>NC_084478.1:178301417-178605170 GCF_027409185.1 Cynocephalus volans
TGTACATGAGCGTGAGTGTGCGCGCATGTGTGCACGAGAGTGTGCGCACGTGAGTGTTCGTGTGTGCACACGAGTGTGCGTGAGTGCGAGTGTGTGACAGCGAGCGCTCTCAGGCCCGGGCAGAGCCTTCCTTCCTCCCGAAAAACTCCCCGCCCCAGACGCCCCCCCCCCCCCCTTTCAGCCCTTCCGCCCTGCCCTGAAGGCCGCTGCAGAAAGCTTCCCCTGACTCCTGCTCCTGCCGCCCCGCCGAGGCCCGGGCCCTGGGAGGCCTGGCCCCTCTCCTTTGCCTGCTTCTCCATGCAGGGTGAAAGGAGGAAAGCAGCCCCACGTGCTCCCCGTATCTGAAGCCCAGGGCCCAAGGCTGAGCACACCCCTCCTCCTGGGAGGCCCCCAGCCCACCCTGCCCCCTCACCTGGGTTCTGGTGTCTCCCCAAGCAACCAGAAAGTTCCTTGCCATCCTCTGACACATTCTCCAGCACAGCCTGTCCATCCCTCTGCCAGAGGAGAGGAGAAAGTAGCTCTGCCTCCAGCCGCCCCCCAAGTCCCAGCAGAAAGACCCAGCCTCAGAAACCCCTTTCTCCCACCCGAGCCTCCCGAGCTGCAGGCCTGGGCTGGCCTGACTCAGAGGGGTGTCTGAGGAGGGACCAGTTCACTCCCCCGTCGGAGAAGCCTCTAATCCTTCCTTCAGGCATTGAGCCTCTGGGGGGAGGGCGAAACATTACATGGGGACAGACATGGCGGGCTTGGTCACCCACAGAGGCCTGGGAGGATTAGGGGCCACCTGGATCTCCTGCTCTCAGGACTTGCCTGGGGCTCTGGCCTCTCCCACAGCCCTCAGCCCTACCTGGCTCTCTCCTTCCCGAGGACCCTGGCCACACCTCGCCCGGAGCCTCCCGTGTCTCCCATGGTAAAGGTGGAGGGTGGGTGCAGGTGGAGGAGGCACCCCG
This sequence comes from Cynocephalus volans, assembly GCF_027409185.1. Classification (NCBI taxonomy): domain Eukaryota; kingdom Metazoa; phylum Chordata; class Mammalia; order Dermoptera; family Cynocephalidae; genus Cynocephalus; species Cynocephalus volans. The sequence continues at coordinate 178,302,365 of NC_084478.1, forward strand.
GAGAGTGGGGTGTGGGCTGGGGTCGCCCTGCCCCCCGGTTCCCCAGCGGCCCCACCTGGACGTGCTGTAGAATCCTGTGGGCACACCAGTCGCCCAGCTCCGCGTGTCTGGCTGCCAGCTCCTCGTCCGCCTCCCCGAGCTGCTCCACCAGGCACAGCAGCATCATGGGCACCGCCATGGGCTCCGCGGCTGGGGCCCCTGGGAGTTGGGGCCGGCCCAGCCCGGATGGATCCTCTCGCACCCAGCGGACGATCTGATCCATCATCTCCACCGCTTCCCTCTGGCGGGGCAGGCAAGGGGAGGCCCAGGCTGAGGCTGCATCCTGTCCCATCTGTCCCATCCCCCAGGGTCCCGAGGACCGGGCCTGGGCCTGGGCCTGGTCCCAAGGTCGGGTGCTGGGCGCCAGGAGATGGCCACACCCTGCCACGGGGGCTCCCAATCTGGGGGTGCAGGCCACTCGCACGTAGCGGGTCGGGGTCTGGCAGCACGGGGTCCCAGAGGGGGAGAAGCCCCCTCCCAGCCAGGGGTGGGGCGTGGCTAGGGCCCTCCTCTGCCCGAGGCCCCGGGGGTGTTCGGGGGTTCAGAGGGGAAGGAGACTCAGGGGGAGGGGAGACACCCACAAACACACGATGACAATACAGTGCAATAAGGGAGACATGGGCCGTGGTGGCCCAGAGGAAGGACCTCGGGACTCTGCAGAATTTACAACACGGAAGAAAGGGATGAACAGACTTCAACTTTCAGGGGAAGCTGGACTGTCTGAGGAGGGGGGAAAGGAGAGGGATGGACAGAGAACTAGGGGCGCGGTCCCCAAGAGGGACGCAGCTGAGCCAGCTCACAGCACCGTGCGGGGCCGCCTTTGAAATGCTGGGAGACGGTGCAGCCTTAGACCCAGTGGTTGCCGTGGCAGCCTTCCTTCCACACACCTGGTAGCGCGTGTCCCCTGTCACCCTCCACAGCTCGTTCATGGCCATGGTGTAGAAACACTCGCTGAAAATGGTTCGCTGCACCTTGACTGGGCGGCCGTCCCGAGTCAGTACAAAGGCACACTTTTTGCCAGGAGGTGCCACCCGAGCATAACGCAGCAGAAATTCGCCACCTGGCGGGGGAAGTTGGCATGCTAGGACTCAGGTGAGGACGGCCCCGCCATGCTGCCTTCGAGCCTCCCCAAGCCCTTTGCTGCTTCTAGACCACTCTGGCACTCTGGGAACTGGGCACACGTGCCCTATCGAGTAAACATGGGCGGGCTGCTGGGAGATGGGGGCAGGGCAGAGGGCACCTGCTTTTGCTGAGTCCAGGAGCTCAGAGTGGTGGAAGCGCTCAAACTTTCGGTACAGGCGACAATACATCCATACCTGTGGTGGAAAAGGAGGGAACACGGTTCAAGGAGGGAGCGGCTAGGGTGACGGGGAATCCTAAGTGTCCTTATGGTGAGGACAATGTTGAGATCATGAGCCTTGTCGTGTGCGTGTGCGCCTGTGTGCGCGCCTGTGTGTGCGTGTGTGCGCGTGTGCGTGTGCGTGTGGCCTGAATGAATCTGGACACGCCAAGCTGACTCTGGCTTCCGCCCCTGGGTAAGCTGCCAGGCTGGGAACATTCCCTACCTGCCTCCCCTGCAGCCAGACATATTTGAGGTCGTCATACACCTGCCCATCGCGGCCGAGGCAGGTGAAGAAGCCCCTGTGGGATGCGCAGGGTTAGCGAGGGCGGGGAAGGGGCCCGTCCTGCCCGCAGATCTGAGGGTTGCCTGAGAATGAGGTAGGGGCTTGGGAGGGGCGAAGACGCTGCTGAGGCGTACCCATGCTCCTGGTCGTGGGAGTGCTCTGTCCAGAAAGCCACCACGCGGTCCAGCTCCTGTCCCACACGCTCCTTCCAGGCCTGCAGGGTCTCCCGCTCCTTCTCCATGTCCTGGGGGGACTCGGGGCTTGGAGGAGCAGTTCCCCTACGGGACTTCCCCATCTCTCCGGGTCCCGAGTTCCCCACTGTGCTCCAGCGGACCCCAGCGCTGCCCGCCCCGTCCCTCCACAGGCCCCGGGCCTCAGGAGCCAGCCGTCGGGGATCCCCCCACCTCTGCGTCGGGCTTCTGACCCCACCTTCCCCCGCAAGCCCCACCACTGACCAGTCGCAGTCGGAGACCCCCGCTCATCCCTCCCTATCCTCCAGGAAGGCAGACGGAGCTGGTCGCGGTCCCGTGACCGTCACTCAGCTGACCGAGCCGAGCCCCACCCACCCCCTTCCTCAGGGTTCCGCAGGGCCCGGGGGCGGGGCCCACGGCGGGGGCGGAGCTTGCCGTCTCCGCCTCCGCCATCGGCCTCGTCAGGACCCTCCGGCGGCCAAGTCCCTGGAGGCCTGAGATGGCCTCTGCTGGGCGCCCTCAACTCAAGATCCTCTTGGTGGGAAATGCTGGGTGAGCTGGCAGGACGGTCTGGGACGAGGGGGCACCGCGGGGCTGGCCTCCCCCCACCAGCCACTTTTCCCTGCCCTTGAAGTGAGCCTGGAGAGGACCCTAGGGGGCCTGGGGGGCCTGGGCTGAGCCTGGGCAGTGGCCCCAGCAAGCTTGTGGCACGGGGATGCAGCAGGAGAGGGGACAGCTGGAAATGTCTGAATCCACAGACCCCTCTGACCTGTGACCCCACAGGGTGGGCAAGTCCTCTCTGTCAAATCAGTTCATCACCAACAGCTTCAGCAGTCAGTATGGGGCAACCATTGGTGCTGATTTCACGGTGATGCAGCTCGAAGGCCAGGCGGTAACTGCGGGTAAGGGCCAGCATCCCCTCACTGGCTCTATAACTGTCTGACCCGCCCAGATGCTCCCAGCAGGCTGGCTGAACTGGGCAGCCTCACTGCTCAACAGAATTATGTGAAGCAGCAGCTCCAGGGGCCACGATGCCCCGGGGTTCCCAGTATGGCTTGAGGGAGCTTGGATTTCTGCGTTGTCCTTTCTTCCAGAAGGATGGATTGTAGCCCAGGAATGTAACCAAGCCTTTCTGCCTCATTGGGGCAGCCCTGGGACATGGCAGGCATGGAGATGTTCCAGTCCCTGGGCATGCTGTGTGCTGGTCTTTGATGTCACAGTGGCTGCCTCCTTCCCGGCTGCGGCCACTTGTCAGGCAGAGTTCCTGCTGCAAACTGACCCACCCAAACCCAAATGATTCCCCTTTGTGATGCTTGGGAGTAGGACTAACCTCCCTGGCTGGCAGGTAGGTGTCCACTCCCGTTGCTCTGTGTTCACATCCACTTTCAACCTTAGCTCATGCTTAGGGGATCTTGGCTTTGTGGCCAGCTGGACTTGTGTCCACCTGTTCTGTTCACAGTTCCCTGTCATTATTTATGGTGCATCTGTTCATGTCAAACCTCTCCCCTGCCTCCCTTGCCTGTACATGCCCCTTACACCTAGCCAAGGACAAGTCTTGGTATGTGGAGGGTTCCAGGTTCCTATGGGTAGGCCCCTTGGCCTTGGGTCCAGTGGATGGTGCCTTGGTCAATGCAGAGGAAGAGAACGGGAAGAGCTTTCTCCAGCAGCCAGGGAGCAGGGTGGGCACAGGTGTCATGCCACATCTTCCTGCCCAGGTCTCTCCCCAGGATGCTGAGGAGGGGTGTGCTCGGACTCAACTCAGTACTTTGACCAGTGCCCTTGCCTTCAGGAGTGCGATGCAGGCCGCCATGAGGCAGGATAACATAGGGAAGGTGGAGGGTTGGTGGCCCTGCAGGTGCTGGCTACAGGAGTAGGGTGGGAAGAACCCTTGGTCCACAAAACCATCTGTCACACTTCTGGCAAATCTGCACAGGCCCCTCCCCTTCTGGGACCAGCTCCACATGGATCCTTCACTCCAGCTGGCCCATGTCCTCCCCACCCCCTGCATTGCTCCTACTGCTCTGCTCTGAGGGACAGTTCCCCTCACCTCTCCCTGGGCCTTGCCTCCTGTGAGGCCGCTGTCCTGACTCCCTGAGGACCATACTCTGGGCTCAAAGGCAGGTCAGAACTGGTGCAGTGGGGAAGACAGAGCCATGGACTCTGGTGCCAAGACCAACAAGCTAGGTGCGGGGCACAGCGGACCACACATAGTATGAGACACCACAGAGCCCAGCAGCGTGGGAATCAGGGTAAGGCTCACCCTGCAGAGGGTTCCCGAAGTCCAGTGGGCCTGGAACTTCCTGTGGTCCATCAGCAGGCATATCCCCCCCACCCCCACGTCACAGGCAGAGATGGAGGCTTTTGATACCTAGGGGATCTTCTGGTACCAGAGTGACTGGACTTTCTGGGGGCCCTGAGCTCACGGCGGAAAGCACGTGGAAGCTGTGGCTCAGCCCCCTCCCCACAACCCATCCGGAGAGGCCACCAGTGACCTGCCAGGCCTTTGCCTCAGTCCCCTGCCCTCTAACGGGAGCGGGGATGGGGAGTGAAGGTGATCCAGCCTCCAGATGCGGAGTCAGCAGCCACTGCTGCCCAAGGGGCCCCTCGGCCCTTGCCCTGCAAGGCAGTTGCCAGAGAGTTAGGCTCAGTCCAAAGGCCACAGCAGGGGCCTAGCCCTGGAGCCCTCTGCACTGGGGAAGCAGAGTCCTAGGGATTCTAGGGAGCCTTGGGCAGGTCCCAGACACAGTGAGAGACACCAGATGGTTATTTCAAAAAAAGTCTTTTAATTGTTCAAAATAGCACAAAACGACATCGCACTATGGTAATATTGAGTCACAGGGGTTACTCTACAATAGATGAATGGGTGTGCTGTTCTCAGAAACAAGAGAAATCAAAGGGCGCTTGGGAGAAGGGAGAGGGTAAAACAATGGGACCAGGCGAGTGGGCTGAGATGACTAAACGTGACATTTTCCACAGCGAAATACATTATAATACAACAAACCAAGGGGCCTGCAGGGCACAGACCAGAGGTGGGGAGCCACCCCCACCCCCCGCCATGTCTCCAGGCAGAGATGGAGGGCTGAAAATTGGCTGCTTATTTTAAACCCACCTGTAACCTGCTTGCAAGTCTTGCTCCTTGCCTAAAGCTCAGGTGTGAAGCAGAAAACTCCAAGCAGAGCCCCCAACTCCCCAGTCTAACCCTTAGGAGGAGGACTGGCCTGGCCTGGGGGACAGTGCTGAAAATTAAGAGCCAATGGCTGGTGCTGTTAATCTGCTCCATTGCCGCAGCGCCCCTCGTGGGTGACAGCACATAATTGCCCTCTCTGGGCTGCCTCTATGGAGGCCTAGTCCCCCTACTACAACTGGGGGTGGGGGAGCTGCAGGAAACAACAGTTAAAGAGTATCAGGGTCTCCGAGCCAGTGACACTGAGGGAGAGAGCTTCTTGGCCTCAATTCTGGCCAGGGGTGGAGAAAGCTGTGAGCCCAGGGCAAGGAGGTTCTAGCTTCAGCTCCCTCGAGCTCAAGCCTATAGGCATGGAGTGTCACCCAGGGGGAGTGAGTTTTGACAGCTCACCTTCTTTTTGTCCCAGAGGCCTGGGGACAGGCAAAGGGACAGAGGGCAGGGGCCAGCAATAGGAAATTGGGTTGGGCAGCAAACACCAGGCCCCACATGGGAAATTCCACATCTCTCCTGCCCCGGCTGCCCCCAGCTTTTCCTCCAGAAAGATCCCTGACAAGGATTAGCCAAGGAGAAAAGAAGAAAAGAAAAAAAAGATACACATTCTGTACACAGCTCACTACAAAAAAGGGACAAAACCCCACACGCTAAGGTTAAAATTACAATAAAAATGGTAACTTCATCGATTTCAACTTAAAAAATACAACAAATGCAGCAGTGGGTGAGGCGGCCCCCGCCTTGGGCAGGGCAGGCAGCCTGGTGGTGGGGTGGGCTATGCCGCACCCGTCGGGAGATCTCGGACACTGCTCGGGTCGCCACGGGGTTCCTTCTTTCCCCTCCTTTTCCTTTTCCATTTCTTTTCTTTTTTTTAAACGGGAAAGAGGAGGGGAGGGCAGAAGAGGCGGGAGCACGAAGGCCTCTGAGAAAATAGGTCAAGCTTCCTGCAGACGCAGGCTGGGCGGGCCTGAGGAAGCAGTGCCAGGCGGCTGCAAACACAAGGGCAACAGAACAGAAGCAGACAGACACCCTGGATAGGGCGCCTGGGGTAGCCTCTTGCACGGGGTCCACGGGTGCCTTTCTTCGGCTCCTATGCCTGCCCCCACCCAGCCCTTGGCTGGCCCCTCAGGCCAAGGGTGATGAACCACAAAACATATGCAGGCTTTGAAGTGTGGGTGCTTTCTGCCGTCCTCCTCTGAAATTTCATTTTCTCTTTCCCGTAAAGGTCTCTAAGTCCTCTAGTCGCTCGGCCCTAGGCACAGGCGCTGCAGGAAGGAGAGCTGCTCTCTCACTTGCTCTCTGCTCTTTCCAATCCACCTCTGCTTCCTCCCAACAGCATGGTCAAATGTGCTTTCTTTAGATTTTAAAAACAGAGAGAAAGGGGAGAGGGGATGGATGGTGGCCAGTGGCTCATGATGGTGAAGTGCGAACGCTGGGTGGGGTTGGAGGGGTGGGCCCTGGCAGGTGGTTCCTGAAGCAGAAGGGGGATCTGGAGAAGAATCCAGGGGCTGGTCAGCTTCCTTTCACTGACCATCTGCCTTAGACTTCTTTGGAGCAGATTTTCTTGGAAGACAAAAAAGGGAAAGAGAAAGTCAACATGGGCCCTGACAGTACTGCAGGTCCCACCAACACAGGACTTATCACGGTTAAGGTCACCCAAGTTGTTTGATGAGAGGCTAAGCCCTACTGCTTCCACCCCCAAGCCTCAGAAGGTTCCTGGAAGGGGCTTCCTGCTTACATTTCCGGAGAAGACAAGGGCCGCTTGCTGGCCGGCTTGTTGCCAGAGCTGTCTTTACTAGTTTCTGAAAGAAACGAGGGATGAGTGAGCAGCACATGGAGAACGAGAGCAGGGAGCCCCCACCCCTCAGCATGCCCTGCAAGCACAGCAGGACCACCTGTGGGTACGCTCCACAGAGTCCAGGCCACCTATGCAAACCCCCCCCCTCCCCACGGGCCCAGAACAGGGCACTACTCCCCTGTCCTTGGGCCCAGGTTAGAAACCCTCGTGGCTCAGCTCCCACATCTCACCACCCTCCCTGACGCTGATCCCCAGCCTGGTCAGCCCCAGGGGAGCTGGAGCACTACCTGACCAGAGGGGCGGCCCTCCCGTGGCTGCTCTGTCCCCCATGGGGCTCTGGCCTCATCCTGTGCCTCCTGCTTCAGGGTCTTAGAACATACCACTCTCAGGCCTGGAAACCTTTGCTTCCCTGCACCCCCAGACTAGGTGAGACACCCCCACAACACCCTATGGTGTCACACCTCTGCTTGATGCCTGCCCCCGCACAGCCAGGGTGTGTGTGGAGGATGTGCAAAGTCTTCTGCTGTGCCTGGCTCCCGTGCCTTCCCCAGAAGCTGTCCAAGCAGCCCGTGAAGGATACTCACCTTGCAACCACCTCACTTGCGTAGCGGGGCCATAGCCCTTCTCATTGCGGGCGGCAATGCGGAAGATGATGGCGGGCTTGGTGGTGTAGTCAATGTGGGCATTGGAGAGGCTGGAGGACTGCACCAGGCAGGAGGGGCTGGGCCCACAGTACACCCGCATGAAGGCCAGCTGGGCCGGGGTTGAGCTCTTGGGCTCGCCGCCGGCCTGCGAGCTCTGGATGGCCAAGTATACCGAGTACTCAACGATCTTGCCGGAGGTCACAGAGGGCGGCTCCCAGGTGAGGTGAGCACCATCTGGACTCTAGAACCAAGGGGCAGAAGATCAAGCCTTGCCTTCTTCAGCTGCTGTGGCCTTAGCCCACCCTGCCTGGCCCCAAAAGGGGCTAGAAGCTTCCAGAACTGAATGTTCATACTTCACTCAAGCCATATTTCCCCTAACACAATAGAGATACTCCAGACCAGAGTTCAAAGAGTTTCAAAGAGATCTGCCATCAAGCGGAAAAAATAAAATGAACTAGGATTCAAAACATAGCCTTCCGATATATGTTCCCACTCTGCCACCGGCTGTGTGACTTGTTACTTAGCCCCTTGGTGCCTGTTTCTGCATCTGGAAAATGGAGCTTAACAACAGGACCCAGACCTCCTTGGAATGTTTTCAGGATGAGATAAAAGAACACACTGAACAGCACAGGACCTGGCACTTACTGGATGCTCACTGAACATTAGCTACCAGGTTAGAGAAGGGAACAGGCCAGACAGGGAAAGGAAGGGAACTCACCCTCGTCACACTGGCAATTGGTGACAGAGCCAGGACCAGAAGCCAGGGCTCCTGACACTAACCCCGAGGCAGCAGCCTGTGTTCACGAAAGGCAGGCCTGGCTGACTTCACCCACATCCCAGGGACCCTCCTGAGTGACCCGTCTGGCCTTGCTATGGAGCTCCGTGTGTGTGCACTGAGCTGAAGTCTGCTCTGCTCCAGGCAGGCAGGGGACCAACTGGGGACAGAAGACCACCCACAGCAAGGCTCACTTTGCTGATTTTAATGGCACAAGGGGCCCCTGGGAAACCAGGCAGACACGTCTTAAAGGCGGAGATCTCGCTGAAAGGCCCCCGGCCACAGGCATTGATCCCGGCCACACGAAACTTATAGGCCGTGCCCGGCTGCAGCTCCTGCTTCTTCAGCTGGTTATAGTCGGGGACAGTGCCTGAGTCATCCTGCAGGAAGAGGACAACAGAAGAATGGAAAAAGACAGAATAAAGGGACATGAACTCTACCGTCAAGAAAGCAGCTCTGGGACTGGCCGGCTGGCTCAGCTGGTTAGAGCGCGGTGTTATAACACCAAAGTCAACGGTTCCAATCCCTGTACTGGCCAGCCGAAAATCAATCAATCAATTAATTAATTAATTAACTTTTAAAAAACACCATAACCAAAGAAGGTAGCTCTGGGTCTAGCCAAGCAGTTCTCACCTGTGGTGACAACAGGGGCAGAGGGAAAAGAGGTCAGCGATGGCTGCCCCTTCATAGTAAGGAGGGACATGGCTTTGTCAGGGAAGGACCAAAAGCTCTGGCTTCTTTTCTACTGTCAGGGGTAGGGTCTCCGCCTGGCTGTCCTCAGGTTTCCTTGTCACTCAAGTTGGCCCAAAGATAGAAAAGCTTCTTGTGAGCCCCTGCTCAGGGCAGCAGGGCTGAGCCCACCTCTGCTGGTATCTGCCTCAAGGCCAGGATCCACCCACCCCAGGGTGTCAGCTCCTCGGGACACTTACGTCCGATGGGACAGCATCATCTGGTGGCATGAAATAGTGTGTCACCATTATACTGGTACCCTTAATGACCCCCACATCAAACCACTGGTTCTCCTTCTTCACAGGTGCTTTGCTGGGTGGGGGTGGCAGGTCTGGCTTCTGGAAGACAGTAATGGGGAGACAAGATGAGACCCTCAGTCTGAAGCAGCACACCCCCTCCCTGCCCAAGGCCCTACCACACCCAGCTCACCACGCCCAGGGACTCGATGCCATTGGCCACTTCAGTCAGGGTAGCTGCGGCCTGCAGCTTCGCTGAGCTGGCTGCCACAACTGGCTGGGGGGCCACGAATGTGTTGGATGGAGTCAGGCCTGGGAAGACAGAAGGTGTCCAAGAGACAGGCTCAGAGATCCAGTTTCTGTGCAAGGGCCTTGGCCTCCCCCCAGCCCACCTCCCAGCCACCATAGCACCAATTCACCCTCAGCCCAGATGCCTCCTCTCCCCAGTCAACTGAGTTCTCTGGGAGCAGAAGTCAAGGCCAAGGAAGGGTCCTGCTTACTCTCAGTGGCTGTCGAGGGTAGCAGGGCCACGGTACTGGGGACAGCACCAGCCAGCTCGTTGAGGCAATTGCTCTCGATGGCTGGGTCGTTGAGGCTGTCAGCCGGGGCCAGGGCCTCGGTGGGGAGGTGGTGGTGCTGCTGCTGGGCCTGGGCCTGGGCCTCCTGTAGCTGCTGCTGCTGCTGCACCAGGGCGGCCAGCTCCTGCTGTGTCAGCACGATGGGGATGGTGGTGGCCTGTCCCTCCTGGCCCTCAGCTGACAGGTGCCCCAGCTCCGCCTGCGTCACAGCTGCCGCCGCCTCAGACGTGTCCATGGGCTCCCCAGTACCTGCTCCAGGGTCGAGAAAAAGACGACTCAAAAGGAACGCCAGCATGTCTGTCCAATGGAAACAGGGGCCCAGGCAGGAGGTTCACAGGGCCTGTCTTGTACACTTTGTTTCGCTGACCACCTGTGTCCCACCCACACCTCACTACAGGTTAAGTCCTGGCCAAGCGGCCCCGCCTCCTTCCTGGGCACTATCCCCAGCCCACCTGTCCAACATGGCCCTATCACCCAGACTGCCCAGGACCCACAGTACCCATCCACTCCTGTCACGTCTGACTTGTGCCACCCTCATAGGAAGTGGACCTCCTCTTCTCAGGCTGTCCCTGTTGCCTGTCACCTTAGCCCTCCGTCTGGGGCTGTCATTCTTTCCGAGGGGACTGTCTTCTCCTTCGGGCTCCCTGTTGGAACCTACCCATCACGGCCTGCTGCGCGGCCTGGAGTACCGCCTGGATGGCCAGGGCCTGGGCTTCCTCTGTGGCTGCAGCCTGGGCGGCCGCTTCAGCAGCAGCTGTCACCGCCAGCTCCTCAGGGGTGAGCCCTGTTACCATGAGGGTGGTGGTGCCCGCCTGGGCCTCTGCCATCAGCTCCTGGGGAAGTGATAACTGGTCTACTTCGGACTGTGTGGGTGGGGGTGGCTGGACCACCACAGTGGCCACTACTGCTGAGCTGGCAGGCTCCTGGCCTGAAGATGGGTCCCCTGTGCTGCTCAGATCCACGGCGGCCTGGAGCTCAGGGTTCTGGGAGGCTGACAGGACCTCGGTGGACTCCCCCATCAGGGGTGTGGAGGCAGACTGCAGGAGTTGCCGTGGTGGCAGCTGCTGGCGAGGCCCTGGTGAGACCTGGAGCTCCTCTGGGGGCTGCAGGATGTCAACAGCAGAGAAGGGCATGTCAGAAGTTTCTGTGTTGGCTATGGTCACTGTTATCGTGGCCGGGATGGGGACTTCGGTAGTCAGAGCCCCTGGGGTAGTCTCAGTCATTGATGAGATCTTCTAGAAATGGAGAGAAGCCCCTGTCAGAGGGGAGGACAGCAAGGCCAGAACCAGGCAGCAACAGGGCTGAGAAGCAAGGCAGCCCTCACCTTTCCCCCAGGCCTGAGTTTTCATTGTTGATGGGCCATGTAGATAGACCCCATGCTAAAAGGGGAAGGGGACGGCGGCTCACTGAGCAGCATGAGCACAGGCGGTGCAGCACAAGGCGAGACCCCACCCCTACCCCACCCCCATCAAGACAAAGGCACTCAGACCCCAGCTGCCTCACTTTTAGAGGCTACAGCTTAACGACAGCGAAACGACAGGCAGTGGGAAACAAGCAAAGGAATTAAAGCCCCCAGCGAGGTGCTGCAGCCTCCTGCCTGGGCAGGCACTGGGCTGCCCTTTTATGGTCTGGAAAAGGGATGAGGAGCTGCTCGGTGTCTGGTACAAGAGCGACATCTGGTGTCCATCGCTGGAACAGCATGGGCCAAAGGCGCAGTGGGCAGGAAGGAGGCAAAAGGGACCCTCAGGGCTCTTACCGGCACTGAGGGGCCTGGGACCGGTGTGGACTGTGTCACAGTGGTCACAGCCCGCGTCAGCGTGGATGACACGGTTGTTGTGATGGCACTGGAGCTGGGGATGTTCACGCTGTCACTTTGTGTGCTCTCCACCTCTGCCTGGTCGCTGGCAGCTGTTGGGGGGTCTGTGAGGGTGACAGGCAGGAAACTGGTCAACAGGAGCCCGAGGCCTCCAACACGGCTTTCCCACCATAGACTATCCTCAAGGGGAGGCCAAGTGTGGGACAGACTCTCCTGGAGAGCCCCGTGTGTGTGTGACACAGCCAGGACGTCCCTGCCCCGCCCCATCCCACCGGTAAACGGGGTACGTAACTGTTGGGCTCTGAACGCATCTTTCTGCCACTGCTCCTCTCCTCCGCTGAGCCTGGGGTCTAGGAGAGCACGGATGCCAGGCTGCTGCCATCACTCACCTTGGTTTGAACTCATGTTGGAGGTGACGGTGGTGGCCGTGTGTGTGGTGCCTGTCTCGTGGGTCTCGCAGGGGGGGTTGGAGCACACCCTCTGTGTTCGGAAAGGAGCCAGCAAGGCAGCACTGGCCTGGGGGGTGGCAGCGGTTGGTGCCACCTCCACGCCACACTCCAGGGTCCTGTGGGAGGTGGCAGCGTCGGGGAGCAGGGTGCCCACACTGACCGACATGGTGGTGCCAGTCGAAGTGGTCTGGTGTGTCTCACAGGCACGGCTGGTGGGGGGCTGCTGCCCACCTTCAGCCTGTCCTGTGCCCCCGCTGGAAGTGGCGGTGGTGGCCGTGTGGGTGGTTCCCGTCTCGTGTGTCTCACAGGGTGGGTTGGAGCACACCCGCTGGGCACTGCCTGCGTTCGAGGTAGTGGCAGTGTGGGTGGTTCCCGTCTCGTGGGTCTCACACGGTGGGTTGGAGCAGACTTGGGTCATGGTGGCCGAGGGGCACAGCAGCGCCTCCAGGGCTGTCAGAGTCACGGTGGTGCTAGATGAGCCGGTCTGAAGGCTCTCGTAGGCAGGCATGGGGGCCCCCCGTGCCACACTGGCCTCCCCAGCCCCCATGCTGGAGCGGGCCATGGTGGGAGTGTTGGTCGTGTGGGTGTGCTGCGTCTCCAACCGGCGCCCCATGGGCACATCCTTGCTGCCAGGGCCACTCAGCCCGACTCTGCCACTCAGAGGGGCCAAGTGCACAAAAGCAGTGCTGTGGCCCCCAGCCTCCAACACCACGCCTGGCCCAAGAGGCGGGCCAGCCAAACACGGGGCGCCAGTGGCCGTCACAGTCATGGTGGTGCTGGTCACGCTGGTCTGGCGGGTTTGGCACTGGGACTTGATAGAACCCTGGGCTCCCTCTGATGTCCCAGCAGCCACACTGATCCGGACCACACTGGGGGTGCCGGCCACACAGGCATGACGTGCGTCTCGTGGCTGGCCAGCGCCGATGCTCGACATAGCCGTGGTGGCAGTGCTGGTGGTGCCCGTCTCATGTGTTTCACAGGGCGGGTTGGAGCAGCCATGCTGCCCAGCCATGTTGGAGGTGGCAGTGGTGGCAGTGTTGGTGGTGCCTGTCTCATGGGTCTCGCAGGGTGGGTTTGAGCAGACGCGGACTACACTACCATTCTGCTGCCCCACAGTCGAGGTCACAAGAGAAGCAGCTGCCTCCTGCCTGTCACATACGAACTGCACTTGGGTGGGCTGGGGGTGTCCCCCAAGGTTAGCCACGACGGTGGTGGTGGCTGTGTTGGTGGTGCCTGTCTCATGGGTCTCGCAGGGTGGGTTGGAGCACACCAGTGTCACGGTGCCAGGCTGAACATCACCCTGGCCCGAGTCAGCGATGGTGACTGTGGCTGTGGGTTGTTCTGTAGTAGGTGAGGCCAGGATGGACACGGGGAGGTCATGCACGGGCTGGGCCTCAACCCCGCTGGGTGCTGTGATCAGAGTCACCTGGGTAGGCTGGGAGACAGGCTGGGAGAGACATGAGACCAGAATAGTTAATGTCACAACTGGCCATTTCTGTTACCCCTACCATCCTGCACTGTCACCCACATCAGCTGGGACCACCGACTCTGCTCCTGAACAACCCTGGCAAACCCAAGATCCACTTGCCCTCTGATCACAAGACACTGACTCACGCAGAGCCCAGGAAAGAGGCAAGGGGAGGACAGGAGCCTGTCAGGGAATGGACCCCTCGTGCCATACAAAGGCCAGGCACAGACACTTCACCACTTCCAAGAATTCAGCTTGAAAAGTACGAAGAGAAGAAAAACGCTATACGCATACGAAGACGAACTGCAGCAACCTCTACAATGTGATAAGACAAAGAACCTAGTATTCGCAAACTGAGTACAGCTGCCAACATGGCACCTCACCGAGACAGGCTCCGAGACAGCGAAACCCACCCCAGCTGCGCACAGAAGCAGAGAGCGGAACCCTCAGGTACCCTGGTGTGTGGGGGTCGCTGCCACACACGGCCCTACCTGCATGGTGATGGTGGGGGTGGTGAGCCCGCCAGCCGCCGTCAGCGTGGTCTGTGCAGCTGACACGGTGATGGCAGTGGGGTTGATCACCTGGCTCGAGAGGGTGGCGATAGTGCCCAAGGTGGTGATGGGTGTGGCCAGTGAGGCACTGGTGCTGTGGCCCCCAGCTCCAGCAAGGCTGGTGGACACGGTGCCTGTCACCGTGCCTAGGGTTGTGACACCTAAAGGAAGGAAAGTCGAGGTGGAATGAGGCCTGCTGCTACCTCCTTTCTAGCAGCTGCTCTCTGCGGATGGGGCTAGGGTACTGGGGACTCTGGAGCACAGCCAGCAAGAACCAAGGCTCGAGAGAGAGCACCTGCCGTCCTCCCCCAGCCGCACGATTGTGAAGTGGCCACAAGAAGACTATGGGGACTGGAACCCAGTGGCTGCTGAGGCCCTGGCCTGCGGGCTACACACCTGTGGTGCCCTTCACAACCAATGTGGTGACGGCTGGCTTGACGGCAGAGACGGTGACAGGGGTGACCAGGCGAATGCCCCCCGTGGGCACAGTGCGGAGGATGGTGCCTGGCTGTCCAGGGGCCCCCTTTAGCACCACCTGGAACACCAGAGGAAAGCGCCACCCAGGTCATTCCCGGGCTGGCTGCAGGCCACTGCCTCCCCCAGGCCCGTGAGGAGGAGGCTGGCCTGCCAAGGGGTGCTGTCCTGGATGCTGGGGTGGCAGAGGGTCAAGCACATCTCACCTGCGTCACTCCTTGCTGCCCGTGGCCAGTGGCAATCTTGGGGACGGCAGTGATGATTTTGGCGGGCGTTCCAGTACCCGAAGTCATAACCTTGGTGGTGATAATGGTGATGGGGGACTTGATACCAGGAGTGCTGGTCACACCTGGATGGAGGAGAGGGAAGACGGCTCTGTGGTGGTTGTGTCCCTCAGGCCCCCTCTGCCAGCAGTTGTTCTTGCTGCCCCAAGATCAAAATGAGTTACAAATCATAGCCATGCCCCTGCCGTCTCCCTACAAACGTCAGAAACAACAACAGAAGGCAAGGAGAGGGTGGAAAGGAGAGGAAAAGAAAACAAAAACAAAAAACACGTGGCAACCCAGCCTCCACTTCCCCTTCCTGCTTTCGTCCACTGACAGCTACTTGCCAGCAAGGACCTCAGGAATCCATGCCTTGGGGGAGGCCCCTACCCGTGGCACCCGCCTGGGTGATGATGGCCGACATGGGGATGGTTTTGATGATGGTGGTCGTGCCAGGTTTGGTGGTGCTGGGGGAGACACTGCTGATGCCCAGGATGGTGGGCTTGGTCCCCACCCCACTGGCTTGTGTGGTAGTGATGATGGTGGTGGGCTTGCCATCTGCTGAGGTCACCAGCTTCAGGATTGTCCCTGCTGGCAAGGGCCCTTTGGTCTGAAAGGGGAAAGCAGGGCGCGTGAACTGGTGAGCTGAACTGGCACCACTGCCAGAAAGGCCAGTTTGGTCTGGCTACTCTCCACGAGCAGCCTAAGCAGCTCAGGGAGTGCTCAGGGGTGATGGGACTGAGCAGCAGGACTTTCTGAGCCACATGTGCTCATGAAACCATCTGTGGGCAGGAATGCAAGCTTTCCCCAGGGCCCAGCACTTGCTTGTGCTTGTGTGGCAGCATCTGGGGACCACCTCTGGCAGGGACCAAGAGCTCACCTGAATGATCTGAGTCACAGGGCCCGTAGATGCCTGGCCTGTGACTGCTGAAGTCTGAACTGGTTTGGTCTGGACCACTGACATTACTTTGCCCAGATTGGAAATCTAAAAAGGAAAGGATGGAGGAGGGAGTGATCTGGAAACTAAACAAGGACATGGCCTAGGCTTAGACTCTCCTAGATCTGGCCCAGGACATCAAGTCACCACTGGCAGTAGCCACAATCTGGCAGCTGTCACATGCAGCCGGGTAGCACCTGTCACTCACCAGAGCACTGCCTCCTGGGACGGAGATGGGGCTCTTCACCAGGGTGATGGTCTTGGTGACCCCGCCCACCACTGTGGTCACCACCTGGGCTTGCTGGGCCACTGTCACAGTCCCTGACTTGTGCACCGTGATGATAGGGCGGGTAGATGTGTTGGCGGCAGAGGAGACAGATGTGCCCACCTGGGCGGCTGCAGTCTTCAGCATGCGAGTGGCCGGGTTGCTCACCTGGAGAAGCAGAGACAAGCGATGAGTAGGACCGAGAAAGACTGCCCAGAGTGTCTGTGGCAGCCCACGCCTCCAGCCTCTGCTCGCCTTCCTCCTCTTCCCCCCAGGCTGAACACAGGTTGGTTTACCTTTCCTTTAAGAACAGGAGGGAGCAGACTGAACTACCACAGGTCTAGCCTAGGGCTGTCACACCCCTAAGGATGACAGCTTATTCCACAGCCCATGGTAAGCACTAGTTATGTACCGATGACCTCATGGATTGGTCCAAAGCCCAGAAAGAATGACCACTCTTGTCCTATCACAGTGACCAGCTGCTGCTGGCCCTGAGGCTGCTGACTCAGAAACCAGGCTCACCATGACTGGCGAGGAAGCCACCTTCACAGTGGCTGGTAGGGTAGTAGTGCCAGGTGTCACAGCCACAGTCTTGACGATGGTGGTGCCCGCTGGGACACTTAGCACTGTGGGTGCCGAGGAAGGAGGAATCTTCTGGGTGGCAGCGGCCGCGGCTGCCAGTGCAGCCATCCCGCTCATCTGCGGGCTGCTCCCAATCACCTGCGGCAGGCACAAGGTGTATGAGCCCACGAGGAGCATCATCTACTCTGCTTTGCAGACCCCAGCAGAACTTGCCAAGGGGCTCAGCCCTGCTCACGGAGCCTCCATCCTGCCAGCATCTCTCAGCATCTCTCAGCTCTTCCTATGCCAGACCCTGCTCTCCTGGCCCCAAACACAGAGGCCTCCTACCACCGACCAGGCACAGCAAGCCCAGTGGCAGGAGTTTGCCAGGAGCTCTGGATTTTTTTTGCAAGACCATAGCATCCAATATAGTTCATTTCTCACAGGCCTGGGTCAGACCCTGCTGGCTAGATTCTCCCCTCAGGCTCCAAGACAAGAAAGTCCATCAACTCGCACCACAACCCTATCAGAGAGACTGCGCCACCAGCACTGTGCAGGTGGGAAAGGCGACTAGAGCTGGGGGGTGGGTGGGTGTCGGAAACCCATCAGAGTGCTTTCTTTTCATTCCATTAAATCACCAGGAAGTCCTACCCCCACCCCCCAGCCCAGCCTGGCAACCACTCCTCACCGTGCCCTGAGCACTCTGCGTCGGCACAACCATTCGCACACCCGCAGGCAGGGAGGTCACAGTGACGGGGGCTTTCCCAGCCTGGCTGGCAGGTCGCATGGTGACCAACGGGGTTCCTGTTGTAGCCTGAGGACCGGTCACTTTGAGAACAGCAGGAACACCTAATGAGAGAAGGGGTTAGCTATCAGCATGTCACATACCTTCCACATAACATCCCCAGAGCCTCTGCTGTTGACCTGCTTGTGACTGACATCTGGCTCTTCTCTGTGCCCTCAGAGTGCTCGTCTCCACAGGTGGAACCAGCATTTTCACCACCCACCCCCAGCACTCACAAAGCACCATGGCAGCTCCCACCAGGTACCGAATCTACCCGGGGGGCCAGCCCCTGGCTCACCTTGAGTCCTGGCTGCAGTGGGCACGGAAATGGAGCTGCCTGGCACCGTTGGCAAGACCTGGATGGTGGTGGTGGTCGGGGGCGCGGCAGCAGCCTGGGGCAGGAGCGTGATGCCTACTTGGGTCAGCGGCTGCACAGCAGGTGCGGCTGCTGCTGGGGCTGGGCTCTTGGGAGGGTTAGCAGGCACGGATGGGACTGGATTGGGTGTGGGGGAGGCGGCAGTAGCAGCCGTGGCAGGAATGTCATATTTCTGGAGCTGCAGAAGGTAACTGTCGGCTGCTGCCACTGCCCCCCAGCTCACCTCCAGGGAGTTGGTGTTGGCTCGTACCAGCTGTACTCGGGCTGGGGGCTGTGGCTTTTCTGTTAAGAGAACACAGCTGGTGAGAAGGGGAGGGGCAGGCGCCAGGGATGGCAGTGGCGGGGGCTCAGCTAGACTGCGCCTTACCTGTCTCCAGGTACCAGAGGTCCTTGCAGCACACCTGGTTGTTCCAGGCCTTGCGGTAGCCATCGCGCCCACTCCAAATGTACAGGCGGGTGTTGATGGCAACTGCGCAGTGGCCGGCTCGAGCCCGGGGAATGTTGTCCTCCAGTGTGTCCATCAGGACGGTCTCCCAGGCCATGGTGTCTGGGGGAGGGATCAGCAGGGAGGGCAGATGAAACCCACTACCAGTCCCAGTTGCCCTTTGTCCTTTTGTTGTCAGGAAGGGGAAATTAAAGCCAAGAAGTTGTCAGAGACTACTAAACTAAAAACAACAAACAAAAAATCAACTCTGTATGGCAAAGAACACCATAAAAAATCAAATTGTAAGTCACAAACAACAAACCAGGGAAAACTACTTGAAACGCACAGCCAAAGGTTTAACTCCTTGCACATCAAATAATACAACCACCCACAGAAAGATGGGTAATAGAAGGATCTTAAGAAAAACACACACCCTCACTCAAAATAAGAGAAACGCGAATTTAAACCACACGGCGCCTGGCAGTTTGATTTCCGTGCCTGCTGCAGCTGGGCTCAAGGCGAGCCAGGCAGGGGCCAGCTGTGGGGAGCTTCAGCCACCTACTGGGCTTGGCCAAGAGTGGTTTGACTGTGTGGCAAGGGCCAGGTTCCGGGAACACAGGCACCACTGGGGGCGTCTACAGCAGCCTCTGTACAGGGTGGTTCAGCAGCATCTGACAGCAACTCTACCGGGTTTTCACCCTTCGAGTGCACTTGCACATGGTTGAAACTGGTACGAGGATACTCACAGAGCAGTGTCTGTACAAGCCGGAGCACCATGATAGCAGTTCAAAGAATGAGGCTGCTTGCTGTGCAGGTGTGGAATGGTCTCCAGGTCATAGTGAGTGAAAAAAAGGCCAGGTGCAGCACTGCCTGTAGCAGGCTGCCACTGTTTTGTCTGGTTGTTCTTAAAGGAACCTATAGCTAACACTTGCGTATGCAGAAGATGTCCTGCGGGGTGAATAAGAAACCTCCCACGTGGCTGCTCTGAGAAGTGGCCAGAGGGAGGAGGCTTTGCACCGGATGTGCTTTTCTACTCTTAAAGGGTCTCAAGACTGTGCGGACGGAGAACCCATTGAAAAAACTAGAAGGGGGAGCTTCACTTCAGAGCGCTCTGCCCACTGGATACGTCTGGTGGATTCTCCACAGAGACACGGGCCCAGCTCTGTTCCCTGCACCCCCACGCAGATCTCAGGGCTGCGGAGGGTTAGCCACTCCCAGCCCGAGGAAGCCATACCTAGGTTGAGACAAGCCAGTGTGTTGGTACACTTCCACTCCTTCTCGTGTGTAGCCACTTTGACATCATCCATGACAAGAGGCACCCAGCCACCAAACACGTACATTCTGGGAGGGGGAAAGAAGAGTAAGAGAGGACTGTAGAGGAGGCACCAAGCTAGAGGCTATCTCTTCTACCCAGGAAGCTCTAAACATGGTTGGTCCTGTAGTTCTCCCCGGGAAAGCCCCCAGGATGGCATGAAGCCTTCTGAGGCGGCCCTCTCCTACCTGGTGGCTCAGCCCTCACAAGAATGGTGTCATGTCTACTACATAAAACCACTCATCTAAAGCTCACCTTAATTTCCATCATTCTTAGATTCCCTTTAGGGCCCTGGCATTCAGAGACACCCAGCTGTTTCCATAGAGGATCTAGAACAATCTATACCCTTGATGAGGCAGAGCATCACAGGCCTGGGAAGGGTCTCAAGCTGGGCTTATGTGCAGCTCCCTCCACCCTGAATTTGTCTTCTCCCGGGTCCCCCAGGGTCATAATGAAAAAATGGGGCTGCTGAATGCCAGCCTAGCCAGAAAGAGGCATCCTGGGGCCTTAGAGATTGTCAGAACAAAACTGAGAATCCCTTGGGGCTAGGAGCGGCGATAGGTTAGAAAATAGAAAAGTGGGCGAACAAGCCACTCACTTGTTTCCTATGGTAGTTGCTGAGTGTAGACTGCGAGGAAGAGGTGCCACCCCGCTGAGACAGGGTTTATTCCACGTCAGAGTCTCTGTATAGAGAGAGGAGGGAGAACGGAGGGTTACCCATGCTGGATCAGAAGCAAAGGACAGTCCTTGGACTCAGGGAAGGCACAGGAAGGCAGGTTCCAACCCAGTGCAAGAAGTCCACCGCAGGCCCTCTGACTGTTGTTCTAATAGCCAGATTCTAGCAATTCCCAAGCTGTCTTGACCATCCTAGCAATGTTTCTACAAACATGTACCGAGCACCTGCTACAAGCCAGCACTGTTCTCGGTGCCGGGCAGGAGTGGGGAGCTCATCCTTCAGCTGCGCTGGCTCCTCTTCCTGATCTCCATGAAATACATGCATCCCCATAGCGCCTCAACAGTCTACAGAATATTTTGGGAAATACTGTGCTGGAAATTTCTCTCATACTAAACTGTTTCTTTTGAGTGCTGACTCTGATCTATAGGACAACATAGCCAACATCTACTCTACAGACAGCTCCCTAAAAGTTCCATAGTTAGCAATCTTCTGCCAACTACTCCTGTGCCATCACCTGCTTACCTGCCCAACTAGCCACCAAAGGCCTAATGGTCTAGCGACATCCAATTTTACTGCGACAGTCAGACCAGGATGCACTATTCCACATACAGTCTGACCACTGATGAGCCAACAGTGACTAATGCTACCCAAATCGAGAGAATTCCATTCTAGAAAGGCCTTAATCTCCCTTTATTCTCCTATAAGCCAGCAGGCCAACTTGGCCAACTGAGCTTTGCTTTTTCTTAAAAGCAATGCCACCAGTGCAGGGTAAAAATAACACCTTAAAACCTAGGGACAATCTCGGGTCTTGCCCCCAGCCCATCATCACAAGAGGAAAGAGCTAAGCGAAACGCACCAGTTCCTGTGAGCCCCACCTCAACATCCAATGCTGGCGGCCCATGAGGTCAGGTGACCAGCAGACTTGCTTTGCCCCAAGCCTGCTGGAGCACTGCTACCCAGCTTCTTACCAATATCCAGGGTCCAGAGGTCGCCTAGCCTGCAGCCACTCATTCCTCCATAGATCACCAGCTTGGATTTCTTGTTGTCTCTTTCAGTGTAGACCACGGCAGTATGTGACTCCCGGGGTGGGGGCAGGACCCCGTAAGTGATGGGGATGTCCCAGGCCACTACTCCAGAGCCTGGCCGTAATTCCAGGATATATAAGTCATTTAGGTACCTGAAGAACAAATGCCAGTTATGGCCAGTTTCGGCTCCCCGAGCCACAGGCTTCAGTGGGTATCAGGGAACAGCAGACTCCCTGGAACTTAAAGGGGCCAAGACCATGTGAACTCCAAGTTCTTCTTCCACCCTTGCCTCTGAGGAAGGGGCTGCCAGAAGCTCCCAAGGTGAGTCCAACTGGAGCAGTAGGATGGTGTGTATAAAAGCGAGCAGCAGCCTCTAATTCACACCCACCATGCACACAAAGCTGGCCATTATACAAGGGCCTCCCTAGAGCAAGAGGGGGCGTCAGCTTGGGACTACCTCCAGACAGAAAGGCCCTTGGCCACGGGCCTTGGAAAATACCCCTCAGGAAACTTGTAGGTAGCGGAGGCTGAGAAGGACCGCAACCAGCTTTAAATTGGTTCTCAGGAGCATGGCCCAGTCCAAGGCAAAGTAGGCTTTCAGCTCCTGGTTCGGCCCTCTGCCCATGAGGCCTACTCAGGGTTAGAGATTTTAGAGCCAGAAAGCTCCTTAGAGGGCAATGAGCTCCACTCTCTCATTTTACAACCCAGCACAGGAAAGAAACTTGGCTTTAGGATTCCACCGAGCCCCATATATGTGCGAGCACATTGGCCTTGGTAGGATTCTACAGGAAAGAAGACAAAGCCTCACCGTGGAATGTTGTTCTTGGGGTCCTCGCTATCGTTGGCCAGACCCCCAAACAGGTAGCATTTGTTGCCCACAAGGGAGAAGCTGTGCCCAAGCCGAGGACACGGAGGAGGCCCGTTTTTGGGAGTCTTTGCTTTGAGTTTCTTCCACTCCCACCGACTTGCCTGTGAAATCAAGACTTGGAGACTGAATCCTGGGGTGAGAAGGCCACCACTGGGGGGCCCGGGGCAATTTGTCATGTGGGGAGAAGACGGCCTGGGGTGAGATAAGCACGTTGCTGGAGCATGCAGGTCCTTGGCCATTCAGGCCCAACCTCCTCTGAGGCTGGCCAAGCTCAGAGCAGCCTTGGAAGGCTCTTGAGCAGTCCCCTCCACCTCCTCACTCATCCCAACCCCCCAAGACACTATCGTATTGAACACTAAGAGGGGGTCACATAGGGCCAAAGACGAGGCAGCTCCCAGGGGCTCTCTGCTCTGTTACCTGGAGCTCATAGAGGTCATTGCTGTATTTCCCATATTCCACCATCCCACCAAACACCAGGAGGCGAGTCCCGTCGCACACGAAGCCATAGGCTGCACACCCAGGAGGGATGTCCCCTCTCACAGCTGGGATGAACCACTGGTTGGTCGCTAGGGAACAAAAGGAAGCAAAAGTCAGAACACCCGGGAGCTCTGAGAACTAGAGTCCCCACTCTTCTTAGTCCCAAAATCCATCGGCCTTCAAATGCAGCCAGAGAAAGGAGGGACCAAGCCAGAGCCCCATCTCTAAGGGACCTCTCCCGGACCTCCTCCTGTCAGTACCCAGCCCCAGCCATTATCCAAGCCATCTTCCAATCCTCTCGACTTCAGACCACTGCAAAAAAGCCTGTGATCACCCTGCTTCTCATCAAGGTCATCTTAACAAGCAGGAAGTCACTGACCAAGATAATTCATCAGCTTCTGGGAATGTGGCCACTGACTTCCTTCCCTACTGCTTGGTGGATCATCAGAAATAAACTTCTATATCCAAAATACCCTCTATGTGGCCCCATACTCCTCCTCCCGGGAACCCATGTTTCTCTCTCTCTGCACCACAGGGTCAAGATAGCAAGAGCCCATGGCTGCACCTCTGAGTGGCCAAAACAGCAACCACTGCAGGACGGTGCCTTCCCTCCACGCAGGTGGCCGTGGACAAGCATGGGAGGCCAGACAGCACCAGCCCCATTTGCTGGCTAGGGAGAGTCACTAGGTGTGCCTCAGCCTCAGCCTGTGCCTCTGCTCCAACTTCCCTGGCCTCGCTCATCTCTGCTCTGACTTCCCTGACGCTCTGTCTCCTAGGTGATGGTCCTCAGGCTCCGTAGCAACACCACCTCTCCCCCACTGCTGCCACGCCTACGCCACTCCAGAACATTCTTGCAAGCCAGAGGTGGCAGCCACAGCAGAGCTTCTGTAACAGAAGCTTCTCAAAAGTCCATTGCTTCTAGCTGGGGGTGGGGTGGGGTGGGGAGACCACTAAGAGAGAAGGCAAATCAACCCCCAGGGACTGCCTTGTCTCCCCAAGACAGTGGAAACAGCACGGGCCAGCCTTCAGCTAGGATCACACCCATGTCCCCTCACACCTGCTGTGCCAGGGCTTCCTGGAAAATGAGGGGTCCTTCCCATTACATGTTACTTAAAGGGCTGTCTTTCAGGATATGCTACACTGTCTCCAAAACCCCCAAACTATGGGCCAGATGCAAACCTGACTCCTTCTAAATGAGTTTTGGTCTGAGCAAGTACACTACAGGAAGGAGTTGACGCTCTGGCTCCAAGGCGGTGGTGCTGCATAGAGACAGGCAGAGAAGAGGCAAAGCCTCTTCACACGATGGGAGAATCAAGATGGCCCACCCCCAAATTTTACGGGTGACAGGGGGTAGAATATTCCTGCTGGGAGGGAACTTGGGAGGCTTCTGCAGACCAGTCCCAGTTGCTCACTGCTTCTCAGCCTGACTTTCCACACAGGGATGCTGTGATACTGTAATACCATAGGAAATATATGTTTCATTCGGTGACCAGAAGTGCTACGAGAGTACAGAAGAGGAAAAGGTTTGTGTTTTCCTTACTCGGATGCATTTAGGAAAAGGGGCCGGCCATGGGAACAAATACACCCCCCCCACTGCATTCTGTGAGTCCTACACTGTCACCCCTAAGGCTCAACATGCAACTCAGCATGGCAGAGGCGGCCACCCTCATCTAGAGCGCAGCCGCACCCTTGTGGTTCACCCGCCCGCACTAAGCGTGCCTCTCTAGCTCTCTGCTGGCCAACCTACAGGTGGACTGTGAACAGGCTGTTGGTCTCCTCAGCCGTTTAGCTACGTCACTGGGACTCCAGAATGCTGAGCACCGACCCTCCACTGCTGTTTTCCTAAAGCCAAGGCCCGGCATGTGAACTGCCAGCACACATACAGTCACACATGAGCCCAGACCACGGCTCTCTGCCTCTTTCTCATTCCTGGTGCAAAAAAACAAGAAAAGCTGGAGCTTTCAATGCCAAGGCAAATCAACCTTGCACAAATTGGGAGAAACGGCCTCAAACAATCCCTGGAAGGAACTTCATCCAGGCTACCAGGATAAAAGCTGAGTAACCTCTGAGATTGCCTCAGTCAACCTCTCTCAAGTGAGAAAGGAATATAGGCCAGGAGGAAAAGTGACTTACCTGAGGTCACAGAGTTAAAACAGGAAGACAAGAATCTTGTCACTGACTTAAAATGATCAATATGTGCCTGCCTAAGGGTCCCATGTACATTCAGCCACCAGCCATCCTAACTCACCTGAGCACCCCTGTGTCCGACACACATAGCTATCAGGGCCATCAGTCAGGGTTTGGGACAAATCTAAATGGCAAATGGGATCTGCCTGTGGCCTTCCCATCACACTGTGATCACTGGCCCAGCTAGCCAGGCTAGAAGCAAACTGTGATGTCCCTGGAGCTCTTGATCATCAGATCCTTCTATGCGACCCAAGAGGTGCTGATCTCATTCTAGAATACTCCAGGCAGAGCAGGGGCCCTCACCAACCCCCCATAAAAAAAAGTGCATCAGAGACTGCAGTTCTTGGTGTAAAGATGAACTCCATCTCTCTTCACTTCTTCCACAAGCCCCAGCTCCATCCCCTGAAAGAGCACAGGGGAGCAGTCAAGCTCTTCTCTTTTGTCCCGCCCCTCAATCATTTGGGGGCGTCATGTAACCAGTCCCTGGGCCCCTCATTCTGGATATGCTCTAGCTTGTCACTGGCCTCCAGGCTGGCTCTCAGGTGTGAGAGGCATTTGAGGAAAGGAGGCCACCGGCCCGCAGGACCCTTCATGGGACAAACACCATTCCACCTTCCCTCTTTCCCTCTCCTCAGCAAGACCAAAACTCCAGCTTCTATTTGTTCTTTCAGCTCCCCCACCAGTTTTCATGCTTTGCCAACTCCATTTATAGCTGCTGTTGCTGTCCCATCGGCTTCTAGTGCGTCACCATCTCTTAGAGACAGATACCCACGCAGTGGGGCAGTTCAAGGAAGTGCCTTCCTTTCAGTAGAGCATTTCCTGTGTGGCAAACAGCGTGCTGGGTGGCACAGAGGAGACCGCTCTTGTGCTCATACTCCCATCTGACAGGAAGGCTGTGCACCCTCCTCCCATGATGGGAGGAGCACTCCGGAGGAGCTCTGAACCAAGCCAGACCCTTGGGAGCACAGAGCAGGGGCTCTGGGGTGGGGGAGAGCGGGAGTAGAAAGGGCTTCTCAGAAGAGTGACACTTGAGCTGGGCCTTGAAGGTGAACAGGATTTCCCAACAAATGAAGCTAGCGAGGCCAATCGGGAAGTGACTACAAGAGCCTTGTAAGAAGTGAGGCGAACCAGAATGGAGGGGCAACAGATCTGACACCAGCTTGACTAAGTGACCAACTAGATACAGGGACAGAGGAAAAGGGAGATGTCTCTACCGTGGCGGCTGCAGCCTGTTAAACGAAGTAAGAGACAGACAGCAGAACAGTCCCTGTGAAGGTCTGCACTCCTGCCCAATTCCACTACCAGCTGGTGAGGTGACCCTGGACCTGTCGTTTCCCCTCTCAGAACCCAATTTCCTCATCTGCAGAAACAAGGAAGCTCCACCAGATGTCTTCAAGGTTCCTTCCAGCTGTAAGTCTATGGACATTAAAGAACCACTAAGGCAAAAACAGACGTGGGCAAGCACCCCCACCCTGGCAGCACTGTGGATCCTTTGGCTAGGGCTCTGGGTAATCTGCTCTGCCAAAAAGCAAAATTTTATTTATTTTTTTTCGAAGTAAAATTCCCTGAGAACAAGGACAGTAGCTACCCTAAGCCCTCCCAAAGGCCAGTCAAGTGTCCTGCTGTCGCAGTGGGGACTGAAGTTTGCTCGCTCTCTCTCTCATGCTCTACCCTTCCAGTGCACACACTCCATCCCCCTGGACCCTGCACCCCCAGATCACAGAGCTAGAGACAGTGAAGAGCGCACACATCCCCTGAAGCTTTTTTATCTTAGCAATGGGGAGTGGGAGTGGGGGTGCTTTCAGATCAGACTTCTCTCCAGAGGAGCAAGTCTTTTTGAGGACTGATCCTGTAGAAGGAACTGTGAGAGGCAGAGGCATGTGGGGAGTATGCCCTGACCTCATGTAAAATAAAACAAAAGGAAACAAAACAGCGGTGCGCAGGACAGCAGCTGCTGGGTGCTGTAGGAGAGGGGCCCGCCAGGCTCCACAGGCGCAAAACCCGCAGCTGCCAAGTGCTCTGCAGATCCCCGCTCCGTCAAAATAATGAAGGAACAACAGGGCGTTGGGTCTGCTAGCTGCTCTCTAAGAGAACTCACCTAAAGAATTGATTACGACGGTTTCCAAACTGCTACCCTAAGGATCCCAGCCCTTTGGAAGGCTGGCTACCCTCTAACACAGAACCCATTTTTGCAGGATGGCAATGAATGAATGCCAAAGTGGTCAATTCATTTTAATAAACCAATGAATATGCAGAGGCCCCAGGAAGCCAAGGCTGGCGGATGGCAGTGGACTTTGGAGCTGACTGTAATTAGGCCCCTGCCCTACTTTCTAAAATTGCATTTTCGGCCAGGGAGCCTGCTCCAGGACTTAGAAGAGAGTCGGTCCAAGGAGTTGAGAAGGTGCTGCTCACGGCGACAGCATCTCTAAAAACAGCCCTACCACACTTGAGAACTTGTATCCCTGCCCCTTGGCCTTAGCTTACTGGGATAATCCCTGCCACCACAGCTGCCTGGGCTGGCACTGAGCACCACCAACCACCCCCCACCCACCCCTGCCAGCCCCTGGGGGCCCCGAGAAAGGCCCCACTCCCTGGGGGCAACAGGTGCTGACAGACTGCAGTGAAAACGAAAAGGGTCACCAGAAACCTACCAGACTTTCAAAGTCAACGTGGAAGGGGCAATAACGTACAAGGTGCAGAGAAACCTGTGCTCTGCCTTATCAAGTGGGGAGAGGACCACCCGATCAAGAACCCAAACCCAGCCCCAGCCCTCCCACCCCCCAAACCAGTGCCACCACCCGCTTCCCACCGCCAGAGCTACGAGGCGACTGGGGGCCAGTCAAAAGAACAGTGCCCAGGACGTGAAGCCCACAAAGGGCTCGTCTTCAGGACACCGATGCAGGCTGAACCTCAAAGCCGGGAGTAGGTGCCCGCGATCTCCAGAGCCCTAGGAGAAGATGGACAAGGCAAGAAAGGAGCTGTGACAGCGGCAAGGGGGAAAGCGCTGGTGGACGCACCTCCCTGCTGAGGAGAGGACTTCCTGAAGCCCACTGTCTGCCATGGGGGCTTTCTCCTGCACCCAACGCGCCACCATCCTTGTAAGTCTTTCTTGCAGGCTCTCCCCTAGGATAGAACTCACTAAGGGCTTCTCAGAAGAAGAGACCTTCCTACAGGGCAAGGCGAGGGTCCTGTGGGCCTATGATTAGTCAACAGGCAACTCAGGAGCCAACCCTGTGCCAGGTGTATGAAATGGGGGAAAGATGTGACAAAGTGTCGTGGAAAGCAGCAGGCTTTCTGCCCTATGCCCTAGAGACCGAGCAAGGCTCCCAAGAGGGAGAGGGGCACAAGGCCCGCCGGTGCATCAGCGGTACCCGGAGAGAGAGAGAGGCTCCTCCCGGTAACAAGGAGGCAGAAAAGCAGGCGGGATAACCCCCTCGATCTCGCAGGAGCCAGGTACACGACTACCCAGCCCGCTGCGGAGAAACTGGAAGGCACAGGACTAGGGAAGGAGACAATTTGAAAAGAAATACTGTAGAAATAAATGCCAAAAGCCTGGCGGGGGGGGCGGGGGGGGAGAGGGAACAGCACGTCCTATCATATCTGTCCCCGCGGCTCTGGCACAACCAGGGAGACAGTCCCCCACCGCTGCACACAACCCCCGCAGGTTGCATGAGGCTGTTACACTCTGCCTCTCAAGAGAGCTTCCCTCCCTTTTTCTAGAGACAGACCCAATCTGTAATCTAGAAATCGTCATTTCTCCAGCATCGGCACTGGAGACGAGGAAGAACGGAGCAGGCGCAGGAGGAGGGTGGGAGGCGGAGAGGGAGGGGGGCCCTGCCTGCGCCAAGGGGACATATCCGCCCGCCCCAGCCGTGGGGTAACGGTGTCTGTCTGGGCTCATCACCGCGGGCGACACCCTCCCCCTCGGCAGCGGACTAGAGGATTTCTGTCAAGTACCGAAAAGCCATCCTCAAACACAGTAGAGACGGGGCGGGGGAGCCAAAAACGGGGAGAAGATCAGGGAGAAGCAGCGAAGCTCGGCAGAGCCAAGGGGAGGGAAAAGAAGAGAGGGAGAGGGAGGAATGGAAAGAGGGACAGAGGAAAGGGGAGGCGGGGAGGGAGAGACGGAAGGGAGGAAATCGAGGGAGGGAAAGCTCCGAAGACCCAGCGGGCTTTGCACTCACCCGTGTTGTACACGTGCAGTTCGTCCACTATCCCCTCGTTGCCGCCGCCAAACACGACGATGAGATCCTTGATGGCCACGGCACGGTGGCCGTGGCGGGGCCGGGGCACCGGACCCGACCAGCCCACTACTCGCTTCCAGCGGGGCTGCAGGAGCACCGCTGGCGAGTTGGCGGGCGACACGGCCGAAGCCATAGTTCCCGGAAAGGGTGCAGTGGCAAGAAGTCACCAAGCGGGAATGGAGCCCCTCAATTCCTCACACACACACCCCTTTTCGTCTAAGACAGCTCTCACAGACAAGCGGTTCCTCACACAGCGGTAGACGACTCCATGGAGGCCGCCATCTTAACTATCCTCCTTCCCTTTGGCTCTTCCCCTTCTTCTCGCTCACCCCGTCTCCTCAAGAGCCTCCCGAAACTGTCCGGCGCGTAGGCCCGAGAAGCTGGAGGCCGCCGAGCCCCCCCGCTCTGACTATCTGTCCAGGCGCTCCCGCTTACAAGCTCGGGCGGGAGGCCCTGGGAGCCGCCATCTTGAGCCGCCTCTCTCTCCTCCCTTCCTCAGTTGTAGCCCTCCCCCGCCGGAAATGGCGGAGCCCCGGCCCGGTTCCCACACCCCCAAGTCCCCAGCACTGGCCGGCTTCCGGGGCGGGTGGAAAGGAGCCACAAGCGCCGCGATCGTCCCAGCCCCGCCGGCGCTCAGACCACAATTGTGGGAGCCGCCATCTTGAGACCGTCCCGCTTCCCCGCCTAGCGCTTAGCGCAGCCGCCGCTCCCGAAACAGCCTCGTCACTCCTAAGGAATAGAGGCACTCTGGAGGCCGGTGGAACCTGCTCGAATTCTTGGAGGCTGCTCTGGAATTCGCGCCGTAGGGCTCGTGAGGTCTCACACCTCTCTCCTTAGTCCGCCTCTGCTGCTCAGGCTGCGCCTACCGCCCTGGGAGCCGCCATCTTGAGACACGCTCACCCTTGCTCCCTATTCTCTTCCTCCTGGGTCAGTTCTTCCACTGCAAACCAAACGCAAGGCAGCGTCCGATCCTCGCTTCCCTCCTTGTGACTCCTTCCCACAGAAGCCGCTCCAAAGATCCAGAGTTAGACCCAGAAGTGGCAACTGTACGGCAGGAGGAGCGGTAACGGCAGGGCGCTCATGCCTCCTCCCTGGGAGCCGCCATCTTGTGTGAAGAAGTAACAACTAAACATGGCGGCGGCGGTCGGGCGAGGGGGCGGGGCGGGGCTACGTCAGTGCTCTCCCGCCCCCGCCCTCACGGCTTCGCCTCCGGGTCCAAGCTTCTTAAAGGAGCCCTGCGGTGCCTCGCGGCGTAGGAACCGGCGCCGCTGAGCGCTGAGCTAGGACTCGAGCGGCGCTTGGGTCAGGTGCCGATGCGCCCCGCCCCACGGTCCCCCCCGAGAGCGCCTCCACGCCTCCGCCCTGGGAGCCGCCATCTTGCCACTTCCCCTCGCCCGGCCGTCCGCGGGCGTCAATAGCGACTTTCACCACAAAACAAATATGGCGGCAGCGGCATCTGTGGAATGCCCGGATGAGAGTGCTAACCCCTCAGACGCGCTCAGCCCCGCCCCCTTGGGAACTGTCTCCCGGGTCGTGGGAGGGACACACGTCCAAGGAGTTGCTTTTAAAGAGCAGTGCAGACAGGGGCACGGGTTGCTAAGGGTGGCAGGGAGGAGACATTACAGCCGGGCAGCGGGCTTTTTCCCGCCCCACACACCCAACAGCAGCAAGAGACCGCCCGAGACTCGTCACGGGGGGAGTCGGAGGCGGGGTGAGTGGGTGGTGACGCGACCGAGCGCTCGGGGCCGGGGAGGAGCCGCCGCCAGCTCCCAGGCTCGCTGGCCCCGCCTCCGGGTGCCGCCCTCTCCACCCGCGTTCGCGTCCGCGTCCGCGCCCAGCGAAATGAGCAGGGCAGCGCGCCCGTGGCCGCCGCGCGCCGGGCCGCCACTGCGACCACTCCCCGCCCCGCCGGCCGCAGGGCGAGGAGACAGGCCGCCGCTCTCGAGCCGGGCAGGCGCAGGAGCGGTTCGCGTCACTCGCGTCACCCGCGTCACCGCTCCCGCCTGCTTCCCAGGGCCCCACGTCCCTCCCCGCGCGCAGGCGCACGGTCGCCTGTCGGGTCCGCCCTTTTTCAAGATTTGAATTTCCCCCAGCAAAGCGAAAGAAGCAAAATACCCGTATGGTGATCGCTGGCCATTTCGCGCCAATACTGTAAGTTCTGGCAACAACCCTAATAGATGGGTACTAACATCCACATCTTCCCGGAGGCCACCTGGGCGCTCGCTGCAACGTCGTCCTTTGCCACACGCAGGCTGCAGCGCAGGGGTCTTAAGCTGGCCTCCGGGAGCTCGGAGCGAGAACAGATGATGATATCTCCACTTTAACTCATCTTTATTTCATCCTCATTGTCACTAACGTCTAGGCGGAATTTGGCATTTCCCACAATTAGGGATGTAAGCAGAAGAGCATAGAAGAGCTTTTGTTGTAGATGTCTAGAAGTTCGATTGAATTGTAATCACTTCGAAGTTACTGTAGTTACCCAGCCTGCCGGCAGATCTTGGGATTTAATGTGTGAGCAGGGAAGCACATATATTGCCATATCACACATTTTGGAAAATGTTTTAATAACTGTCTTTTGACATATGGAATTTATTTTGTAATTCTCTGTGTTTTAATTTATGCACTTGGAAGCATTCATTTAAGAAAGGCCAAAGAGGCCTGTGGCACAGCCAAAGAAGAGCCCCAGCTTGTGCGGCTGTGCCACCAACTGCCTGTGTGACCTTGGCCAGTCACCTTATCTCTCTGGCCCTGGTCCCTCCCCTGTAAAATAAGGAAGCTTAGCTGCGGTTTTCCAGGGGCCTTGCCTGCGTTCAGTGTTTCTCTCCCCAAAATTCAGAAATCATTGTGGTTGCTCCTGGCTACTTGGGCGTCCAGGTGTCCCAGGTTCACCTCATCTGCATGTTATGTCCCCTTATCTGCAAAAAGACAGCAAAGAGGGTCATCGGGGACCCAAAAAGTTGTTATAGGGTGGCTGGTTAGCTCAGTTGGTCAGAGCACAGCCTTGTAACACCAAGGTCAAGAGTTTGGTTCCCTGCACAGGCCAGCCTCCAAAAAAAAAAAAAAAAGTTGTCATAAATGCTACAGGCTAAAGAAGCCTCCCCTGTTCCTTCGCCTGGAGTTGACAGTGGCTCCCGCTTAAATGCATATTAGCCTCAGGAAGCAGGGGAGTCTAAGGAGCACGTGTTATGTGAACAGCTTTGAGTGTCATGTAACAAGGGTCATGGCAACTCAATGGCACTGAGGAGCTAGGCCATAAAGTGACTAGCTTGGTTTTTCTGGGGGACTTGGGCAGTTGGTTTGATTACATGTCACTTTCAGCTTTTGCTCACGCTCAGGTGGACTCTGCTCCTGCAGCAGGAAAGAAGAGTCACTTTCCACACCCTTCCTGGATTTCCTCCTCTATCAAGTTGACAGTGTTTGACTCCTCTTCCCAGCTCTTCACCCTGCTTGCTGGCAGACAGGAGGGTCAGGCTACTGCGGGCAGCATGGGGCCCCAGATGGGTGCAGGGAAGGACCCAGAGACACCAGGCGGAACCTCAGCTGGTGTCCCAGCTGGAGTCAGGAGCTGAATGGGGAAGTGCCTAAGAGGAAATGAGTTGAGGGTGTGAGCAGGCCAGGGAGGGCACACAGGGCTTCCCTGACTACAGAGTCTTGTTCTGGCCAGAGGACAGAGCTGGGTCTGGCCAAGAGGTTTGGGCATGATCATGCGCAGTGCAGAGCTGGTCAGTGAATGGTGTTAAGCAGGGCTGCACACAATCTGATCCAGAGGTACTTGAAGAACATTCTGGGAGCTGCTGTGTGCAGACCATGTTAGTGGTGGCCAGCTTGGAGGTGGGAACCCCAGGGCAAGGGGGCCTCCCAGGCTGGAAGTCTCCTTAGCTGGTGAGGACTGGGTGGGAGGAGTCCAGGGTGCTCCATGCTGAAAGGGGGAGGCTTGTGTGAAGAAGCGAGGAGATACAGAGTTGGCTGAGGGCTTCAGTTCCCTCATGGAAATGCTGAGCTTTAGAGGATAGTGGGACATGCACATGCTGTGCCTGGTGATCCTCAGTAGCAAAAGAGCACCAAGGACCAAGGCAAGAAAGTTCAGTGTGAGGCCCAGAGGACCAGGGCCTGTCTGAGAAGTAAAAGTAGCGATTTGAGCTGGCAAGAAGTGAGGGAAGTGCAAAGGCCCTGGCTTTGTGCTTTGTGTAACTCTGTGAAAACGGAGCTGTGCGTCGCTGGGCACCTGGGAAAGCAAAGCCTCAGACCCTGCCCCACCCTTCTGGGGCCTAACCTGCATGCGAGGATGTGGACAGGACATTGTGCCTCAGAAATAAACAGTGCCAAGTGACCTACGTGTATAAGAACTCATTTAATCTACACAACAACCCTGAGGGGGAGGTACTGACAGCATCCCCATTTTACAGATGAGCAAACTGAGGCCCAGAACGGTTAAATCCCAAGGTCACACAGTTAGTAAGTGGGAGAGCTGGGGTTTGAATGCAGGCAGTCTGGCATCAGACCACCTGGAAGTTGAGGCCCACCCTTCTCTCTCTCCCACGCCTGCCCGCCCATGCCCCCTCTTGGCTTTGAGTCATTTTCAGAGAAAGAAGGTGATTTGGGGCTTGGCACTTCAGGGGAGGGCAGGAGGGCAAGCCAGGGCAAATGTGGTGTGCCGTCCCTGGCCTTTGTTACCAGAACTTCGACCACATTTAATGGTTTGTAGTTCAACTGGATATTTGGTTAAAAGGGCTTTGGAGCTGTCCTGGAAACTTCCATTTTTATAATGCCGCTCACGTTGGAAAGACTGTTGTGAATTGTAATGACAGACCTGGGAAAGGTTTCAGTCTCTAAATGCAGTGGTTTTAAGGGAACTAGGACAATGAGCAGGATTT
Source organism: Cynocephalus volans (assembly GCF_027409185.1). NCBI lineage: Eukaryota > Metazoa > Chordata > Mammalia > Dermoptera > Cynocephalidae > Cynocephalus > Cynocephalus volans. The sequence goes on from NC_084478.1 coordinate 178,336,186, forward strand.
TTATAGTACACAGATGAAAGGAGAGCAGCATAAAACGAAAAAAAAAGAAAAAGAGCAGCATAGGTGCCAGGAGAGTCACGAAACCCCTAGGCAGCAGAGGATTCTAGAGTCTTCTAGAGGCCATGAGTAAGAAGGTGAACATACCAAGGGTATTGTTTCACTTTTATTTGTTTTTTCTAATGGAAACTGTTAGTGGATCCTGAGGCTGAGAGTCGGGAAGATGGAGGCTCTTTTTTGGATGTTTTTTTTTCTAACCACACTCTTTTATAACCGCAAAGGAAAAAGGCAGAACATTCCTCCACTTGTGCCAGCCAATCAGCAGGACTCCTGCCTTGCTCCGGCCTGCCACTGCCACTGCGAGGCAAGGTCTCAGCATCTGCATCGGAAATCACAGGGACTTCTTCCTGCAGGCTCAGCTGGGAGGCCAAGGAGTGTTTTGCAAAAGCTGTTTAGCTGAAGTCTGAAATAACAGTGGAGACAGCGTTCTTTTAAGCTCTCTGCCCCGGGTGGCACTGAAGGTTCCAAATGCAACCAGAGTCCGGGCAGGCCCTCTTGCACGTGGCAGTGGCCAGCTGCCTCTGCGCTGCCGCCGTCTCCGTGGGCGTTTTCGACGGCGTCACGGTCCAAGTGGGCTACGAGCACTATGCCGAGGCGTGCATAGCCGGCCTTCCCTCCTTCCTGGCCATGCCCTTCAACTCGCTCGTGAACCTGGCCTATGTGCTCCTGGGAGTGCACTGGCTACGGAGAGAGGCCCGCACCCCGGGGCACGGGGCCGGCTACCTGAAGGCGGCCTTTGCCGGCATGGCCCTGGTCTACGGCCCCGTTCAGTGGCTGCGGATCGGGACGCAGGCGCGGCCTGCCGCGGTGCTCGACCAGTGGCTCACCCTGCCCATCTTCGCGTGGCCGGTGGCCTGGTGCCTCTACCTGGACAGGGGCTGGGAGCCCTGGTTGCTCCTCTCGGTCGAGGGCCTCTCCCTGTGCAGTTACAGCCTCGCCCTGCTGCACCCCCACGGCTTCGAGGTGGCGCTGGGGGCTCACGTGGCGGCCGCTGTGGGCCAGGCCCTGCGCGCCCAAGGGCGGTATGGCAGCGCCGCCTCGGCCGCCTACCTAGCTCTGGGCGTGCTCTCCTGCCTGGGCTTTGTTGTCCTCAAGCTGTGTGACCATCAGCTCGCACAATGGCATCTCTTCCAGCGCCTCACTGGCCACTTCTGGTCCAAGGTCTGTGACGTGCTCCAGTTCCACTTTGCGTTTTTGTTTCTGACAACTTTAAACACTTGCCAAAGACCCTGCCCTGAGGGGAAGATGCATTAACGTGTGGAAAGAAGCTGCTGAAGACTGATGACCCGCACTGTTGGAGTGGACTATCAGATGACATTCTCTTATCAGTGTTACATGTCCTGGGTGTGATAATATATGAGGATTACACAGAAGACTGTCCTTCTCTGAGAAGGTGCAAGCTTCAGTATTTGGGGGTGAAATGTTATGATCTCTGCCGCTTACTTCCAAAGACACAAAGCAGAGATCCAGTGCAGGGGATGTGGGTTTTCATCATAGTATTCTTGTAACTTTCCTGTAGTTTGAAATGTTTCAAAATAGAGCGTCGGGTAGGTGGGGGAATGACCCCAAGAACGCCCTCACATGATTGGAGAGAGAACAGTTGTCTGCAATATCTTCAGGGTGTCAGTGACAGGTGTGGGCTGGCGACAGCTGGGTGGGCCAGTCAGTGGGGCTACTGAGTATCCCAAGAAGTGACTGGGTTCAGTGTCCGGGGCCAAAGAGCCTGGTCATAGCCTGCCCAGGGTCATGAAGCCCTGCCAATAGCCCTCTGACACTAAAGATACACATGCTGTGACCTTTCCGCCCTTTTCTCCTTACTGCTTGCACAGCCCTAGGCGTAGATCACCGCTGCTTTGCTTTAGATAGCTGAGAAACGTTCCATTTCCTGGAATGATTTGCCCTGTGATTTTTCCCCAGAAAACATCTGCATACTTCCTTATCTGCTGATTCCCTCCTGCTGTCTATATAAGCTGTGACCTTCTGGCTAATAAATGAGACTTGATCAGAATACTGTCTTGTTTCCATTTCTCGCGTCTCTTGTCCCATCCAATTCCCACTCCCCCCTCCAGGGTCTGCGTTGAATATACCGCGGGTCGGGACATTTTTGGTGCCCAAACATGGGGCACTGGATACGGGGGATACCGTGAGGAAGACGGCGCATCGGAGGGTCGACCACTGAAAATGAAAGAGTAAAACCTTCGTCCGCTGCGGGAACCTGCCGCGTCAGGATAAGGTGAGTAAGCGCGCCCGATAATGGGACAGGAATTAAGTTGTCATGACGTCTACATAAGACAGTTACAAAAAGCTTTAAAGACGCGAGGAGTAAAGGTTAAAACAAGTGATCTATTAAGATTTTTTGATTTCGTGCGGAATCTTTGTCCTTGGTTCCCAGAAGAAGGGACTATTAATTATAAAAAAGGGTCTCGAGTTGGAGACGCTTTACAAGATTTCTATGAGACTTTCGGGCCGGAAAAGGTCCCCGTTACTGCCTTCTCCTATTGGAATTTAATCAGGGACATGATTCAGGATAGGGAAAAATCCCCAGAAGTTTCAGAAACTGTGGCCCAAACTGAAAAAATATTAAAAGCCAGTTCCAAGACTGACCTCCGAAATCCCTCTCCACCGCCTAAGGGAGGACGTAGATCTAATCTCCCTAGAAGATGAGAGTGAGGAGGTCAAGGCAGACAGTGCCATACCTAAGAGATCTAAAAAGTATCCACTATTAAGATTCCAGGATGATAAGGAGGCACAGAATCCTGATCCCCTCAGGAGTTGATTGGGGCGATCTGGACACAGAGGCCGCTGAATACCATGCACCAGATGATGCATTTTTGGCTCAGCCCTTGTCGTGCCCTCCCCCTTACAATTTGCCCTCCGCTCCTGCGGTGGTGACGGTATCAGATCCTTTAAAAAATTTAGAGTCAAAAGATCAACAATTAGAAAAACAAATTCTCTTAGAGGAAAAGCTCCAGGTCTTAATGACCAAACTGCAAGAATTACAAACAAAATGTAAGAATGCAACATGTCAAACTAAAGCCACTGGCTATTGCCCTCTGTTAAACAAGTTAGCCCCCCCCCCCCACAGAAAGAGCTCCCATTCATGTAGATCAAAGTCTTTTTGACCAACTTGAGGCCTTCCCAGTATCCGAATCTGTGGATAACGTGGGACGAATGACCCGCAAACATGACAGGCTGTGATTTAATGTTATCAAAGAGCTAAAAGGCGCCATTTCCCAATATGGGCCCACAGCGCCTTATACCCTTGCTATAGCTGTGGCTAGAATCTGTGGCTGAAAGCTGGCTCACTTCTATAGATTGGAACACCCTTGTCAGAGCCACACTCTCGGGGGGTGATCACTTACTCTGGAAGTCCGAATTTTTTGAAAACTGCAAAGACGTTGCTAGAAAAAACCTTCAGGCTGATAAAGATTGGGGTCTTGATATGTTGACCGGCTCCGGTGACTATTCTAGTATTGAGGAACAAAAAAACTATGACCCAGGTCTATTTTCCCAAATTCAAACAGCCGCTTTAAAGGCTTGGAGAAGGCTCCCAGCTAAGGGGGATTCAAGCGCTTCACTTACAGAAGTAAAAAACAAGGGCCTGAAGAGCCTTTTTCAGATTTTGTTAGCCGGCTAATGACAACAGCAGATAGGTTGTTAGGCAATGTGGATGCCAATCTTGATTATATAAAACAATTGGCTTTTGAAAATGCTAATCCTGCATGCCAAGCGGCCATTAGGCCCCGCAAAAATAAAACTGACCTCCAAGGATATATTCGTCTTTGCTCGGACATTGGCTCCTCTTATCAACAAGGTCTAGCCATGGCCGCAGCCCTCAGTGGACAAACAGTAAAGGATTTTTTAGCTAATAAAGGCCAAGATAATAAAGGTTGCTTTAAATGTGGCAAGCCTGGTCATTTTGCTAAAAACTGTCAGGAATACCAGACAAAAGCCGTAGTCACCAAGCCTCCTGGACTTTGCCCACCATGTAAAAGAGGAAAACATTGGGCAAATGAATGTAGATCCAAAACTGATGCTCAAGGAAATCCCTTACCACCACCTCAGGGAAACAGGAAAAGGGGCCAGCCCCAGGCCCCGAACCAAAGTGGGGCTATCAAGTTTGTCCCAGCCAACAACAACAATCCGTTTCAAACCTCACTAGAGCAACCCCAGGGAGTGCAGGACTGGACCTCTGTTCCACCTCCTGCACAGTATTAACTTCTGAAATGGGACCTCAAATTTTAAATACAGGGGTCTTTGGTCCATTGCCCCCTGGTACTTTCGGACTTGTCCTAGGTCGTGGCTGTTCAGTATTCAAAGGGCTACAAATTTTTCCCAGAGTACTTGATAATGATTTTACTGGAGAAATTAAGCTTCTGGCCAAAGCAACTACTGACATTGTCACGATTCCACAAGGAGAAAGAGTAGCCCAGCTTATCCTACTTCCTCTAGTTAAAACAAATAATAAAGCCCATAATATTGTGAGAGGTGCAGGCAATTTTGGATCCTCAGATGCTTACTGGGTCCAACAGATTTCCCATCAAAAACCCTCTCTTACCTTATGGTTGGATGGTAAACAATTCAATTCACTGACCTAATAGATACTGGGGCTGATGTTACTATCATTAGACAAGAGGACTGGCCCGCCACTTGGCCCCTTTGTGATACCTTAACCAATCTAAAGGGAATTGGACAAAGCCGCAATCCTAAACAGAGTTCTAAATTTCTTATGTGGACAGATAAGGAAAATAATTCAGGTCTTATTCAACCGTATGTCATCCCTTACTTGCCTGTCAGTCTTTGGGGCAGGGATCTGCTCTCACAAATGAAAATAATAATGTGCAGCCCTAATGAAATAGTTACAGCACAGATGCTGGCTCAAGGATATAGTCCAGGCAAAGGTTTAGGAAAACAGGAACAAGGTATTTTACACCCCATTCAGGCAACAGGCCAACTTAATAAACAGGGCTTTGGAAATTTTTGATTTCGGCCATTGACAAGCCTGTACCCCAAAGGCATGCTGACCCCATAACTTGGAAGTCAAGCGAGCCCATTTGGATTGATCAGTGGCCATTAACCTCGGAAAAATTATGTGTCGCCCAACAGTTAGTACAGGAACAGTTACTGGCAGGACACATTGTTGAGAGTAACTCCCCCTGGAATACTCCTATATTTGTTATTAGAAAAAAATCTGGAAAATGGAGACTGCTTCAGGACCTAAGAGCTGTTAATGCCACAATGGTGGTTATGGGTGCTTTGCAACCTGGCTTGCCATCCCCAGTGGCAATTCCTTCAGGCTCTTTTAAATTTGTTATAGATCTCAAAGATTGCTTTTTAACAATTCCCCTACATGCTAGTGACCAAAAACGTTTTGCTTTTAGTCTCCCCTCCATAAATTTTAAGGAACCCATGAAATGATACCAATGGTGGGTCCTGCCCCAGGGAATGGCCAATAGTCCTACCTTATGCCAAAAGTTTCTGGCTGCAGTCATCCAACCAATCAGAGATCTGTGGAAAGTTATGTACATTATACACTATATGGATGACATTTTACTTGCTGGCGTTTCAAAAGACAGGGTTTTACAATGTTTTATCCAGCTTGAAAAGCAGTTAGCTTTATCGGGTTTACAAATAGCTCCAGAAAAGATACAGTTTCATGATCCCTACACCTTTTTGGGTTTTCATATGACGGGACACAAAATTACTAACCAGAAGGCTTCCATCCACACAGATCAATTACAAACCCTTAATGATTTTCAAAAACTTTTAGGCGATATAAATTGGCTCCGTCCATATTTAAAACTTACTACTGGAGACCTAAAGCCCTTATTTGATATTTTAAAAGGAAATCCTGACCCTAAATCTTCCAGATCTCTCTCTCCAGAAGCACTGACTACATTACAAAAAGTAGAAAATGCTATTGCAGCTCAATCCGTCTCTTACTTGGATTACACCCAACCCTTAACGTTTATTATAGTCAATACGGCTCTTGTCCCTACTGGGCTATTTTGGCAGAACAACCCTATTATGTGGGTTCATTTACCCTCATCACCAAAAAAACCCTTGCTTCCTTACTTTGATGCTGTTGTAGATTTAATTATATTAGGTCGAGAAAATAGTAGAAAGTACTTTGGGCTTGAACCACACAAATTAATCCAGCCCTACACCCAGCAACAGGTCCACTGGCTTTTACAAAATTCTGATACTTGGGTAGTGGCTTGTGCCTCTTATGAAGGCACAATAGACAATCATTATCCATCCAATAAACTTATTCAGTTTTGTAACTTACACACTTTTGTTTTTCCCCGAGTTACTCGTAACTCACCGGTAACTAATGCCCTTTTGGTTTTTACTGATGGTTCATCCACAGGGACTGCAGCTTATACCATTAATAATCACACAGTCCGCTTTACTACTTGTTATACTTCTGCCCAACTTGTGGAGTTACAAGCTGTTATTCAGGTTTTTTTAACCTTCCCAAATCAGGCCCTCAATCTTTATACTGATAGTGCCTATTTAGCCAATTCTATCCCCCTCTTAGAAACAGTTCCCCAAATCAAACATACCTCCACTGCCACTGAACTTTTTTTGCAATGCCAAAAACTGATTCAACAAAGACGTTTGCCCTTTTTTATAGGTCATGTTAGAGCACATTCCTACCTCCCAGGCCCTCTCGCCATGGGAAATAAATTGGCTGATGCGGCCACTAAAACAGTGGCCACCATTACCACTGATCCTGTTACACAGGCACAAACTACTCACTCCCTTCATCGTATTAATGCTCACACACTTAGGTTAATGTTTCAAATCACTAGAGAACAAGCTAGACAGATAGTTAAACAGTGTCCTTCCTGTGTTACACTCTTGCCTGTTCCCCATTTGGGAGTGAATCCTCAAGGACTTGTCCCAAATATGCTTTGGCAAATGGATGTTACTCATTTATCAGAATTTGGTAATCTAATATGTTCACGTGTCCGTAGACACCTACAGTGGGTTTTTGCTCGCCACTTTACAGACAGGAGAAGCAACCAAACATGTTATTGCTCATTTGCTACATTGTTTTTCAATCCTGGGAATCCCAAAACAGATTAAAATGGACAATGGCCCTGGCTATACCTCCAAGGCTTTCCAAGATTTTTGTGCTAGATTACAAATTCAACATATTACAGGCATTCCCTATAACCCTCAAGGCCAAGGAATTGTCGAAAGAGCCCACTTATCTCTAAAAACTTGCCTTGAAAAAAAAAGGGGGGGAATGGTACCCCACAAGAGGCTCCCCCAGGAATTTACTAAGTCATGCCCTTTTCATCCTTAATTTTTTAAATCTTGATGTCAATGGCAAATCGGCAGCTGACCGTTTTTGGCATTCCGAGTCCCAATCACAATTTGCCATGGTCAAAAGGAAGGACCCCCTAGATAACTCCTGGAATGGCCCAGATCCAGTTTTGATCTGGGGTAGAGGTTCAGTCTGTGTTTTTTTCTCGCACTCATAACTCGGCCAGATGGCTTCCAGAACGGCTGGTTAAACAAGTTGATCATAACCTCTCAGCCAGGGATTCGGTAGATCCCTGAGAATGTCTTTTTCTTTTCTTTTCCACAGGGGTCATGGCAACCAGCATTTTCTTCCTGATTGTGGGTTTGTCTGGTCAACTGCCCAAGGTCCAGTCCGGCTTTGGAGATCCTGGACTCGCTCGCCAATTGGTGAACAAACAGTACGGAAAACCATGTGATTGCAATGATGGGACCGTTTCTAGTCCTCCTACATCACACATATCTGTTGTAGATTGTGACACCCATTCAGCTTATTTGTCCTCATCATCTTCCCGCTTATAGTTGTGTTGAAAAACCTAAGTTCATAGCCAGCAGTGGTGGGAGCCTTAAGCCATGTCCTTGCTGCACGTTTGCTGAATCTATGCATAGCACTTGTTATTCTTCATACCAATTGTGCACTTCTGGAAACCAAACATTCTTCACAGCCACCCTGATTAAAAATTATGCGGGGACTTTTGGAGGGGATCTTGCAAGTCCTCCTTCTGCTGTTGGGCTTGCCTCAAATAAGTATGCCCAAGCCTCTTGTACAGGTTCAGTAGGTCAACCTGTTTGTTGGTCCACCACTCCCCTCGTTCACATATCTGATGGAGGAGGCCCTCAAGACCAAACTAGAATTCTAAAAGGGGAAATAAAAATTCAAGAAATGCATGACATTTTGTTTCCTCAACTTACCTATTACCCCCTGGCCCTGCCCAAGAACAGGGGTGATTTAGGGCTTGATCCTCAGACCTCAACCTTCTTTATGCAACTCATAAGTTGCTTAATGCCACCAATCCTGATCTTGCTCAAAATTGTTGGCTCTGTCTGATAGTAGGACAGCCTGTCCCTGTTGCTTTTCCCGCTTTGTCTTTTAATTATTCTGATGGTCATCAGTGTTCATTAACTTTCCCTTTGCAGGTACAACCTTTACAGTTTTATAATGCTACTTGTTTCATTTCCCCTTCAGTTAATAATAGTTTTGAGGTCGATGTTGGGTTTGCTACATTTGCAAATTGTCAGTCGTTTATCAACATTTCTACTTCCTTGTGTTCCCATCACAGTTGAGTTTTTGTCTGCGGTAGCAATAAAGCTTATACCCATTTGCCCACGAACTGGACAGGGTTGTGTTTTGGCTCTCCTTCTGCCCGATGTAGATGTTATATCTGGGAGCGAACCCGTCCCTGTCCCTACTTTTGAGCATATAGCTGGAAGATCTAAAAGGGCTGTACAGTTTATTCCTTTACTTGCTGGTTTGGGAATTTCTGCAGCAGTTGCTACTGGAACTGCCGGTCTCACCCATTCTCTATCTCAATATACAAAATTGTCTACCCAGCTGATTTCAGATGTACAAGCCCTTTCCCAAACTATACAGGACCTCTAAGACCAATTAGATTCCCTGGCAGAAGTAGTCTTACAAAACAGAAGAGGTCTTGATTTACTAACTGCAGAACAAGGAGGTGTTTGTTTAGCCCTACAGGAAAGATGCTGCTTCTATGCCAACAATTCCGGGATAGTTCGAGACCGTATCAAACAACTACAAGACGACTTAGAAAAGAGAAGAAAACAACTGGCAGAAAACCCCGTTGGACTAGACTTAATGGATTCCGGCCTTATCTCTTACCCTTTTTAGGGCCGCTTGTGGGCTTGCTTTTCTTTTGCTTTCTCTGGGGCCCTTTTTGCTTAATAAAGTCACAAATTGAGGCTATTCAGGCAAGGCCTGTACAGGTCCATTATCAACGCCTTGAGATGCAAGAACAAAGTGGTGCCTATATACCACTACATTCACCTTAACCAATGCTGCCCCTGTGAGCTGAACTGGATAGCCAAAGACGGGTAAGAGGGTAAGTCCCCCGCACCACCCTAAACAAAAGGCTGCCATTAATGGCAACCCATTTCTATGATGGGTACCATGCTCGGGATGGGTTACCCCAACCTAAGACAGGCACAGTTCCCGAGAGGTTCTCTTGGCTTGAAAAAATAAAAAAGGGGGACCTGTCCAGGGCCAAAGAGCCGGGTCATAGCCTGCCCAGGGTCATGAAGCCCTGCCAATAGCCCTCTGACACTAAAGATATAAATGCTGTGACCTTTCCGCCCTTTTCTCCTTACTGCTTGCACAGCCCTAGGCGTAGATCACCGCTGCTTTGCTTTAGATAGCTGAGAAACGTTCCATTTCCTGGAACGATTTGCCCTGTGATTTCTCCCAGAAAACATCTGCATACTTATCTGCTGATTCCCTCCTGCTATCTACATAAGCTGTGACCTTCTGGCTAATGAACGAGACTTGATCAGAATACTGTCTTGTCTCCATTTCTCGCGTCTCTTGTCCCATCCAATTCCCACTCCCCCCTCCAGGGTCTGCGTTGAATATCCCTCGGGTCGGGACAGTTCAGGGAGATTGAATCACACTAAACACATTCCCAGCAGAGTGATGGGGAAATCACTTAACTCCCCACGTCATCTGTGATTACCAAGCTGACTTGATGTTCATATTAGCTGTAGGCAGGTCACATGAAAGCCATGTCACCTCAGATCCTTTGTGTAACAAGGCAGGGCACATCTAGATGAAGAAACACACACATAAATCAAAAGTTGAATTCTCAACAGAAAGTTGCGTGGTGAGTCTACCCTCAGAGCCAGGTTGTGGCTTAGATCTCCTTAGGAGCTAGAGTTACTGCTACGGGTTAAATGTATCTCCCGAAGTTTCATGTATTGGAAACTTAATCTCCATTATAACAGTATTAAGAGGATGGGAAATCCTATCATGGTAACTGAAAGGTGGGGTCTTTAAGAGGTGATTAGATTGTGAGGGCTATACCCCCATGAGTGGATTAATCCATTGTTGGTTAATGGGTGGCCATGGGTGTGATTCTTTGTTTTGGGGGGTTTTTTTGGTGGCTAGTAGCTTGAAAAGGAGAGCCAGTGAGGAGGTTATCTCTTGCTCAGCCTGTTCAGCATGTGACACCCTGCGCTGCTGTGGAGAGCCCCTACCAAGAAGAACGCCCTCACCAGAGGCAACCCCTGGACGGTAGACTTCCCAGCCTCCCAACTGTAAGAAATAAATTCTATTTTTTAATAAATTACCCAGTTTCAGGTACTCTGTTATAAGCAACAGAAACAGGCTAACACAATTACTGTATGGTCAGGTGTCTGTCGCCACGAGAGAGACCCAGGAGCACAGTCTGAGCAATCCCCACGTGCCCATCACCCAGGTCCTTAAGAACCATGCTCTCCTGCTGATGTCTCAGGGCACAGCCCTGGAGCTGGTGTTTTGAATCCTCCAGTGTGCTTCTCATACAGATGACAATTTTTGAACCCTCGGGCTAAGGGGTCAGACCTTCTGTTTTGCAGGCCAGGGTGCTCTCTCCCTTGGGCGATGCTGGGGCTAAAGAGGCTCTGAAGTTTCTGCCTTTGGATTGCCCTCAGACTCCTGAAGACCACTCCTCTGAATGTATTCTTCCCTCCTGCTCATTAATATTTATTTAGAGCTTGTTTCACCACCTTTCACCTGAAAGAGGACTTCTGAAGAAAGCTAATGTCACCCACTTATTTAACTCAGGATCTCTCCAGTTCCAGATTCCAGGGCTCTTGTCCCGTAGCCTCAGGTACCGAGTATGATCTTCTTTTTTTTTTTTTTTTTTTTTTAAAGATGACCGGTAAGGGGATCTCAACCCTTGGCTTGGTGTTGTCAACACCACGCTGCTCAGCTAGTGAGCGAACTGGCCATCCCTATATGGGATCCGAACCTGCGGCCTTGGTGTTATCAGCACCGCACTCTCCCGAGTGAGCCACAGGCCGGCCCCCGAGTAGGATCGTCTGCTTTAAGCTTTTCTTATTCCCTGGTAGACAACAATTTGGGCCCATCTCAGTGGCCATCCACAAATTAAATGGGTAAGTGATCAGCCACAAAGCCGATGGCAGAGGAGAGAGGATGCCCTGTCCCTGCTGAAAGGCTCTCAGGAGGGGCCACCCACACGCACCTGCTGAGTGCCCCTGAGGCATTTCCCAGAGTCTCTGTGGGTTGGCATGCAGACTATTGCTATGACTACCGAGACACTTTTGAAATTGGGCACCTGGGCTGGACATTCTGTCCTGGCTGAGCACATCTCAAGTGGGTAGCAGAGTGGTGGGTGTCAACCCAACCCACACCTGAAGAACCTTCTGGAAACTCCACCAGAAAAGGGCCCAGGAGCATTGCCCCTGCCCACTCCCTTGGGGCCTGGGGCCCAGGACAAATGACAGGACCTGGCCCAGGGTTGGGGCCCGAAGGTGGGGCACACTAGTGGGTGGAGAGCAGGGAGGGGCAGCATTTGCTTGAGAAGCAGCTTTGTTGCATTTGAAGTTCTGTTTGGAAGGCTCCATATGCCCTAGAAGAGGGAAAAGGCTGTGGCCTCCCCAGAGAGGCCACCCTTCCTTCAGAGAGCACGGAGGAAGGGAGAAGGAAGACATGGGGGGCAGGAGCCAGGGCCTTATGGGGGGTGGGCTCTTCACCTGGTATCTGGGTGACCCCCCTTTTGCTTTTCTCCAGTAGTAGCTGTTTCCCCTCATTGACAGAGCCGACCTGCTGAGAATTGCTGGAGCTTGTACATGCCACACCTTGAGTGGCAAGCACCAGTAACTATTTTATTTATTTTCTTTTTTTCTTTTTTTGGCTGCTGGCTGGTACAGGGATCGAACCCTGGACCTTGGTGTTACCAGCACCATGCTCTAACACTGGGCTAACCGGCCAGCCCTATTTTATTTTTTATTTTCACCATTAACTATGTAATAAATAACCCTGCAAACCTTCTGGTTTTCTTTTCGCTCCTGTGTCAGGCTGGGTCCCCACAGGAAACAGGTGGCATGCTCAGATTAGGGCAACTCAGGACACTTTCATGGAGAACGACACACACCACGATGGGGGCGGGGGGTAGGGGAACCACAGGGGGCCTTTACTACTCCGGGGCCTGGGGAGACGCGGGGGGTGGACCTCACCCAAAGGAGAGGCTCATGTAGAGGGGACACCTCAGGAGGGCAGAGACCTTGGGAAGCCCAACCCCACTCTCCTCTCTGCTGTCAGGGCTCCCATCCAGGATTGACAGATCACTCGCAGGACGGTGAATGATGTTTAGCACAAATGTGTCCCAAATATTGCATGAGACGTGCTTATACTAAAAAAAAATTCGTTTCTCTGAAATTCAGTTTTAACTGGGCATCCCGTATTTTAATTTGCTGAATCTGGCAACCCTCCATTGAACGAATCCATCTGCAGCCCAAAGCCCTGGAGCCGGTGCAAGACTGAACAGGTGGGACGAGAGGGCACCTGGCAGGCCATGGCCTGGAACCTTCCCTCCCCACCCCCTTTTTTGGATCAGTGTCTGTCAAAGTGTGGTTGATGTTAGCTACGTAGTTTTCTGCATTCCTTCCTGCCCAGACGAGCCCCACTTCTCGGGCTGAGACCTCAGAGTGCCTCAGCCCTGACCCGCAGGGAATCCTGAGACGCTGGGGACGGAGGCCGTGGCCGCGCCTCCGCCGGGCCCTGCTGGCAGCTGCGCGGCCCTTGCTGTGTGTCGCTGCTCCGCTGTGCCCCATGGGGAGCCAGTGGCTACCAGATGGGGCCTCTCCCCCACCTCTGGCCTAACGGTTTACAGGTTCCAAACCTGGGAGGGATCTCAGAAGCCATTTGTGCCAACTCCCTCATTTCACAAATAAAGAAACCGAAACTCTAGAAGTTTGACTTGGCTGAAAGTGACAACACGGGTCAGACATCCAGCCATCCCCCCTCCCCCCAGTTCTGTCCACTCTACTTCCCCCTGGAAGAAGTGACGAAAGTGTTGCTGCGTGGCCTCTTCCCTGCTTTCTGGCACCACATCTGCGTATTTTCTCCCCAGAGAAAATTATTTTCTGGGTTTTGCTCTGACTATGTAGATAATACAGGCTCCTTGATGGGAAAATGATAGAGCAATACAGAAAAGTATAGAGAAGGATGTAAATGTCGCCCACAGCCACCTGGGAGGACTGTCAGGATTCTGGTGACCCTGCCTCCACACGTGTCTCTCCACACGCGGTCACACATGCAATCTTACATGGATTCGACAGCACATGTGTGTGCTGCCTGATCCGGACACGTTCATAATTGTCACCTCCCCTATGCCACTCTCCTCCTCCGCCTGGGTCTCATGTTGACAGCAGTGTACCCTTCAATTCCCTTGGAACATACAGGGGCGCGTTGTCACGGATCTTTGGAGGTGGGGCCAGGGGACTCACTCCCGTGCATGTACTTCTCCAGCCCCATGTTGCCTTGGGCCCTTCCACGGTCCTTCACCCCGTCTTCCTTCAGGGCTAGAAGCTGCACATGGCGGCCTCTGCAGGACTGCAGGCCTGGAGGGGACTGGTGTTTTGCATCCCTGGATTGCTTTTCCCAGTGACGTTCATGATTCAGATTTCTACCAGTAAGGTCAGAGGCTTCCCCCTGCCCCCACCCACCGATCTAATGGGGGCGAAGTGAGATCCCCTCTGACTTCACCTCAGCACCACCCGCCCCCAACTATAGTGCACGTGCAATCGTCTGTGGCAAGTTTGGGTTTGTTCTGTAAATTGCTTGTTTATATCCTTTCTCCATTTGGGGGCTGTCTTTTTCTCATCGATTTGCAGAAGCTCTTTTTATATTATACATGTTAATCCTTCATCTGTCAGACAGATGAGAAATGTGTTTTCTTAATCTATTGTTTGTCTTTTGACTTTGTGGGTATCTTAAAACAAAATAGTTGAAGATTTATCTAGTCCTATATGTCTGTCTTTTTCTTCATAGCTTTTGGGGTTCTGGTCTTGCTTAAAACAGTTTTCCAGGTGCTAAGGCTATACTTGGCCGCACATCAGCTAGTTTCGTTAAATCTTAACATCTCCAAAAGCTGCTTTGGCTCTTTTTCACTGTAAAATTATCCTAAAATAATAGTTACTATAAAATTATTATTAAATAGTATCAATTTGTATTTATAAATAAAACAGTGCAGTTGTCACTGTGTTAACACTACGGTTTACCAAACCCTAGTGAACTGGTGCACTTTGTGATCATGTTTTATTGCGGAAAGGAACTGCCAGCGCCCTGTGTAAGATGTCTCATTGCAGCCTGGGAGAACAAAGGAAATTTTGTTTCTTGGCACTTGGTTTTCACCAGGCATATCCACAGGTGAAGCATTTCCCTCCCCCTTTGAAGGTCTCCATAAGCAGAAATAGTGGATAAATAGAAACTAGGTGGCTCATGTCCTCAAGCGAGACTCCACATAGTCATGTGATGGGGGCCTTAGGGACCTGGGTTTCCAGCCCAGGTCTATTTCGGCACTCCCTGCCTTCCGTGCTACGACAGGCAGCCTTCGTGCTAGGTGCTGCCTCCCGGCTCAGTGACCAGGCGGCTGGAGGCGCCCCTGTGGCCGTCTTGTTTCCAGGGCCGGGCTTTTGTGCGTCTGGAGAGCCACTGGGGCCTGTTGCTGTGGCAGCACGTCAGGTCCTTCCAACTTTTCATGTTTTTCTAGTCTTTTCTTCCGTTGCCTGCCTTTCACTTTGATCTTTGCTCTTCTCTTCAAACCATTGACTTCTGCTTTTACTGCTGCCTGTTCCTTCTTGGCCCCACCTCACTTCCACTGCAGCCTCAGCCAGGGTGTCTGTGCCACCACCATCTTGGCCACCTCAGGTCTCTTTCTTTCAAAGAAGTGAAACCTAACAGACTCATTTGGAGCCCAGCCCGGCCCTCCTGCCCCAGAGGTAACCACCCCCACCCCCAGCCCCCCGCCAATCAGCTTCGGGTATATCCGCTCGCATGCCTTTCCTGCAAGTGGTTATATGCAGGAGCAAGTGACTGCTCCCTGTGTTTTCACTTTGTATGAATGCACCTCGCTGTCCAGATCCTTTGGGACCAGCTGCAGGACCAGATTGATGGCAGGTTTTCCCTGGTCTCCTGTGGTGCCCGTGGAGGAGTTCATCACGTGGTGCCCTTCAGAACAGCACTGCTGTGCATGTCCCAGTGTGTGTGCCTTGGTGCTTATGTTTGAGAGCTTCGCACTTCGACTTGGCCAGAAGTTGCCAAATCCCTGACCAAAGTGATCGCTGAAATTACTGCTCCTAGAGTTCCCACTTGCGCTACGGCCTCACCAGCACTTGGTGTTGCCACAGGATTTACTATCTAAGGATCTGATGGGAGTGAACTAGAATTTCAATTGCCTTTCCCAGCTTAAAATCGAGGTTGCCTCAAAAAATCAGAAATAGATTTTTCATAGGATGCAGTAATCCCACTCCTAGGTGTATACCCAGAAGACTTGAAAGCAGGGTTTCAAAGAGATATCTGCACAGCCATGTTCACAGCAGTATTACTCACAGTAGCCAAGAAGCGGAAGTAGCCCAGTGTCCATTAACTGTTGAATGGATGAACAAAATGCGGTGTAGTCTAACCATGCAATAGAATTTGTTGTTGTTGGCAGCTGGCTGGTACAGGGATTGAACCCTGGACCTTGCTGTTACCAGCACCACGCTTTAACCAACTGAGCTAACTGGAAGCTCCGCAGAACGGAATATTATTCAGCCTTAAAAAGGAAGGACATTGTGACACGTGCTGCATGGATGACCCTTGAGGACATTGTGCTCAGTGAAAGAAACCAATACAAAAGGACAAATACCGTTTGATTGCACTGATGTGAGGGACCTAGAGTAGTCAGATTCATAGAGACAGAAAGAAGAGTGGGTGCCAGGGGCTGGGGGACGGGGTGGGAGTCGGGGTTGAATGGGGACAGAGGTTCCGTTTTGCACGATGCAAAGAGTTCTGGGGGAAAATGGTGGTTGTGGTTGCACATTATGAATATATTTCATGTCATTAAACTGTACACTTCTAAAATGGTTAAGATGGTAAATTTCATGTGATGTGAATTTTACTACAGTTTTTTTTTTAATCGAGGTTGTTTACTGTAATTCATTAGTTGGGAGGCCTTGGATGAGTTTTGTAAGCTCTCTGTGCCTCAGTTTCCCGTCTTGGAGGCTGTGGCAGGTGGTGAGGAGTGGCGGAGGTGATCCCACGGCTGTGCTATGCCTGTGCTATGACTGTACGGCAGTAGCAAACAGTTATGAGGGCTTACTGTTGAGGAAAGTTAGACAAATGGAATGACCTTCAAGTTCATAGAGGTAGGAAGTGGCCAAGGTGGGATTTGGACTTCCCTCTGTCACTCTAGTTTGTAACTATATTCCAAGGAGCCCTTGGTGCCATGACTTTGGATCCGAATTTCACTTTGAAAATACTTTTTTATTCTATTTTTTTTATTGTGCTAAAATACACATTGTAAGAACCCAAATGCCCCAAGGGATCACACCCTGATCACATAAGTCCTTCTCGGCCACACCCCATCATGGCGCTGGTTGCCCTTCTCTTCCGTACTCTCCTTCCCGCCGGCGCGAATCGCACACCAATCAGCTCACCCCAAGCCCCATACGGTATGCTAAGTAGGGATTGTATTTTAAGCCAATCAGCCTTCCCTAGAAGCCCTATATATATGTGTGTGTGCCGCCTAATAAACGAGCTCTCTCTGGTGGATCGTCAACTGGTGTCGACTCGTCCTTTCATTTGGTGCCGAAACCCGGGACGGAGTTTCTCTCGAGCGGCGACACTTTTTGGATCCCAGCGGCAACACCCTCCAAGTCGCCCCTCAGGGCTCCCTCGAGCTGTAACACTTTTCGAATCGCAGCGGCAGCACTTTCCAAGTCGCCCCTCGGGAACTCCGTCCAGCCAGGACCGGCCTCCCAACCACCACTCACCATTGACGGTCCACCCTCGTCCATTCTTTTTGGCGCTGGCTCCTTCCACTCACCACCGGCTCATCATTAGGTAAGCCCCCTTTCCTAAAGGGCACCAGCCCTTTTTCAGGCTACCACAGGGAGTCTAGATCATCCGGTGGCCCCTAACGCCCATACCCCACCCCACCACGGTCTTCACGACCACCATAAATTCCCAAACTATAACAGGTTCCAAAGCCCCGGTAAACTTTTACTTTCATTTTTGGAGGTTAAAAGCCCCATTCTGTTCTCTCCTTCACCCTCCTGTCCACCACTCTCTTCTCTCCACTTCCCGGGTCCGGGACCTGACCAGAAAATCCTGGCGCTAGGTTCCTTCAGGCACCGGGCTTTTGCCCTAGAGAAGTGGAGGTCTGAGTGACGACCCACACCTCCCTTCTCTCCTCCTGGTTCGTACCTGAACCTGCCGGGACTGACGTGATCTACTGGGGACGCCCTCTAGGATCCCGCCTTTCCCAACCAGCCGAAGGATCTGTCTTATCACTAAATCTCTGTCCGATTTCTGTCTAAATTCCCATTAAGAGACCAGAATGGGTGCTTCCTCCTCCTCCCTAGGGGACTCTCCACTTCAATGCCTTCTGAAAAACCTCACCAACCTTTCCCTCAGGCCGGATATTGAGCCCAAACTCCTCACCAAACTCTGCACACAAGATTGGCCTTATTATCCTTTAGATAATCAGAACACATGGCCCCCTGAGGGCACACTAGATCCTAACAGTCTACGAGACCTCTTTAACTACTGCCAGCACCTAAAAATATGGAAGGAGATCCCCTACATGGAGGCTTTTCGCCTCTTGGCTCAGAACCCACCTTCTGCCCCTCCTGTGCTCCCTCTCAAGTCCTTTTAGCCTGTAAACCATCTTCACAGTCACCCCTCGATCCTTCCACCTTCGACCCTGCTGATGAACCCCCACCCTACCGACCTCCTCCTCCCCCAACATCTGCATCACCTTCTGCACCTCCTGCGCCATCCACTCCCCCGTCTTTACCCTCCCCTACCCCTGACCCACTAAGCCCCCCTTTCACCCGTTCCCGAGGACCCCCCCGCCCCTTTAACAATCGCCCCACTACGTGAGGTAGCTGGGGCTGAAGGAGTATTTAGGGTCCATGTTCCCTTTTCCCTAGCTGACCTTACAGAATTAGAAAAAAGACTAGGCTCTTTCCCTACCGACCCTACCACCTACATTAAAGAATTCCAATGGATCCTGCAGGCCTACAGCCTCACACATCATGACATCGTCATGCTCCTGGCCAATACCCTCCTCCCCGAGGAACGCCGCAGGGTCTGGGAGTCAGCCCAAACCCATGCCACTGACACCCATCGTCCCAATCCGGATCACCCGCCAGGCCCCCAAGCAGTCCCAGAACAGGAACCTAATTGGGATTATAACGCAGCCCGGGGAATCCAGGCTCGAGACCGTTTTGCCTCTTGCTTAATAATTGGCCTCAAAAAATCGGCTCGCAAGGTCGTCAATTTCCAAAAAATTCAAGAAATTGTCCAAAAAAAGGAGGAAACTCCCTCCGAGTTCCTCAGTAGATTAACTCAGGCCTTTCAACAATACACTAACTTAGACCCCAACTCAGAAGACGGCCGGCATGTCCTTATGACCTATTTCCTGGCCCAATCCTACCCCGACATTAAAACTAAACTTAAAAAATTAGAGCAGGGTCCTGCAACCCCTCAGACCGAAATCCTGTCAGTGGCCTTCAAGGTTTTTCATAATCGGGAGGAGGAAAAAGAACGTCGAAAACAAAAGGCCGACCACGGCAACTTCCAGATGTTGGCCCGGCTTATCAAACCCCCTGGGCGCCCTCCCACAGCCTCCACCTCTAAGCCTCCACCTGGAGCCTGCTTTAAATGTGGGAGGGAAGGGCATTGGGCAAAGGCTTGCCCCACCCTCAGGCCACCCACCACTCCTTGTCCAAAATGCAAAAAGAAGGGACATTGGGGATCTGATTGCCCCCTCGCCCGAAGGGGTGAGGGACCAACTGCCCCACAGTCTCCCGAACCGTGGACTCCACCTATGGTGGGCCTCCCTGAGGAGGACTGACGGAGCCTTGGGCCCTTCCCGACCATCTCTATAACAAAGCAGGAGCCCAGGGTATCCATGGTTGTGGACGGCCACCCAATATCTTTCCTCCTGGACACTGGAGCCACCTTTTCGGTCTTAAGGGAATATAAAGGCCCCACCACCTCCAGCAGCTCTCCTGTAGTCGGGGTAGGAGGTAAACAAATCTTTCCCCAAAAACCCCTCTTTTAACCTGCTGCCTTCAAGACACTCAATCCGTTTTCTCCCATTCCTTTCTAGTCATGCCACAGTGCCCCGTCCCCTTGTTAGATCGGGACATTCTATCACGGCTTCAAGCCCAAGATCCTACTAATTCCACCCCTCCAAAGAAGTCCTTACCCATGCTAACGCACCCTGTTAACCCCACAGTTTGGGACACTGCCAGCCCCGCTCTGGCCCAGTGTTCCCCTGTACACATAAAACTAAAAGACCCCTCCAAATATATTTGTACCTATTAAAAAAGGGGTATCTCCGTCCCACTCGCTCCCCTTTCAATACTCCCATACTCGCTGTAAAAAAACCTAATGGCGCCTTTCGTCTCGTCCAAGATCTCCGCCTTGTTAACGCCGCTGTCATTCCCATTCACCCCCTTGTACCTATCAAAACAGTTGGACCCCACTGTACGAGGCTGGGCACCCTGTTTAAGAGCCCTAGCAGCGGGGCAGTTACTGCATAAGGAGGCATCCAAATTAACATTTGGGGCACCTCTCACCATTCTCTCACCACATCACCTCAAAGACCTCCTTACCTATAAGGCTCTCCAATCCCTCCCACCTTCCAGAATCCTAACCCTCCTATCCTCGTTTCTGGAAAATCCTGCCCTATCCTTCAATACCTGCCCACCCCTAAATCCGGCCACCCTACTGCCTATATCAGATTCCCCACAACACGCCTTTGCACAGCTGCGTAGAAAGCCTTCAGAATTTCATACCTTACCGCTCTTCCATCACTGAGGGGCCCCTGTCTCACGCTGATCTCACATGGTTCACGGATAGGTCCTCATTCAAGGAAGGAAACACTCATTACGCAGGTTATGCCATAGTCTCCCTTGATTCGGTTATAGAGGCCCAACCTTTACTCAACGGTACTACCAACCAGCAGGCCGAACTTATCGCCGCCACGCGCGCCTGCGTTCTAGCTGAAGGAAGAACTCTTAACTTATACACGGACTCCAAATATGTCTTTCATATACTTCTCTCTCATGCCGCCATATGGAAAGAACGCGGTCTGCTTAACACCAAGGGTAACACAATCACCAACTCAGCTTTAATCTCCACATTAATCGAGGCATCCCATTTACCTTGTGAATTAGGAGTCATTCATTGCAGAGCCCACCAGAGGGACGATTCCCCAATCACTCGCGGGAATTGTAAGGCTGACCTCGCCGCACGCACTGCCACCCACAGACACAAAACCAACTTCCCATTCTTCCATACGGCTCCCAAGGTTCACAGACACCCTCTCAGCCTCAACCGCCTAATGGTGGTAAGTCCTCTCTCTTTCGCTTGCTCCATGACCTGTTTCACTCTAGCCCCCAAGCTTTATCCCAGTTTTTACAAGCCTTCTTCTCAGTCACCCCATCTGACAAAGCCCTCTTGCAAAAATTTCCTCCTCACGCACAATCTGCCAGCGTACCAATCCCAACACCCCTCTCAAACCTGGGCCATACCCTCCCACCAGGCCAGAGGTCTCACACCCGCGGCCGACTGGCAAGTCGATTTTCACATGCCTTCTGTCCGGCGCCTCAAATACCCCTTGGTGTTTGTTGATACCTTTTTAGGATGGGTAGAGGCATTCCCAACATCCAATAAAAAGGCCTCCACCATAGCCCAGACTCTCCTTTCCCAAATCATCCCACGATTTGGGATGCCCACTTCCATTCAATCTGACAATGGCCCAGATAATACAAAAACTCTCCCAGTCACTCTCTCTCCCCTGGCACCTACATTGCCCTTACCGACCTCAGGCATCTGGCAAGGTAGAGAGAACCATACTAACTAAATTGTCTCTGGAATTACACCTTGATTGGGTCTGTCTTCTACCTCTCGCTCTACTCAAGACTAGAGCTCTCCCAAAAAGGCCCTCCAATCTTTCCCCTTTTGAAGTCAAGTATGGTAGGCCCCTCCTACCCCCGGGGATCACAGCAACTGAAGGACCCATACCACCCACCATGGCCTTACCCTTGCTCTCCCACCTTCGCATCGAATTACAGAAGTACCAGGACTGGCTACTTCCAGATCCGTCACTTTCCAAAAATAACCTTTCACTCAGCCCAGGCCAATTAGTATTCTACACTTCCCCGGAACCCAAAACCCCCCTAACCCCTAAGTGGGAAGGCCCATGTCCTGTCATCCTTGGCACTTCAACTGCTGCTAAACTTGCCCTGCCAGGTAATCGTGTTACTCCATGGATTCATATTTCCAGGCTGAAGCCTTACACTCAGGATCCGCCCTCGGCCACCGAGAACTCCAATAACAAGCTGCAAAAGAACTGAACACACCATTCTTTTCAGTGTATCCCTCATCCTACCGACCCTTTCAAACTCTGCCTATCCTGGACCTCAGCCCTTCCCCCAATTCCGGAGACATGAACCTTCTCCTTGGCCTTCTCCTCTTATTTTCATTTCACCCAGGGAGCTTTCAGGCCCCTCTGCTAGCTCCCCAGGGTCACCCATTTACACCTGGCAACAGATCTCTAATGCAACCGCTCCTGGTGGCCGTCCCCTTAAACGCTTCCCTTCCTCAACCATTTATAACCACACCGTCGCCCCACCAGGCTCTTTCTTCTGGTGCAATGGAACCCTCTCTACCTCCATCCTGCCTAATCTTACTGTCCCATGCCTTCTTGTCACCATCGTCCCTCAACTCACTCTGTACACCAGTTCAGAACTGTTCCATCTTCTTCATCCCCCCTCAAGACAAAAAAGGGCCACCTTCCTCCCGATCATGGTTGGTATTTCCCTAACAACATCAGCGGTCGGAGCCGGCCTGTTGGGAGGAGCCTTAGGACACAGTTTATGGGCGGTCAAAGACATCAATGCTAAACTTGAAGGGGCTCTGACCTCCACTGCTGAATCTCTTTCCTCTCTACAGAGACAAATTACCTCTTTAGCTCAGGTCACCCTCCAAAACCATAGAGCACTAGACCTCCTCACCGCAGAAAAAGGAGGTACTTGCATCTTCCTTGGGGAAGAATGCTGTTATTATATCAATGAATCCGGTCTAGTAGAAACAAACATCATCAAACTCACCGACTTAGCTTCCAGCCTACGAACCACATCCAGTTCTAACCCCTTTTCTTCTTTTATCTTAAACCCTGTCCTAACTTGGATTTGGCCCATTTTGGGACCTCTAATCATTATCCTCATAACCTGCCTTTTCTTGCCCTGCATCATTAGGTTTCTTCAAACCCAAGTGGGAAAAATCTCTAATCAGGCCTTTAACTAGCTTTTGCTTAGAAACTACCAGCTCCTAGATACCGATGAACCCCCCGCCTCATCTCGTGAGCGCCTCAGCCGATGCTGAAGAGACACCACCTTACAGAGGGAACGCATCCTACACGCCCTCGCCACGGACGCCTGGCTGCTCCTTTCAGTCTCCAACTACGAACAACGGAACCGGTGCATATTCGATTTGTGGCTTCAAGGAACGTTTATGGACTTTTCCCCTTTGGAAATTACTTGTTTCTCCACCCTCCTTTGGGGTTTCATAATGGGTATTTATGTACCTTCCTCCCTTTGCCCCCCCACAACGCCCCAGTTCAGCAGGAAGTAGCTCGATGACTTCAACGTCCCCTTTCCTAAAACAAGAAAAAGAGAGGAATGTAGGGACCCAAATGCCCCAAGGGATCACACCCTGATCACATAAGTCCTTCTCATCCACACCCCATCATGGCGCTGGTTGCCCTTCTCTTCCGTACTCTCCTTCCCGCCGGCGCGAATCGCACACCAATCAGCTCACCCCAAGCCCCATGCAGTATGCTACGTAGGGATTGTATTTTAAGCCAATCAGCCTTCCCTAAAAGCCCTATATATGTGTGTGTGTGCCGCCTAATAAACGAGCTCTCTCCGGTGGATCATCAACTGGTGTCGACTCGTCCTTTCACACATAACATAAAGTTTGCCATCTTAACCATTTAAGTGTAAGTGGTATTAAATACATTCATAATTGTTGCTTTGTGTTGCTTCGCCCCCCACAGATTTGTCACCCCTCTTCCCCTGGGTGATGAAGATGCAAAGGATTACTCAAAGCCCATCTCTTCTGAGCAGTGAGAGACCCCAAAGTGGTTAATCTCCCCCAGAACCCTCAAGTGAGAGGCATCCCTTTCTTGGGAAATTAACCCTGAATTGGGGTTCTCTTCCTGCATTTATTTTCCAGACCAGGAAATTAAAGGAAGAGAACATAGGTGGGGTTATAGTTTAACAGTATAGGCTGGTAACTTTCAGTGAAACAAGCCAGATGACATTCCATTAGACAATTAAGTGATCTTACAGCAATTTCTCAGTATCTTTACATAACAATCAGTCACTAGTCTGTCCTTGAGCCAGCAACCTTACTGTGCCACAAATCTTTATCTTAAACCAGAGACTTTATAGCCTGGGGAAATTTTCCTGTCCTCCGCAAGGTCAATATTTGAAACTGCAAGGCTTTGGAAAACCGGGCCCTGTGAAGTACATTTGCTTTAAGAATCCTCTACACATAATGTGCAGCCATCACCCACCATCCATCTCCAGAACTCTTTTCATCTTGTAAAAACTGAAACCCTGTCCCCATTAACCACTAACTCCCCAGTCACCTGTTCCCCGAGCTCCTAGAAGCCACCCTTAAGATATGTCACAGGTCAAGTGTGGACTCAGGGAGTCGGCCGTGCCTGGCCCCCAGCACCTCAGCTTCACTGGGGAGTTCCCTGCCCTTGCCTGGCAAGCCCTTCTGAAGTGTTTACCATTCGAGACTCTTCATCTCGGCGGTCTGGATGGGCTTCTCTCCCAGATTGTTCTGTATACCAGACGACCCAAACAGGCGGAGGAGTTGAGCCTGCGACATCCACAATGAGCCCAGATTTGCAGGGCTGCCGAGCTGACCTCACTGGGGGCTTCTGCTGAGACATGACACAATAAATGATGCTGTAGCCTCCTTGGGAGCTTCAGATTGGGAACTGTCACAGATTACAGAGATTGTCAGATTGGATCAAAACCACAACTTCCAGGCATATGCTGTTTACTAGAGATACACCTAAAACATATGTGCGTGGAAAGATGACATGTGAAAGAATGAGAAAAAAGATATGCTAGGCAATTACTAACCAAAAGAAAGCTGGCAGAGCTCTATTAATATCAGACAAAACAGTTAGAGACATAACAAAAATAGTTTAGGAATAATGTTAAAAGAGGCTCAAAATATCTCAAGCAAAAATTGACCGAACTCTAGCGATAAACAGACAAATCTAGCGTTGTTGGAGGGGGCTTCTACAGGCTTTCCTCGAAGGTATTTAGGTCAGGCACGCAACGGCTCTGTGAAGACAGAAAATGCAAACAGGCCTGTGGCTGCAAGCGCCCTGCCCGGCAGGCCAGGTGTGCAGCCCCGCACCCCACATATGTGCAGAGCTCACCGCCGCGGCCACGAGGGACATCTGGATGCAATGGCAGCAGCTGAGGCACACAGCCAGAAGCAACTCAGTTCTAAGCTGTGGTGTGCGAATCGAGCTGTCGCCCGACCCCGTCGAGTAGGCAGGCACACAGTAGGCTGCTGGCGCCGTTTGTCCGTCCGTCTGTCGTGCGCACCAGCGGAGACGCCGGCGCAGCGCTCCCTGCGGCTGGGTTGGGCACGTGCTCAGGCTTCACACGGGCGGAAGTGCAAGCGTGCAGCGTGGAGTCTCCCGCCGTTAGCGGGGCGGCCGTGGGGTGGCCGCGGGGTAGCCGCGGGGTGGCCATGGGGTAGCCGTGGGCGGCCGTGCAGCGGCGTCCTTGCGCTGTTAGAACAGCCATGCACAAGCGCGGGGATAGAAGTACGCCCTCCTTCCTTTCTGGCATCCACGGAAAGGTGAATTCCTTGGCTAGGGCAGGTCAAGTTCAAGCTCATAAGAAACTGCTGAACAGCTCTCGCAAGTGGCATCTCAGTGTGGCTGGGGGGCGTGGGCGGCAGCGAGGAAGGGCCTGGGGTGGGGAAGGGAGGGGGAAGGGCAGTACGAGGAGGGGGCGGGGACAGGAAACGCTTTGGGGCCCCTTAGGACCCAGCTCCTCGCTGTTTTGGTTTTATTTGGCGTTTTGGGGGGGCTATTTTGGGGGCTGGCCGAACCAACTGAACTAACCGGCCAGTCCCCCCTCCGTTTTTAACGGGCACTGTTCCACCGTGTGCGCACCACGTCTTTATCCATCCGTCCGCTGATGGACGCTTACACCGATTCCATATCTTGCCTGTTGTGAATACTGCTGCAGTGACCGTGCGGGCAGGTACCTCTTTGACTTCCTGATAGCATTTCCTCTGGGTATATTCCCAGCAGTGGGACTGCAGGATCATATGGCAGCTCTATCTGTCGTTGTCTGAGGAACCTCCATACTGTTTTCCATAATGGCTGCACGAATTTACAGTCCCACCAACAGTGTTCAGGGATTCCCCCTTCTCCACATCCTTGCCAGCACTTGCTGTCTGCTGTCCTTTTTTATAGTACCCATCCTAACAGATGTCAGATGATATCTCATTTGGCAACGTGGCAGCTCCATGCTCCTGTAAGTGACTGGGCCCTGCAGTGCAGCGGCTGGTCCTCTTCCTGCAGTCCCACGCCTGCCTTGCCCCTTGCTGACCAGCAAGGCTCCAGTTTAGTGGTCCCTGCCAGGCAGATGTGGCAGTGCGGTGGTGGCAGTGGTGGTGGCTGTGGCTGTGAGAGTCCAGCAGGCACCTGGCATTAGTTAGGGAGGCGATGTCCTTTCAGTCCCAATCTGCTGGGACAGTTTGACTCAGGAGATGCTGGCTTTCTTTACTGGGTCTGCCTGAGACTGGGCACCATTTTCTTTGGTCTTGTCTGATTTCAGTGTCAAGTTCACTGCCGTAACCAGTCTTGGTAGTAGTCTCAACTCTTTGTCGTACACGCATGAAATGCTTTTGTTCTTACCAGCAACTGCCCCCCTCCGTTGGGTTGTACCAAATCCCCCTTCAGTCATGAGCCTCATTCCATCATCTTTCCGGTTGCCTGTAGTTTCTCAGTCTCGTTCTGGTTCTTAAACCCAACAGTTAACCTAGTATCTAACTCAAAGAGCTTCCCTCCCTGGGAGCCCACCTACCTGCCTTGGGCGACACTTCTTCCGGGTCCTTCATTCATCGCAGCCACTGGGCCTTGCTGCTGGGGGCCCCTCAGTAGGAGACCTCGGTACTTGGCTCAGCAGGACAGCGGAAGCTCAGCCAGCTGCATGACGGAAGCCTGCCATGCAAACAGTGGGTGAGCAGCACGCGGGGCCGAGCACCTTTCAGATGAGACAGGGATGGAGGATTCAAGCACCTCTCTCTCTAGGAGCAATTGTCTTGGGGCGCCCCTCCCTTGGCTTTGTAGAGGGCAAGCCCTCCCCGTGCTCCCCTCACGTGTTATCCCACCCAGTGCCCCTTGGCACCTGAGCAGTGGCGCGGGAGGTGATGTTGTTGGCAGGGCCAGCTCTGCTCAATTACACCTCTCAGCGGGCCCCGTGCAGGGCAGCTTTTGACCTCAGAATGTGAGCTATTCAGGGGAGAACTGAAACCATCCATTGTCACCCAGCGACTGGACTTTTACTATTTGACTCCCGGCATTAACATGACTTCACTATTCCAGGAAATTTTACGTCTAGGAAGAGCAAGTTGCAAACAAATTTATTGTCTATTTCAGGAACTTCCTGAAAATCCACTCATCCAAACACTAGATTATTCAACTAGCCCTCATCAGGGTGACAGCCTCCAGCTCAGACACACACAACAATAGATCACTCAAGCTGGACTTTTTAGATGGCCATTTATTCTTCAAGGTTACCTTCAATGCCTTCATCTTGCTGTATCTACCAATCCTAAAAAAGTTTTGCTCAATCCCAATCAGATCCCCTCATTGAAAGACCTGCCCTAAACCAGTCCCTAAAAATCTTATTAAAAACATCCCACTCTTAATCTCACCCTTCCAAGAAGCTTCTAATATCTTGTTGAAGTCGTGGTCTCCCTGCTGCAGGTTGCAATGATCTTGGCTTTGCTTTACCGACAGGTGATCTTGGTGGTCTTATAGCGGTGTGGAAGTCAACAGTGGCCTTTTATTCTCTGCTGGGGATCTTAGTTGTAAAATATGAAACCAAGATCATTTCCTAGCGCTGTGTTAAACAATACTGGGAGCAAACATGTCTTCCTGTTCCCATGATAAACAATTCTGGGACCGGGTATACTTTCCTGTGGCGATGGCAGACAGTACCTGGAACTAGCCAGAGTAAATTAGCCTCCGGCGCCAGGAACTCTTTGCTCCTGGAAGATAAAGCTGTGACCAACAATGACAGACCTTGCTTCGGACCCGAGCCACGGGCCAAGCCCCGCCCCTAGGCTGTGCCACCAATCCGAAGCGATTGTGCCATAAACGCCGCCTGACCACAGCTTCCCACCTTGAAATGCCCACTATGGCTCGAAGGCTCTGGGCATGTCCTCTCTTGGTTTCCTCACCGGCAGCACCGCTCTGACTCTGTTGAGGTAGTGTTCTTCCTCGCTGCAGTGAGTCCAACAAACTCAGCTTTGCCTGATCAACAGGTTTTGCCGGGGGTCATTTTGGGGAGTCTGTAGCCAACGGTTGCAATTCAGAAAACTGAGGGGTGTGGGGATCCCTTTTAGCACCTCTAGTGGCTCCGGTGGCTGCAGATAGGTAGAGATGTAGGTTGTGTTCGACTCCCAATTTAATTAGCCAAAGGTACAGAGTACTATCCAGAGTCAGATGGCCACACTGAGCATGGCAGGCTCAGACCTGCCACCCCCACCATGCCACAGCCCACTGCGGTGGCCTCCCGGGGCTGAAAAAAGCTCATGTCCTGTTATACTCAGGGCTCCCTCGCTTCTCCATCTTCTGGGAGGCCTCTATCACCTCATAAAAGCCTAAAACAATTTGTTCCACGGGGGCAATGGGTTGTGCCTGTCACATTGTGCGGCCTTGGGCCCTGTAAGGACCCTTTGGAAACTTAGTGCTGACCGGCCAGCCGCAGAGAAACAAAACAAAACAAAACGTGTTTATTGTTTGCCTTTGGGGCTGGCTCAGTTGTTTAGAGCACGGTGTTGATAACACCGAAGTAAGGGGCTCTGATCCCCTTACTAGCTAGCCTTGGAATAAAAAAACAACTCGGTGCTGTGTTGGCAATTCCACTTCACGTGACTTTGGATCTATCCACTTTTACTACTTCTTGTGACAACTTTGGAGATTTCTGTTTTTCATAGAATATCATTTAGTTCATGTAAATGTTCAAATGTATTGGCATGAAGTTAAATTTAGTATTTAAAAAACTTATTTCCTCCTTAACCCAAGATTTATTTAGAAGGGTGATTTTTCAATCTCCAGTGGGACATTTTAGGGGGAGAGGGTGTTATCTGTTCCTGGTTAATCTCTTATTTTCTTTGCATTGCTGTCAGTAATGGGGTCTGTTGGATTTCCACTGCTTGCAATTGGTTGACCTTTTCTTTGTGGCCCACGGCATGATATTTCTCTGAATGCTTCATGTATGTTTGAAAAGAATGTATCCTCTGTTTGTCGGGCACAGTTTTCTGTGTATATCTATCAGATTAATGTTGTTCTTTTGCAGAAAATATTTAAACATTAAAAGATAAACTCATACTAGAAGAAAATATGAGTGGCTTGTTAATAAAATGATCTTGAAGTGAGGAAAGCCTTTCTAAGACTGCTTTGCAAGCTATAAGCTGTAAAAGAAAAAATTGGTCAATTTTTGCACGGAAAGTACAAAAAAAATGAACACACTCAAAGACATCACAAACCAGGGCAGAATATTTGCGACACCTGTGGATAGACCAAGCGTTACAGTCCTGAATGGGGAGGGACCTCTACCCTCCAACAAGAAAAAGACCCACAACCGGCTGGAAATCTGAGAAAGTGCTGTAGATATGACTAGATAGCTCGAAAGGCCAACGGAGACAGTGAAGGAATGTCTGACTCACTCATAATGAAAGTGATGCAAATAAAAAACAAGATATGCATTTTTTACCTATTAGATTTGCAAAGGTGAAACTTTTGCCAATACCCAATGTTTTGGAGGCCATGTTAGCTACATCTATCAAAACAACCTAACAGTCCTGCTCCTAGAGGTCTCACGTAAATATACACTTGCCTCAGTGTGAAAAAATACATGTGCAAGTGTTCTGCTAGGCTAAGCCTGTTGACAGCACCAATTGTTGGGCTGCGGCTAATGTTGGAATCCTGCTCACAGCGCCAATTTTCTAGCTCTTAGTCCTGTTCGTGACGCCAATTGTAAAGCTACTAGACCATGCCAGTTGTCGGGCTCTTTTACCTGCTGCTAATCCTGCACCGACTAGGCTGATGGTTGAGCTAGGGCTGGGTCTGGAGCTCACAGACCCCTCAAGCCCATTCACAGACTGGGTCACAAACCCTTCATATGCCAGGCTGGGTCACCAGACCCCACACATGCCAGGCTGGGTCACCAGACCCCTTCACGCAGGTCTATGAGCTAGGTAACTAGCCAAAAGGTCCTCAGAAGCCATAGGTTGGAAAGCATGGCTGCACCAGGCGGACGCTAGAGGCAGACAACTGTGGCAGACACCCGTGGCAGATGCCTGGCGTGGCAGATGCCCTCCCGCCTGCTTCACTAAAACTCTCTTTCTCTCTGAAGAACACAAGAATAGCAACAAAACTAAAAAGATACATTGGTGCACATGTGCACTAACTCCACACATACACACACACACACACACACACACACACACACACACACACACAATTTGCTTACAAAGGATGTGCTAAAACCACACCCAACAGGACCCGAGGCGGGGGTGGGGTGGGGGGGCCCTGACCAAACTATTCTATTTTCCCAACAGCAAGGGTGCAGAATTGTTTTTGATGTCAAAAACACAAAGAGAAATTGGGAACAACTGCACTGCCCCTTGGTGGGGTTGGGTGAAATAAATTATATTCATACAGCTCTATAAAAGAATACATGGGGTTGGCCTGTGCCGACAGGGAACAGTCTTGACGTGTATCTTTAAGTGGAACCCGGCAGGCAAGGTGTGGAGTCGCTAGAGAACAGTGATAAAGGGGCGTTCAACCAGGGACGTTTGCGTGTGGCTGGAAGGAACTGGTGGCTGCAGTGGCTCTTAGGTAGGGCATTCGAGGTTGGGCAAGTGAGAAGGGGTTTTTCTTGCTTCTATACTGTGTGGCTTTTTTTAAAATGAGCTGGTAATTTTAAAAGGAAAAGCTTTTTTTTTTTTTTTTTTTTTTTTTTTTTTAAAAAGGCTCTAAAAATGTTCTGGATAGACAAAGCAGGGAACATGGTGGCTGGGCATGGAGTCGCCGGTGATCCGAGGCTGGCTGTGCTCCTTGCTGGCGGCTGTGCTCAATGGTTGCCTTAGAAACGGGATAAAAGAGGGGGAGTTGGTGATCTCGGTAGCCGTGAAGGCAGTGACTCAGCAGAAACCCAGCCCAAGGGGAGGCCTCCATTCACTGTCTCCTCCTGCTGATGTTCATTCTCTTCTAGAAAAACAACAGTGAGGGCATATTTCCGATGTTACATTTACAGTCTGGTGAGATGCTGAAAAATCAAGGTGGTAGAAATCGACCCTCTCTTGCTTTTCACTAGGCAGGCCTTGTTTCTCTGCTCCCCTGTCCCTCAGAGACCACAGGTCCCTTCCCTCTGCCAGCCTATCCTTTGGCTCTACTTAATATGCAGCCTCCACTCATGGCAGCTTCCTCTAAGACCCTCCTGCTGACAGTGTGGAACAAGCTTCCTTTCACAAATGTTTGCTCAAGGTTGCTACAGCAACTAGTGTCCTATAGACCACAGCATGGCTCTTGGAGATTTCTAGAAAAAAACAAACCAAACCAAACCAAATATCACTAGTGGTGGAACTGAGTATGGTTCATAAATTCAACCAAGAGAAAAGCTAAGGGACGCAGGTTTGATCTGACTTCATTCTGGCTCGCCTGGAGCCAGATCTGTCTTGAATGAGGATAAACCAACAGTGAAGTTTAACATCTGAGACCAGAAGGATAAGACATGTTCGTTTTGTGAAGTGACCTTTGCTTCATGTTCATGTCCACAGAACTGAAAGATGACTTCAGAGGCTGGCGTGTGCTGAGCTGGGAGATGCCAGCGGCCAGCAGGGGCAGGGCACTGCCGATGTGGAGAGGTTAAATGGGAGAAATGTAAAATGTGGAAGACACATTGGTTACTGGGTATTGGGGTTCTCTTCCCACATTTATTCTCCAGACCAGGAAGTTACAGGAAGAGAACATGGGTGGGGTTTTTGCTAAGTATAGTTTAACAAGTTTAACAATAGAAGCTGGTAACATTCAGTAAGACAAGCAAGGTGACATTCCATAATGCAATTTGCAAGAAGTTAAGTCAATCCGCTAACAAAAGCTTCATTTTAGCAAACATTCTCTTCTTACCACAATTTCCCAGGATCTTTACATATCAATCAGTAACCTGTCTGCCAGCAGCCTTGCTTTGTTACAATTCCTTATCTTACAACGGACACTGTAGCCTGGGGAAAATTTCCTGTCCTTTGCAAGGTCAATATTTGAAATTGCAAAGCTTTGGAAGTCCAGGCCCTGTGAAGTACATTTGCTTTATGCACACTCCACAGACGACAATCAGCACAGGCATGACTTGAGGTGTCTGTCCCTCCAGTGGCAGGGAGAAAGATGGAAGCAATATTTTCAGAAATGCTACCCAAGAATTTTGCAAAACTGACAAAAAGACATCAAAGCACAGATTCAAGAAAGTTTACAACCATTAAGCAGGATAAATACAAAGAAAACCACACCGGGGCACATCACAGTCCAACTGTTGAAAATCAAAGACAAAGAGAGGAAAAAAGACAGTATCTACAAAGGTGAAATAATAAGGCTGACTTTTTGACAAAAATAATGGAAGGTGATGGAATGATATTTTTAAACGTGCTGAGAGAGAAAAACTGCCAACCTAGAATTCTATATCCAACAAAATAGCTTTTAAAAATGAAGGCAAAATAAATATATTTTCTGACAATGGGTGAGGTTGCTGCAATGCCAGCCTTCTTGTACTATAAAAAATGTTACAGGTGGTTCTTCAAGTGGAAGAAAAATAATCCTACACCCAAAAAGATGCTCAACATCCTTCATCATTATGGAAAAGAAAATTAAAACCACAGTAGGGTAACACTTCACACCAACTAGAATGGCTATAATCAAAAGCACAGACAATAGCAAGAGCTGGGGAGGATGCAGACAAATTGAACCCTCATGTGCTGCTGGTGGGAATGGAAAATGGCGCAGCCTCTCTGGAAATAACGTGACAGATCCTCAAAATGTTACCATATGATCCAGCAATTCCGCTCGTAGAGAAATGAAAACACATCCATACAAAAACTTGCACACAAATGTTTATAGCAGCACTATTCATAGTAGTTCCAAAGCGTCCCTGGTGGTCTAGTGGTTAGGATTCGGCGCTCTCTCATAGTAGTTCCAAAATGGACAGCTCAAATGTCCATCAACAGATGAATGGATAAACAAAATGTGGTCCATCCATGTAATTAAATATTATTCAGCCATAAAGAAGGAATGAAGTGCTGACAGATAACACAACATGGATGAACCTAGAAATCATACTAAGTAAAAGAAGCCAAACACAAAAGATGCCGTTTGTATGATCCCATTTATATGAAAT
This sequence comes from Cynocephalus volans, assembly GCF_027409185.1. Lineage (NCBI taxonomy): Eukaryota > Metazoa > Chordata > Mammalia > Dermoptera > Cynocephalidae > Cynocephalus > Cynocephalus volans. The sequence goes on from NC_084478.1 coordinate 178,369,519, forward strand.
GTCCAGAAAAGGTAAATCTGTAGAGGCAGAGAGTAGAGTTGGTTTTTTTTTTTTAAAGATGACCGGTAAGGGGATCTTAACCCTTGACGTGGTGTTGTCAGCACCACACTCTCCCAAGTGAGCGAACCGGTCATCCCTATACAGGGATCCAAACCCACGGCCTTGGTGTTATCAGCACCGCACTCTCCCGAGTGAGCCACAGGCCGGCCCTAGAAAGTAGCGTTCTGATTGCCTGTGGTTGGAAAGGGACAGGGCTGGGGGATGGGGAGTGACTATTAAAAAGTACAGTATTTGTTTTTGGAATGAGGAAAATGTGCTAAAATAGATTGTGGCGATAATCGCACAGCTCTGTAAGTCTATTAAAAGCCATTGAATTGCACACTTTAAACAGGTGAACCTTATGGTATGTAAATGTTATCTAACAAAGCTGTTAAAAACCCCAGGCTTCTTAGTAAACATATGGAGATGCATGCTTTCCTCTGTGTTGTAGAGGAGAATCCATAAGATTGTTGTTTAAAATGTTACTCAAGCTGGTAATGCCAAGGTCACAGGTTCAGATCCCCTTACCGGCCAGCCCCAGGCCAGGCCCACCTGCCCTCGCCCCCCAAAAACGTTACTCAAAGTATACTGCCTCCTGTGCTGTGGGAGCCATGGAGGGTTTGGGGTAATGTTTGTAGGAGTAGTCAACATCAGAAAACAGCTGAGAAGGAGCGTCCACTCATGCTCTTTAACGTCTTCTATTGGGAGGATGGCATCCTCTTGTTATTTTCTTGATGCTATTTTCTGCCAAGATATAAAGTAACTTGAGAGAGAGAGAGAGAGATCGAGATCCAAGATAGAGGAACAGATGTGCAAGAAGGCATGGAAAGCACTAGAAAAGCATATATATGGGTAAATATAAGTAAGAATGGACTGCTTAAACAGCAGCAACGATGTCTGTTGGGGGTTCAAAGCGTGGGGAAGGCACCGAAGGCAAGGGGGCAAACGCAGGTGCGCCGCGGAGGCTCTGGTGTTGCTCCAGACGCTGCAAGTGTGAAGTCAGCGGACAGTCGGCCGCGGCCTGCAGCTCAGGGGCAGTCGCGCAAAGCAAGGGCGGGAAGGGACAGGGAACAGATGAGCGCCCACCGCGATCGTGTCAGGAGGGGCATGGGCAGCCACTGTTTAGGGCGTGCAGGGTTCACGCAGGGGATGGTGAAAAGCTCCGGGACACAGCTGGTGGCGATGGTTACACAGCCGGTGAGTGTATCTGATGCCCCCAAGTTGTCCATGTACAAATGGTTAAGATGATATGTTTCGGATATTCTATTTATCTATTTTTAGTTAAAGAGCTCAATTGGCTTTGTTGCAATTCTAGAACTGGGCAATACATGATTCTGTAAAATAGAATAAGTGCTCCTGTTATGTATGTTTTACCACGATAAAAAGCACACACGCGACCGCATCGGCAAACGCATTACGTGGAAGTGGGTGAACTCGCAAGGACGGCCGGGCTGGACTAGAGGGGAAACCAAGCCAAACAATGTGCTGCTTCAAAGAGACATGTTTTAATTTTTTAAAACCGCTTTACTGAGGTATAGTTGACACACAATAAGCTGCACATGTTTGAAGTGTCCAGTTTGAAAGTTCCATCTGCCAAACCATCACCACAATCAAGAGAATGCACATTATCTGTCACTCCCAAAGGTTTCCTTGTGCCCCCATCCTCCCTCCCCCATCCCACCCCTCCCCATCCACCCCAGGCGTCACACAGCAGCTGTCACTAGAGATAAGTGGGCGCTTCCTAGAATTTTATAGAAATGGCACCATCCAGCGCGTGCGCTGGTCTCTCCAGCTCCTTTCACACAGCACAGCGATTCTGAGTTCAGTGGTTCGTCCCTTTCTTTCTCTCTACCTTTTTTTTTTTGGCAGCTGGTGGCGACAGGAATCCAAACCCTGGTGTTATCAGCACCATGCTCTACCAATTGAGCTAACCCACCACCCCTGACCTCCACCCACCGTCCCTCTGTATTGCTAGGTAGTATTCCTTCGTATGAATATTCAGTTTGTCTATCCAGTCACCTGATGGTCATGGGGTTATTTCCACTGTCTGGTTACTGTGCATGAAGCTGCTGTGAACGTTCAGGTACAAGTCTCTGGGAGGGTGTATGAACTATTTCTCTTGAGTAAATACAGAGGACTGGAATCACTGTATCATATTATAAGTTTAACCTTTTTTATTTTTGGTGTCTGGCTCGTACATAGATCTGAACCCTTGACCTTGGTGTTACTAACACCATACTCTAACCAACTGAGCTAATCTGACAGCCTGTGTTTAACATTTTAAGACACTGCCATTTTCACAGCAACCACTTTGGAAAGTACCTGCTGCACCATTTTACATTCCCACCAGCAGTGCATGAGGGTTCCAACTGCTGTACAGTTTATATGGAGATGCAAAGGGCCTTGACTAAGACAATCTAGATGAGCATATTGGAGGGCTCACCACTAACAGAAACCGAGACTTACTAAAAATCATAGGAATTAAGCCACTATGGTATTAGGACAGGAATACACATAACAGACATATAGATTAATTTAACAGAAGAGAGAGGCCAGACAGAGGCCTGTGCAAATACAGCCACTAGCTTTGTGACAGAGGCCCCACTTTGATTCAGTGGGGGGACAGTCTTTTTCCTAACTGATGTGGGATAAATTGGATGTCATGCGGAGCAAAAGGACATCTTGATGCCTACCTACCCCCAGACACAAAAATCAATTTGAGATGTAGCACAGACCTAAATAGGAAAGAGAAAGCAATGAAGTGTCTAGAAGTCAAACGGAAATATCTTCATGACCTCAGGGTAAGCAACACTCTTAAACAGAACATAGAAAGCATTAGCCATAAGAGAAGGGTGATTGTTGCTTTGCCTACCACGGATTTGTCACCCCTTTTTCCCTGGGTGACGGAGCCACCAAAGATTACTCACAGCCCATCTCTTTTGAGCAGTGAGAAGCCCCAGAAAGGGGTTAATTTCCCAGGACCCTCAAGCCTGAAGGCATCCTTCCATTTGGGAAATTAATCACGAATTGGGGTTCTCTTCCTGCATTTATTCTCCAGACCAAGAAGTTACAGGAAGAGACATAGGTGGGGTTTTGCAAAGTACATTTTAACAAGTTTAACAATAGAAGCTGGTAACATTCAGTAAGTCAAGCAAAGTGACCTTCTGTAACACAATTTGCAACAAAGACTTGATTTTAGCAAACATTCTCTTCTTACCACAATTTCCCAGGATCTTTACTTATCATTCAGTAACTTGTCTGTCTTTGAGCCAGCAGCCTTGCTGTGTTACAATTCTTATCTTGAAACAGAGACTCAATAGCCTGGGGAAAATGTCCTGTCCTTTGCAAGGTCAATATTTGAAACTGCAAGGCTTTGGAAAACCAGGCCCTGTGAAGTACATTTGCTTTATGAATCCTCTACAAGTGATAAATTGGATTTTACTAAAAATAAAGAACTGTTCATCAAAAGTCATCATTGAGACAAGTGAAAAGGCAAACTCTAGAGTAGCAAAAGATGTTTATAATACACATAGCATGCAAAAGACTTGTATCCTGAATATGAAAAGAAGTATTACACATTAACAAGGAAAAGACAACCTAATTAAACAATGAGCCAAAGATCTGAATATGCCTTTCACAGAAAGGCCAATGAGCGAATGAACTAATGCTGAACATCATTAGTCATTAGGGAAATGCAAATTAAAACCACAATGAGATACCATTTCACACCTACTATAATGGCTAGAATGAAAACATGCCGACAATACCAAGTGTTGCTGAGGATGTGCAGCACCTGGAACTCTCATATGCTGCTGGGGACATGCAAATTTCCAGCTGCTCTGGAAAATGTTTGGCAGGATCCACCAAAGCTGAACATCTGTGTTCTTATGAGCCGGCAACTCTGCTCCCGGGATACATGCCTGTGCTGCTTCTGTACTGGGTCATAGCAGCTTTTTCTATATCAGCCCCAACTTGAAAACTACCCAAAAGTCCATCAAGGGTAGAATGGATAAAATGTGGTACAGTCACATGATGGAATACTACTGGGAATGAAAAACAGTAAAGTGCTGCTTGCAACATCATGCTGCATCTCAAAACAGCGTGCAGTGACAGAAGCCAGACACATTGTGTGGAATACAAGAACATGCAAAGCCAATCTATGTGTTCAAAACCATGGTTTTGAACATGGATAGTGGTTTTCTCATGCAAGGGACCTTTCCGGGGTGATGGAATGCCCTTGGAGTGGTTTTAAACGTGCTGATACCAGTTGTAAACAACTAAACAACTGGGCACAGTATTTGAAACTATCTCCAGATATTGGTCAACAGGCAGTGCAGGACTGTGATTAGAAGGAAAACAAATGTGGCGACCACTACGAGCACCCTGGGTTTCTGCCTAGAGGCACATTCCAGACCATGGAGAAGGAAGGGGGCTGCTGAGCAGAACCAGAGTCTCACTGAATTACTAGAGCTAATAAGCCAATAGCAGAGAAAAAACAGAATATCAGAAATGATTCATCCAAAAGAAGTCAGGAACAGAGGAAAAAAGGACAGATGGGACAAATAGAAAACAAACAACAAAATGGTAGATTTGAGCCCAACCATTAAATGTGAATGAATTAAACAGACCAACTAAAAGGCAAAGGTTGTCAGACTGGTTAAAAGACTAAGACTGAACCATATGCTGTCTATAATAAATGGACTTTAAATATAAAGACACAGATAGGTTAAAAGGAAAGAATGGAAAAAGTTACACCATGACAAAAACTAAGCATAGGAAAGCTGGAGTGTCTATATTCATACCAGACAAAGCAGACTTCAGAAGAAGGAACACTACTAGAGATAAAGAGGCGTATTTTGTAATAATAAAAGGGTCAATTTATCAAGAACACATATTCATAAATGTGTATGCATCCAGTAGGAGAGCCCCGTAATGCATGTAGCAAAATCTGGCAGAACCGAAAGAGAGACGAATTCACAATTACAGCTGAAGACTGCAATACTTTTCTCAGTCTACCAGATAGAAATGGTAGACAGGAAATCAGCAAGGAGACTGAGGACTTGTACACTATCAACCTCCTTGACCTACCTGACATTTATAGAACACTCTCCCCAATTAAAGAATATATACTCTATTCAAATACACATGGAACACCACCAAGCTAAAATATGTTGGGACATAAAACAAGTCTGAATAAATTGGAAAGAAATTAAGTTACACAAAACTCTCTGATCACTATGAAATTAAACAGAGAGCAAAAAAGATAACCTGAAAAATGCCCCCAAATTTGTAAATGAACATGCTTCAGTGTTTGGTTAAAGAAGAAATCACAAGGGAAATTAAAAAACGTAATGAACTGAAACATAACAAAACAGAACACATTCAAATGTATAGAATGCAGCTAAAGCTGTGCTCGAAGGGAATTTTATAGCTTTAAATGCTTGTATTAGAAAAGAAGAAAGGTTAAAAATCAATGATTTAAAGTTACACCTTAAGAAGCTGAAAAAGACAAGCAAATTAAACCCAAAATAAGCAAAAGAAAGGAAATGCTAAAGAGTGGAAATCCACAAAATACAAGAGACAAAAAATAGAGAAAAGAAAAGTCAATGAAACCAAAAACCAGTTCTTGGAAATTATCATTAAAACTGATAAGCTTCTATCTAGGCTGATCAAGAAAAAAAGGAAAGAGACAAATTAGCAATATCAGGAATGAAAGGACGGTTGTCACTATAGATCCTACAGGCATTAAAAGAATGAGAAAGGGGATATTATTAACTTTATGCCAACTTTGAAATGGACACATTCACTAAAAGACACAAACACACAAATTATGAAAATTGACACAAGAAACAGAAAATCTCAATGGCCCAATATCTAATTAAAGAAATTGAATCTGTAATTAAAGCCTTCTCACAAAGAAAACTCCGGGTGCAGATGGCTTCGCCTCTCAATCTATCAAACATTTAAAGAATAACACCAGCCATACACAAGCCCATTAAGAATGTAAGAGGAGGGAACACTTTCCAACTTATTTTATGAGGCCCTGATACCAAAACCAGACAAAAATATTACCAGAAAACTGCACACCAATATCCCTCAGAAACATAGATGCAAAACTTCTCAGGAGATATTACAAATGGAATTCGGTAATATATAAAAGTATATAACACATCACGAGCAACTTACTGTTTCTACCTAAAGAATACAAGGTTGGTTTAACATTTGAAAGCCAATCAACGTGGCTCACCACATTAACAGAATAAAAGAGAAAAATCATGTGCTCACTTCAGTAGATGCAGAAAACAACACTTGAAAAAAATTCAATAACCCCCTGCCTCCCCCCAAATTTAACAACCACGTATAATAAAAATTCTCAGAAAACTAGGATGACCTGACAAAATACATCTATGACAACCTTACGGCTAACATCATACTTAATGGTGAAAGACAACACCTTCCACCTGCGACAGGTGAGGATGTCCACTTTCACCGCCTCTGTTTAACATTTGACTAGAGGCCCTAGCCACTGCAATAAAGCAAGAGAAAGAACTATAAAGGCATACAGATTGGGAAGGAAGAAGTAAAACTCTATTTGCAGACGAGATGACTGTATACATAAACTATCCTAAAGTATTTACCAAAAACCTGATAGAACTAATAGGTGAATTCAGGCAAGGCCACAGAATACGAGGTCCATATACAAAACTCAACTGTATTTGTATATACTATCAATGACCAATTAGAAAATGAAATAAAGATGCTGTGATTTAGCTCAGTTGCTTGCAGCATGGTATTGTAACACCAAGGGCAAAGGTTCAGATCCCCCTACCAGCCAGCTGCCAAAAAATAAAAAAAGATACTGTGAAAGTTAATTCTAGGTGTCAACTTGATTAGATTAAGGAATGCCATGCCAAGAAACCTGGTAGAGCCATCTTCTTAGGTGTGTCCCTGAGGGTGTTTCCAGAAGGGATCAGCAGGGCAGCCTGAGTGGACTGGGTGGGAAGGATCTGCCCTCAATATGGGTGGGCACCATCTGATCTGCTGGGGACCCAGAGAGAACAAAAACTGAGGAAAAGGCGAATCTCTCTCTATCTGCTGGAGCTGGGATACATCCTGCTCTCCTGTCCGTGAACATCAGATCTCGAGACTTTTCAGCTTTTGGGTTCCAGAGTTACACCAAGGACATGACTGGCTTCCCTGGTTCTGAGGCCTTCAGACTTGGACTGAGCCACGCTGCACGCATCCAGTCTGCAGATGGCCTGTCGTGGGACTCCTCTTCACAGTCGTGCGAGCTAATTCCCCTAATAAATCCCCGCTCATCTATTTATAACATATCCTACTGGTTCTGTCTCTCTGGAGAACCCTGACTAATACAGATTCCATCTACAATAGTATCAAAAAACATGAAATACATCAGGAAAAACTAAATGGCACGTGGAGTACTGGGTAGCAGTGCTGTAGATCTGTCACCAGTCCGGGTGTGGCTGACTGGGAGTGGAAACGAGCCTGCAGGGGTGGGGTGTCTGGAGTTTTGGTTGGACACTCAGGAAACCTGAGGTGTAAAGCACTGGGAGCCCTCTGGCATTCATCATAAAAAAATAAAAGTAAAAAACCAGCTTGGACCCCTGTACCAGTCAGCTGCCCAAAACCCAAAAACCCAAAGAAACAAAAGAAAAGAAAAAAAGCAAAGCAGTCGCAAAGCTCAAAGTTCGCAGTACAATGAACTCCACAAGTACAGCCACAGATCAAAATGTCAATTTTTATTACTCAAGGATAACTTGGAATCACCAACATCTAGCTTCACGGGGCATGTAGTGTGACTAATGATTGTGAACACGGACTCATTGGAAGCCTGTGCTACAGCCCTGGGCTACTTTCGAAGATGCTCAAGAGGGCGCTCGGTTACACAAAACCTGACTTGCTTCTAAAAAACGAAGTCACATTTTTTTTTTCCCTGAAAAGGGTCCCCTTCCCTCTTTGCCTTGCTCCCAACTTCCTTCCTTCTTGGGGCTTCTCACCGTCTGGGTAACTCAAGGCTTGGGCTTAGCTGGACCTTGAGTAGTGGTCCCTCTGCCACAATCAGTGCCTGGGCTTGAGCCTGAGCCTGTGGCCTCTGGAGCCTGATTTGGCTTGGAAGCCATCTGTAGCGCCTAGGGGTGGCCTGGCTGGCAGGCAGTCACAGTCACAGTAGGCTAGCTCACAGGTCTCCCAGTGAGGCCTGCAGACACTGGCCCGAGGGGGGTGCTGCTGCCCTCTGAGGGATCTCAGAACTTTTGCTTCTTACTAGTGGACTGAACCATAGGACAGCCATACTTCTCTTTTCCAAATTATAAGCAAGTGGAGAGCCTGGGCCTCATCTGCTCTGTTGTGCAGAGTAGCTGCTTTTCCTCTGGGCTTCAGGAAAGTCCAGAGATGGGCTAAGGGCTGCTGCTGCAGGCCTGGGCTGCAGATGGCCTGCCTGGCTCCCTGCTCCATCCCATTGCACCAGCAGCCACACTGGCCTCTCCTGTCCGGCCTGTGCAGCCAGCAGCTTTCCCACATGCACCATACCACCCCACCCGCTAGACGCTGGACTGCAGGCAGGCCTCTGAGGTGTCTTGTCCTATCAATGGCTTTCAGCAGCCCGCCCAGCTGGCCCTGAGCCCTGCCTGTGCCCATGCCCCTAGAGCAGCGGGGGCCACCACCTTTTCTCCCTTTTGAGGATGGGGCCTCACCCCCGCTGCCTGTGGGCTGCCAAGGGTTCGGGCACCATGAGAACTTGCGACCATGAGAACTTTGACTTCCAGGTTTGGGGAATCTGCCCATGTGAACAAATCAGCTCTGAAATTCATCACTCTCTTCGGGCGCCTGCCTGTCTTTGCGTTCCAGGCCCAAGCCTAGGGGAGAGAGAGAGAAATGCCACCTAACACATGGGGGCGGGGGGCTCCCGGCCCGAGGGCTGGGCCACACCTCCTCCTCAGCTCTTGGGGCGCTATCTGGAATAGGGCGTTTTGATCCCTAAGCACTGGCTCTTCAAATAATACCTGGAATAGAAAGTTCCTACGGGGGATCTGTATGTTCTGGAGGTGTGAGGGAGGCTGGCACCCTCAGGCGAAAGGAAGATGCTGTCGTCAGGAGAGGAGGGAGCTGGGACAGAGTATTCCTAAGGGAGGTGTGGGGGCGGACTGGGCTTCCAGCCATGGTTAAAGGGAGTGGCCTGCCTGGCTGTCCCGTGCCCTTGGTAAGCAGGGGCCTCACCACTCAGAACAAATGCTCTGCTGTTTGTGGTTGGCACAAGGAAGCATGTCTGAGCAACCCCGGAGGCCAGCCATCAGGCTGCAGAGTGTACACGGGAGGGGGGTGCAGGGGGGTGCAGGGGGCTCCTCTGGGTGCTGGTGCCCAGAAAGCAGAGTCGGAGCAGTCCCTGGGTACCTGGGAGGGAGCTTGACGATAGCAGCTGCAGGCTGTCCAGGATCCCATCCTCATACAGGGCCAGCTTCTGCACCATCTTCTGTCGGGCTGGGTTGATGACAATCTGTGGTGGCGCTGACGATGATGACACGGAGCTGCCCAGGGGCGTTCCTGGGATGGAGATAGCATCCTCTTAGCTGTCCCTGGGAACTGCCTGGTGACACTTCCAGCCTCACAAGTCTTCCCAGCCCCAGCCTAGCACCCTGCCATCCTGGCCTCGGCACAGAATTCCTCAGTGAACTCTGAAGTGGGCCCGGACGGGGCCACACCACGGGCCCAGCTCTCAGGCTAGGCCAGGAGTCCGGCCCTAGACAGAGCCTTCCTTGTTCCTGGCTTTCGGGACTGGGGCAGGGAGAAGGGCTAGGATGCAAGCTCCTGGCCTTTCCTCATCCACTAAAGGGGGAGTGGGGCACAACCTGGGGGTCTGAAACGAGATGGCAACAGGCTACTCTCTGGGTCCCTTTCTGTGGCCTCGAGCTTACTAAGGCCACAGTGAGCTGAACAGCTGGCCCTAGTTCTCTCCTTCCAGAAGGCTAGGGTGGGGAGTATTGGGACTTGTCACCCTAGCTACCTTCCATGGCTGTGGGCCGGAGCCCTGGGCCACTGCCCCAGCTCGACTCTCCAGTGGTACCCCCTTGAGGACAGCCAGCCTCCCTGAGGGGTGCCGGGCCTGGGGGACAGCTTGCGGTCAAGTGCCAGGAGTGCAGGGCAGCAGAGAGGCTGGACACGCTCTCATCGCTCTCCACGGGCTGGCTGGGGCCTCTCGGGAGCGGCTCTGCAGCCTGGGCCGCGGCTCCTGGGGGCACTGCCAGGGGCTGCCATGGGACACCCCCGCTCTGGGCACTGCCGATGGTGGACACATAGGAGTTCTCCTGTGGGGAATCAGGGCTGCGGCTGGCGGCTTCTAGCTCCCAGGGCGGCCTTGCCGCTGCTGCCTGCAGCTCCTCCAGCCTCTCGTACACCTTTGAGGAGAGAAAAGAGGCTCAGTGTGAGCAGGGCCGATGCCCTGGGCGGGGCTTGCCGCACAGCCCAGCACCCCTTGCTCAAACCACAGGCTGCGCCAGGTTGCCCAGGACTGGCGCCCAGCCTCAGATCGCCATCCCAGGCCCTGAACAGCTGCCCTGGGGGCTGTAGGAACCACTAAGCCGGCACACCTTTCAGCTGGGAAAGCTTTGTCCCTGTCACAAGGAGTGCTACGAGTCACAGCCACCAAAGCCAAGGACTGAGAACGGCCTCTCTTTCTCTTCTAGAAAGTGAATCTCACTGTCCTGCTGCCCTCAAATGGGGCTTCTCTATTCTCAACTGTCAACAGGAGGGAAGAGGTGGGGGGGACCAGGAAGGGGACAGAAAAGGGCAGACGCAGTGGCACAGTATACCCAGCAGGGGGCGTGATAGAGCCCTCTCCCTCTATCCATGTGAAGTGGCGTCAGAGGCCCCCCCCCCAGCAAAGCAGGACCACCCTGGACCTGAGCTCAGGGGGGCACTGCCCCAGGCAGAAACAAACTGCTAGCAAGGAATGTCTGGAGGCTCATCTTCAGAAAGAGGCCTGGCAGGCGCTGTGTTCGGCTCACTACAGAGCAGGGTCAGGAAGGTGGGGTCTCTAGCTGGCCACCCCATTCTTATGGGCAGCTGGCTTCTAAACTGCTTCCCACCCCCCTAGGGCTACCTGAGTCATGGCAGGTCTCCTCTTGGCCCGGCGGTGCAGGCAGCAGCAAGCCAGCCGACCCAGGGCCAGGCCCAACTCAGGTGGGCATGGCCCGGGCCTGGGGTCCAGGTGCTTCTTGTAGATCTGGGTAGCAATGGGAGCAGCCCAGGCATCTGCGGCCAGACCCGCTTGAAGTGTGGTCTGGGTGCTTTTCAGGACCACCCCAGCCTCCTCAGCTTCCTCTTCAACCAGGTCTTTCTGTGAGACAGATACTGTAAGCATGGCCACCAGGTGGCCTTACCTTCAGCTGCATTTCCCAGACCCTTGTCACTCAATCCTGTGGTCTTCTTTCTATGGGTTTATTAAACACCCACTGCGTGCCCAGTGCTGCCCCCGCCTCTAGGGATATGACGACAAACAGAACATCCTGGACTCTGGCTTCACAGACCTGACTTCCTGGTGGGGCAAACACCAACAAGCCTATCAAATTGTTGAAGAGGCCCCCAGGGCATTCAACAAGGTCCTGAGCAAATGGCACTTGAGCTGGGATCTGAAGGTATGAACTAGCCAGAGAGGGCAGAGCTAAGGGGTGCAAACGTGACCAGAGGCCACGACAGACCAGAAGAAACCACCTGGGTGGGTGGTGGTCTTTAAGGTACAGGGAATGGCACATATGAAAGTCCTGGGGCAGGCAGCAGGGAGCTCCCCAAGTACAGGGGACCTGGGGAGTGGTGGGGTCATGCCACATTAAGGGATTGGGCCTTCATCCCAAGAGCAGTGGGAAGGCAAAGGAGCTTTCTGAAAGATCACTTTGGCTGCAGATGGAGAGCAAATGAGAAGGGTCCAAAGAAGACCAAAGAAAGACCCCTGAGATGCTATGCTTCTCCAGGGCAGTGATGGTGACAGTGGAGAGAAGCCCAAGTCAGGGCCAGCTCTAGAGACAGCACCAGCAGGACGCGCTGACGGCTGCAGAAAGTGAAGGAAGGAAGGGTCAAGTCTGGCACGTGTATTCTCAGCTGAGCTGAGTCCCTGCTGAGACGCCCTAACGGACAGCAGGAGCCCAGCCAGCAGAAGAGGCAGCAGGATGTGTACAAGTTTGTGAAAAGTGAAGAGTGTCCCCATACCAGCCAGCTGCCCCAAAACAGTGAAGAACACACACTGGCCAAGCATGTTCTGGGCCTAGGAACTGTCTGAGCGCCTCACGTGTGTTAAGTCTGTTTTGCATATGGGGAAACTGAGTCCCAGCGGGGAGCAGGAAGAATTTGCTACAAGGCCACTGTCAAGCTGGGACTAGAACCCAGGTCTTCTGTCTTTTGGCGCCATCCCCGTCTATGGAAAGGCAGACAAATGAAGGAGTAGGGGTGTGAGGGCAGCTCCGACCTGTCCCCAGTACAGAGCGTTCGTCCGTCTGCAGCTTGCGTGATGGGGCCCAGGAGAAGGCTTCTCAGAGCCACCCGATTCTGCAGCACTGCCTCACCCAGGCCCCTGCACCCTGGGACTGCTCCCCTGCCCCTGCCCATGGCATCTAGAGAAGAAAGACAGGGGTTCTCCTCGGCAAGGTGAAGGAAGCTATTAGGGGCCCTGCCCACTTTCAAAGATGAGTCAGCAGCAGCAAAGGCAGGCTTCCGTGGGGCGCTGCGTTCTGGATCATCCGCCCTCTGGGGCTGCACCTGTTGGCTGCCAGGAGCACCTCTCGGCCCTGCCTCAGGAGGCTCACCAGATACTTGGTCCTGGCACCGTGCGTCCTCACAGCCCTCTGGCCAGTCAGGGTCTCCAGCACTACCTGGAGAGGAGGCAGGGTGGACAACATAGCAGTGGCTTCTGCGATGGTGCCACCCCAGGCCTTGGCAGGGAGGAGCTGTCTGCAGAGGCCTCTGGGGTGGACATGGTTTGGGGCTGACAGGGGTACGGCCCTGGAACGGGCACATGACTGGCTCCCAACAGGGACAAAGCTATGTGTTATGAGACTGAAGCTTAGGCGATTTGGAAGGCCCACTTGAAGAAAAAGAACGTGAAATTACAAACACAAAATTAGATGCAGAGTGAGGAAGGGGACCCTGCAAGGGACGGAGGGCCAGCGGCTCACCACCCCAAAGCTGAAGGTATCAGTATCCACAGCCAGCCTCCCCGTCTTGATGTACTCCTCGGGCAGGTAGGCCAGGGTGCCCCGCACAGTCCGCGTCCGGGCCACGGCACTGCTCTGGCTGGGGTTGGCCCCGGCAAAGCGGCTGAAACGGGCCAGGCCAAAGTCTCCCAATTTGGGGATGAGTCTCGCATCTAGAAGGACATTGGAACTTGGGGAGGGGAGAGAGTGGCATCAGTCCGGCCCCGGCCCCAGCCTGCTCTGTCCCCCACACCTGCCCGGCCCTGACGAAACTGGACTCAAGCTGCCAAGCCAGTGCCTTGCCCACAGCAGCCCCCAGGCCACTCGGGCTCTGAAAGCCAGGCTGCGTCGGTCCCGCACACCAGCAGGCCAGGGCACGGCCCCTCCTCACCTCTTGATGTCTCCATGGATGAGGCTGGGGCTGTTCTGGTGTAAAAACTGAATTGCCCGGGCTGTGCCCAGAAGGATGTCCAGTCGCTGAGGCCAGGAGAGAGGGGGACAGCCCTGGGTCTGTAGCAGCAAAGAGACATAGAGGAGGCTGGGGGGCGGCTGTTCCTTGACCCCCAACTCTCCCTCCACCTGTCACTGCATGGCCTGGAACAAGTCACTTCACCCTCTGGGCCTGTTTCCCCTTCTGGAAAACAAGGAGCAAGATCTCCATGACCTAATTCACAAGCAGGCAGAGACTATGGTATTCCAGTGCCTCGTGGAGCCCTCCAAGGCTGGGAAAATGGCTGGGGAACGCGTTCTTGGGATTCGTGACAGAATCCGATGCACCTCTGTTCCCAGAGTTCATTACTTTGCCTCTAGACAGTCAGGAAGTCGTGGAAGGCCTTCATCCACCCTGCCCCAACAGAGCTTAGGTAAAAGGCAAAGAAGCTCTTGCCCTGTGCACTTAGTTAGCCCTGGTGTCTCCGGGGTACCTCACTCGGATGGGCCAAGTCTTGGGTTCAGATGCACGGCCTGCTGCCCACTGGCCACCTTTCCTCAAGCATTTTTGCTGACAAGATCCTTCAGCTACTCTGCTCGCACAGGGTAGGAGCTTGAGTCAACAATCCCCCTTTTAGAGGAGCAGCCACGGAGAGGCCACGGGAAAGAGTTCTGTAGAAAACGGTGGTCCAGCTGGGGCCCAGTCCTGAGCTAAGAGCTGTAGGGGAGCTGGAGGTCCAATGCCTGCCTGCCAGCAGGACCCACTCACAAAGGCTCAGAGCCCCATGCTGCCCCCACCCCGTGTGCCCAGCTCTGCCCAGGTGCCAAGAGTGCTGTGGGGCCGGGGAAGAGTGTCAGGCCAGGTGAGCCTACCTGGAAGTGAAGACGGTCTTCCAGGGAGCCGTTGGGCAGAAAGCCGTAGACAAGGCAGTAGAAGCCACTCTGAGCACAGTAGCCAGAAAAGTCCACAATGTTTGGGTGACGAAACCTATTTGAAAAAGTGGGGCCTGAGCACTCTGGCCCCCTGGCCCCACTACACTTTCCACCTGGCCGGACTGGGTGGCCAGTCCTTACTGGTCCCTCAGCTAGGCTGGGCCTGACAGGCTTCAGGGGCCCAAGGGAGCCAGGTCCTGTGGCATTCAGTCCTAGAACCTGCTGCGGCCCTGCTGTGGCTCTCCCTATGCCCCAGCCAGGGGGGATCCCCAGGCTCACCTCGACAGCTGCTCCACCTCGGTGAGGAAGCTCTGCTTCACCGAAGTCCACTCTAGGTCAGCGTCCTGCAGCCCCGGGGTGTGATGAAGGGGGCAGGGAAAATGGACAGTGTGAGGCTCCTGCAGCCGAGGCTTGCCAGCCACTTCCAATGCCACCTGTCCGAGGCCCAGAGAACCGAGGGGCCGGGGACCTTGAACTGGAATCAGAGGGCTGAAAGAGTTGCATGGGGAAGCCAGGAGGGAAGGGCTGGAGAAGTGAGGGCTGGCTACTGGCCTTCCAGGGTCTTCACTGGGATGCTACACCCACCTCCTTCAGCCTCTTCACAGCGTACACCGTGTTCCTCATCACTGCCCGGTACACGCACCCAAAGCCGCCCTCCCCGATCTTGAGATCGTCTGAGAAGTTGTGGGTGCCCTGGGAAATCTCACAGAGGGGCCAGCACAACGGAGAGGGGTGGGCCCCCTGCAGGAGGGACACTGGGCTCTCTGGCCTTGGCTGTGGGAAGAGACCCTGGATCAGGTGAGGTCCCTGTCTTCTCCCCTCTGCCCAAGGCCACAAGATCCCCCTGCCCCAGCTGCCTCCCAGCTGACCCAGCTTGGCTGACAGGGAATCCGCAGTGCACCAAAGGCTTTCGTTCTCCTTGTCTCGAATTTTCTCTGGGGGGCAGGGGGCACCTACCTTGGTAGAAGAAGGGGCTGGAGATGGTGGTGGTGGCTGGAGGGAAGCAGGGCTTGGGACGGGGCCGAGCTCAGGCTCCGAATGGGTCTGGGAGCCTGGAAAAGCTTCATAAAGACGCCAGTGAGAGGCAGGCAGAGACCGGCAGCAGGGTCAACAGCCATGGCACTGGTCAGGGTGGCCCCTTCCTCAGGTCCGTCAAGCCCAACACCAGGGCCCTCTTACCTGGAGAGAGGAAGGTGGAGGCTGAGGACTGCAACTTCCGGGAGCTCGGGGGCTCGGCCTCAGAGGGTGCAGAGATGCTGCTGGGCCGCGGGCCAGGGATGCTTGGGGGCGGCAGCGGGGCGGGAGGGTGCCCTGGGACGCCGAGGAAGGAAAGGAGGGTTGAGGCCCGAGAGGGGGAGGGCCCGTGGGAGGTCCCCAGCCCCGGGGCGCTCGGGGCCGTGTGCGCGCGCGCTCACAGGCCGTGATGATGTCCCGCGCGCGGAGCAGCTGCAGGTGCGTGAGGATGCGCACGAGGTCGGCCACGCGGGCGTTGCGGTTGATCCAGGGCCACAGGACGCTGGCCGTGCGCTGGCCGGAGCGCTCGCACAGCCGCAGCTCGGTCTGGTCGCGCACGATCAGGGCGGCTGCGGGGCAGGGGCGTCAGCCTCGGCGCCCGGGAGCCCGCGCCCCCCGCCCCCGCTCCCACCCGCCACCCACCGAACTGGCACCAATCGGCGGGCTCCAGGGCGTCCATCACTTTGTAGAAGCGGCACATGACCCAGGGCGGCACCTCGTACAAGAAGTGCTGGGCGCCGGGGGCCGCGGGCTCTCCCGGGCCCGGCCCCCCGGCCATGGCCGCCGCCGCCGCCGCCGCCGCCGCCGCCGCCGGGCCGGGGCCTCTCGGGGCCGCGGCGGGCGCGGGCCTGGGCCGGCCGGGTCCGCGGACACTGACTCACTTCCCCTTCGAGCCGGCCTCGTGAGGCGCTCGGCGGGGCGGAAGAGGCGGTGCCCGGGCCCGCCGCCATCTTGGCCGCCGCGGCGCCGCGCCCCGTAGCCGCACGGGGGCGCCACGCGCTGTCCTCGCCGTGCCGCGGGGCGAAGGGACCTCGGTCGGCGCGAGGCCGGCGGGGTAGGCAGGGCAGGCTTCCGGGAGGAGGGTGGCACTCCGAAGGATGAAGAGCAGCTCGCAGCACTGGGGACAAAGGGCACAGCAAAAGGCACGGGATGTTCCAGAAAGGCGTCTCACTACTAGCTTGGTGAAAGTCACTGGGAGGCGCCGTTATGAAGTTTTGGCTTCATTAGGAGGGCATTGGAGAGTTCTAGGCAGGACAGGGTCAGATGTGGGTCACAGAAAGCCCCCAGCTGATTACTGTCAGCTGTTGGTGAGGCCGGATACGGGGAGAACGGTCTGGAAGCTTGTCCAGCAGGCCGCCTCTTGTGCCCTGGATCCCATCTTTTCCGCTCCTTCAGTAACCTGCGCCAGCCAATTGTTAGCTCTTTGCAGTATTTGCCACTTTTCCTTCTTTGCTGGCTCCCACAGGCCTTTGCTCTACCCCTCATGCTTCTTCACCTCCTGCTGTCCCTCCTCCCTTTTCTGTCACACTTCTGGCTCAGTCTGCACTTCCCCCTGAGAGGACATACGCAGTTGTCAGTCACCAAGCTCAGCACGCAGTTGTCAGTCACCAAGCTCAGCTCCCTGCCCGTTAGACCTCTTACCCCATCTAGACCTCTTAGCCCCATCAGTCTCTCTTGCCTGTTCCCTCGATGTTCTCTATCCACTGATTTCTCTGGCTTTTCTGGTCACCCCACATTTCGGCGACCATAATTTTCCTGTCGTCTCACTAAACATTGGAGTCTGTCCCTTCCCCACAGGCCCACTGCTCTCACCATTACCTCTTACCTGGATGAACACACTAGCTTCCTGACCGGGTTCCCTGTCTCTTCTCTGGATGGCCTTGCTCAGGCACAAATCAACCCATAGCACTTTCCTGCACAAGACCTTCCCAAGGTTCCCAAAGCCCTCCTATGGAGTCCCAGCTCTTCAGTGCAGCCACAGGGCTGTCACAATGTAGCCCCTGCCCGCCCACCTCAAGTCTAGCCCTCTGCACACATCAGCAGCCTTAAGCCATTCAAAACTGCTTAGGTATCCTCAAAGGTATCAAGAATGCTGTCCCCCGTGGCCGTGAGGTTGCACATACCGCTCCTCCAGCCCTCCCCAGCCCTTACTCAGCTGTGGTGAAAGCTTCCCAAGCCCCGTAGGCGGAGCTGCCCACAGCCCATTGTACAGTCCTTCCGTGTGCACCCTTCTTGAACATACTGGAGTTCTGTGCCTCAGCACTTGTCTGACTCCCCCTCTAGATAGGGGAAGACCCCACAAGAAGCAGTGGGGTCTGACTCTTAAAGTTTCTCCAGCTGGATGCATGCTTATAAGGCAATAGGTCTCCTCCCAACAGTCCCACTTGTCCTCTCAATCCTGGCTGCAAAGGGGAACTTAGGGCTGTTTACAGAAATGAGGTCCACCCAAGGTCCCCAACTGGCCCCCACTGGAGCCTCTTCCCAGGAGCTGCAGCCACTGTGGCCATTCCCAAAGAGGAGGCCAACCACGCCCTGAGTCCCAGTGGCTTCTCACGGGGAGAGCCGTTACTGATATACCAACTGCAGTATCTGACATTATCATGCACACACACACTGAGCTCAGTGGGAGCAGGAACTTGGTCCTACGTACACAATGGGGGATATCAGTCCTGGAACAGGCCTGGCACACAGGAAATGCTATATGTATATAGGTCGAATTTTCAACTGTTTCATTTAACATTCAAGGCCAGGATTTTAGAGGGTAACTTCCAGTAGCATGTGAAGCTGGACTCTAAGCAAATCCACAGTCCCTCTGCTCTATGCAGCTGTCATCTCCTCCGGCCTGGCACCAGGCTGGTGAGGACAGCTGTGGCCTGGGTAGGCAGCTCCTGAGAGCCTACACCCTTATGGGAAGCCAGTGACAACAGGGCCCCCTTTGGACAGTTCCTCAGCATGCCTTTGCCTGGTCAGGGAAACAGGTTAGCACTCAGTAGAGGCCATTCAAGGGACTCAGCTGGTGTGGGACACAAAAGGAGCCAGAGCCCCAGGTGGGAAGTTGTCCAAAAGCACCACGGCACATCCAGACCTAGGAGGTGCCACTGCCATTCCTGTCAGAACAGGGAAGTTGTGCTGCAGGCAGACTCGTGCCAGGCCCTTCCTGTCCCACACTGGAAAGCACTGGCACAGAGCAAGCCAAAGAGGCTGCCAGTGAGGCCAGTGCTAGAAGTGGGCTTCCCTTCCCATCATGGCAGTCCTGAATGTGGCTCGCTGTATTTAGGGACAGTCAGCTCCAATGAGGAAGCGCACCACCATGCTGTCATGTGAGCTGCAGGGGGACTGCTGTCTTATAATGAAAGCCCAGACCTTGAGTCACTTTCACAGAGAGATTTATCGAGAATGCTAACAGCACAGGATACAGTACTTCCCAACAAGAAGTGCAAACGCGTCACTTAGAAAGGCATGCTGAGTATTCTTTGCTTTCACATGTATTAAAAAACTTACAAAAATAAAATAAAACTGCGTGCTGCCCATCTTTTCAAATAGTAAAAGAACCTTATGAAAAAATCACTTGATTTTACAACAAAAGACACAAACGGACATTTTTATGTAAATTTATAAGGCAAACTCTTTATATAATAAATAGGTTACAGGGATTCAGTGGGGGGTGTTTTTGAAACGTATACAGGTACATTCAGACAGGTTTACTGAAATGGTACAAATTTCCTTAATAAATTGCCTTTTGTTTTTAAATATATCAGTGCTTTCAGTCATTTGGCTATACACAAAGAACCTTTTTTTTGAACACTACAAAAAAGCAATCAATATTTTTTGTTTTTAAAACGATCTACTTATTTTCTAAAGTAATTGTCCCAAAACACAAAAACTGAAGGTGAATGTGATAGAGGGCTTTTAGAGACATCTCCAGCTAAGTCTGTCCCGGGCCTCTCCCCTTGCCCCACGTGTACCACTCCCATCCTCAGATGGCTTTTTGGGCCATAGTCATCTCCTTTCTGCACAGGGTGGCCTGTGTCACTGGCAGCACTATCCACAGATCTCAGCCTCTGGGCTGGCACAGGGGAGCATCACTTCAACTTGGGAGGGGGCGGACACCCTGCCTGGTTCTTCCAGCTACTATACCCCATGTGCAAATGGTCACTGCAGTCAGAACCATCCTCTTCACCTTTCAGAGGAGGATCTGTCAGGTGCTAAAGGGAATTATCCTTGTCTCACGAGTCTAAAAACAATGTCTAATGAGGATAACAGCTTCTCTGAGAAGTATGTTTGTGCCATGGAAAGGCCTAGGGGGTTTCTCACATCTTAAGTTTTGCTGGGAATCGGATGATGGCAAAGAGCGAGAAGAAGTGCCTCCTCCATCATCATTTTATTCTCCCAGGATGGCAGGGAACAGAGATGTCATATGAGTGTTGTGCACTGGGGGACAGGGTGGAGAGAGAAGTGTCTTGAACGGTAATGCCCACAGGGCACACCTTGGAGAGGAGAATACCCACTGCCTGGCTTGTCCAGGAACAGTTGCATCAGGCAACAGTGGCCAATACATCTGCCGACATATGCCTGACCTGTGCCCAAATGAAGTGTCCTGGCCACACCCTCAGGCAGGCTCAGCCCCATCCTCCCTGTCTTCAGTGAGGTAAGCTCTGCTCACACACATTCCCTCCTGGCTCCCCTCAAAAGAACATCAACCTTGTCTTTCCTTAAAAATAATGGTGGTGGTAATAATATTGGGGCAGTGGGGGGGCGGCGGGGGGGAACCAAAGAATCCAGTGGGTGGAACAAAAACTGGTTTTGCTCTGACTTTGAAAGTCGCAACACAGCAGCTATTCGGTCTGTTGGCTCGGAATGGGACTCCCGGCTTAGCTTCTTTGGGTGGTTTCTGGCTGACCTGGGCAGGGGTCTTTTCGGGTCTCCTCCTCCCCAGTCACCATCCCCCTCCCTCCGAATGCTTTTGTTTGTAAAGAAAAGGTGTCTAGAAGCATTTGTCTCTGGAACAATTACTTTAAACAAGGTTACAATACAGATTTCAGTTCAAACACAGAAGAGATTTACTTAGCGAAGTTCCTTTCACCCACCAAAAATTACACAAATATAAGCCTCAACGCCACAGTTAAGAGGACCAGTAGAGAGAACCTCATGTTTGGAACACAAAAGGAGAAATCAAAACCAAACCAAACCCAAACAGAAAAACCCCAGAAAGACAAGGAAAAGGCTAGGAAGGAAGGGGGAGAGCAAACACAGCACACATTACAGTGTCCAGATACACGGGAGCCCAGCGCGAGGAAAGGGCTCGGCACACATTGAGTAACAGTCCTGGTGATATTTGGTCATATATTCATCAACTACTGACTCTGGAGCGGCTGTTATTGATTGAAGCAGTGACAAATCAAACGGAAAAGGAGGCCGTGGTAGCAAGGGAAGGAGCAGGCTTCAAGTTCTGCAAACCTTTTGCATTCCACTGTCCAGCTCCCCAGAAACACTGACCAGGTGGGCCCCGCTCCATCCGGGCGGGGCTCGAAGTCACCGGGTGAGGCTAACTTGGGTGCTGATTTCATGTCAGTCAGAAAGCACGCACGTGGACACACGCAGACACCCACCTGTTAGTGGCCAAACATCAGCGGCAACGGCCTCCTCTGCCCCCATCCCAGGCTGTGTGGGAAAGATCTTCGTGACCCACTGCTAATACTGAATGCACGCGGGAGCAGGCCCGGGGATGTGGGCCCAGAGGCTGCCCCAGCCCTGGTCCTCCAGGGGCCTGAGGGTAGCCCGGCCACTCAACGGGCTGCAACTGTTTCTCTTTTGGACTCAGGCCTCAGAAGCAATGACGCAGGGAGGGAAGCTTTTGGCCCTGGTGATTATAATGCTCTCTGCTTTGGAAGAACAAGTTTCTGAATTTTTTTGGTGTTTTTAGTTACTTAAAAAAATGATCAAAAAGAACTGTTACAGCTAAACTCTCTAGCAGATATTGCTCATTAAGAATTACAAAAGCAAATGCAATTACTCGTGGGATGGGGAGAAGAGAAAGGGACGTTACTGGAGTCTTCGCTACTTCCTGGAGGGGACCAATTGGGCTGTCGCATGTGGTTCTGGGGCTCTGGTGTTCTACCTGGTGCAGCTCACAGGTTCAGAGACAGAACAGGCCTCCCATCTGTACCGACGCCCCCTGGACTTAGCAAGGTGGGGAGGGTGAAACACACTTCAAGCCCTACTGGTGGGGAGTCCTGCTAGGCTGACTCTCCACAAGGGCTCACCCTGACTGGGTCACTGGAGCAGCGGAGTCAGGCCATCCCTGTGGACTCCAGCTCCCCCCACAGGTGGAAGGGGACTTCAGCAGGTCAAGGGGTATCCTGCATCCAGGAGGAACAGAGTGCAAAACCTGGTGCTGCCTGAAGCCTCCTTCGCTTGGCCCAGGGAAGCCCTTGAAAGAAGCGAGGAGAGACCGTGGATCTGCTTGGACAGAAGAAGTGACCAGCAGACAGATTTGTCATTTTTTTCTTTTTTTTTTCTTTTTTTATTTTCCCTTGTCCTATGCTATGGTTATCAGAAATATTGTAATTAAGCAACAGGTATAATTTTAACAGGTCTTTTTTGTGTGTGGAGCCACAAGCAAAATGAGTTTGTAATTGTGCAATATACAGATATATATATAAAAATTCAACTGCTTTGTGTGTCTAGCCAGTGCATTAAATAAAAGGGACCAAAAAAACTAAAAGCCAAACTAAAAAGCAAAACAAAAGTCCAGGATAGAGGAAACAAAGCAGTCCTATGCATATAGTCTATAAGTTACTGGATAGAATCAGGGTCACCAGGAAAAACAGCTTTGCCACTTGACACACAAACACTGTGGGGAGAGGGACTATCAGTGAGCAGGAGACAAATCTCTTGGCCTTTTCACCTCATTTGCTCTCGCTGCTGAGCAGGACCCAATAAAAGGTAAGACAGAAAGGGGGGAGCCAGGGAGCAAGGGTGATTTGCAAGTTTCTCAAATGCTGAATTCAAAGGAAGGATTTCCTTCTGTGACTGAAGATCTGGGCTCTGCCTGTGCAAAGACCGGGTGTGTGTGTGTTTGTGTGTGTGTGTGTAGGACTGTCCTCCCTCCCTGCACTGCCCTCACTTGCCCTCCCTCTGCCCTGGGGGCTCTGGAGCTTCTTGACTGAGTGACAGGGTAGGCAGAGTGGCTTGCAGAGGCAGTGAGAGGCTCTGGGGTGAGGGACGAGTTCAGAAGAGAGCGCCGGGGTGCTCTGCCACTTCAGGGCCAGAAGACCCCGAGGAGAGCAGAGCAGGAGGAATGTGCAAGGGCAGTCCACACTCAGAACTCATGGTCTTCCTGACCAATCAGTGCTAGGGCAGGCTCTGTCAGGATGAGAAAAGAACAGGAGGTAGGGTGGTGCTGGGCCTTCCATACCAAGAGCTAGGCTCTTATAGCTTTGGGACCAGGTTAAACCCCATACCGCCCCCAAAGGACAGAGTCAGAAGCTGTGTCCTGGGGGACTGCTACCCAAAGAGAGACTGGTTCTCCAATGACAAAATGGCCCAGAGTCTCAGGAGGCCCCTAGTTCCATCTCCTCAGATACAGGAGACTTCATGCTGGATTTCCTTTCGCCTCTAACGCTCACCAGACATCTCAGGCCAAGTGCTAAGTATTTTTAGATCAGGATTTTTGCAAGGCTTGCTCTTATTCATTCAGAAACATCAAAATGTAATTTTCAGCCAAATATTTTCTAGGTTTTCCTTCTAAATTGCTGAGAACTGGTTTTAGTGTTGTTTTTCCCCTTTAATATGTAATTTTAGAGCCTGGGGGAGGCAGTATCCTAGCGACTTATAACAATTAGACTATGCCTTTTTAAAAGATTGATACAGTATCTAAAAGAGAAAGACACCAAAATGGAGAGAATCACAAATCCCTTCAGGGTGGCGCTAGTTCACTGATGCCCAGCTGAGAGGAAGAGCAGGAAGAAGCCATGGAGGGAGCAGAGGGCTCTGCCCCAGGCGTGGGGGCTGCTGCATCTGCCCCCACCCTGCTGCGGCAGGTTCTCCAGGCATGCTGGCTTGATTGGTAGGCAGGAACTCGGGGGATTTGCTATGGGATCATCCACAGGGGCTCTAGAAACAGTTTACTTCCTTAAGTCTAGGCCATAGGTCCTTGAATCTGTAGGTGTGAACTCCAATCAGGAAACAATTTGAGGCAACGAAACAGGCTAAGAATTGATGCACTAAGGTCTTCTCAAAGAACCAGTACCTGTGAGCTGTCCCGGCCCAGTCGGCCCAAAGAGCCTGGCTGGAATGATCTGGAAATACAGAGCTCTGGCTGTCGGGGCTCCACTTGGGCTAAATGAAATCCAGCTGGTCCCACCTGATGGCTTCAGTTCATACCCTTTTGCTCTCTCCTGGGCTTGAGCTGCTTATTAAAAGTTACTTAAAATTCAGAGGTCCTGCCAGCTAAGGAAACTCCTTTCTCTATCAAACTTGGCAGTTTGTTTCTGGTTATTACCCTCTTTCATGATCACTGTCACAGCAACGACAAGCTGGGCAGACAAGCAGGTGACAATTTAAGGCTGCTCCGGTTCCCATTTCCACTGTTCATGCCCTCTAGCCTGTAAAAATGCCACTGAACAGACTGCTGTCTGCATTGGCATTGGAGTCTCAGGAGTAGCAGCTTTCACCATCGAGCGAGCTGAGAGGCTGGGCCCTTGGCTGGTTTGGCACCGATGGATTGGGGAATGAGGCATTTCTAGATGTCCCCTGTGCCTTTTGATATGGAGATACAGCACCAGCAGAAGGGAGCTGTACTAGAGCCTGGCTGTGGCCAATTGTCCCCAGCTCACTGCATTGTCAAGGCTGGCAATTCCACTGGTTATGACAAGCCCACCAATAGGCAGGGCAGGGCTGGGCTGGGTGTACCTGGGAAGAGCTCGAGGACATACAGTATTCTGTCAGGAGAGGAGGTAGTAACTAACGACTAGAACGAGGGTGGGGAGACTGTGGATGTGACCTTAATGACCTAGCCCCATGGGTATTTGAAAGCTGTTGGTCAATTCCTGTATTCTTCACATATTCAGTAAAAGATGCCCCCCAATCTTCATAGTTTTCAAGTACAGACAAAATTGAGGTCACACCCCAAAACTGGGCCGGACACAGCTGGTGAGAATCCCGTGGCTTAAGGCTTTCCCCTCCAACCTCTTGTCAACTTGACCCCAAGGCAGGGCAGCACAGGAGCTGCAGGACCCCTGCCCGTTTGGGCGATAAACTGCCAAGGCTGCCTGTTTAAAGGCAACCGACTTGTGATGCCTTTATTTGGGGAGGAAGAGGGAATGGGGAAGAAAGGGGGAAACAGAGAAAACCCTAAGGAGTCTCAGGCACCACCTGCAGCTTTGGAACAAACTTTGAGAAAGAAGTTGGGAGTGAGGGAGCTGCAGGTGAGACCCAACTGAAAGAAAATGACACCTGAAATGTGTTCCCAACCACGAATGCCCAGTCAGCCCCTGAATGAACTGTCATGGGCGACAGGGGTGCCTGCTAGGCCCCACACTCCTCTTCCCAGGACCAGACAGTACCAAGCCAATGGAGAAGCCAGCTCCTGACACTGGGCCCAGCAGCCACATTTCACTGGACTAAATCTAATGTGTAAAAACTTGACAGACCAAAACAAACATCTCAGTGACAACCTGGCCAGTTGCTGCACTCGCGTGGATAGGTGTCCTTTGGGGGTGCCAGGAGTTTGAGGCCACTGCGGGGTCAGGAGCCTTTTGTCCTTGGAGGAAGAGGAGTTCAGAAGGGCTCGTCCCTCTCCTCTGACTCCCCTTCCCTTCTTGGGGAGGAGTCAGAAGTGAAGCTGGGAGGATCAACAGCAAAGCAGGTGGAAGGGATTAGGGATTGGACCAATGGAAGTTTTGTGCAGGACTTGCTTTTACAGCATAAGGAAATGGATACATATGTGTTAGAAAGTCTAACTATGACTCTACAAACAGAATGGGGCAAACTTCCTTGCTTCTAACCATTCCAGAAGAGACAAACACATTTTTTTCTTAAGCTACTGATTGGAACTGTCAACTATGGTTCCTGATCACTACAGACTGGCAAGGAAGTGTTAGACAGTTTCTATGATGTTTCACTCCTTCATGATTACACGGTAGTAAGGAAGCCAGGGGACAATAACTGAAATACACAAGACAACACGCACTTGACAGTTCATGGCAGCAGCTCACATGGGATGTGCCTGTGGGTGTTTCTGGAAGCATAAGACTGCTGTCTCATTTGCTACTTTGATAAGGTACTTCTCAGTTGGACAGATTTAGATATAAGAGACATCTCTGTAAACACAGAAAAGGATATACCAATATGATGAAGATATGCAGCTAGATAAGGACTTCCTGAACAGAAGAGGTTAAACAGATGGGATCCCAAATGAAAATTGATCAATTAAAAACCCACAGCAAGCCCAAGCCTCTAAACCTCCACACCACACCAATGGACCAGATATTGAAATGTGTGGTGTACTGGCCTGACCCAGCATCCAGTGAGTAAAAGCATTTCCATTAGAAAAGAACTCCATGGGAAAAAGAGGAACAGGGAGGAGCTGGGGGACACTTGTCTTGCTGCTGCCCTGTGGCACTATGCTAGAGCTAGACTTCTGAGTGAAGTGGCATGGAGCCCCTGCCGGGCCACTCAATGACCCTGAGAGGCCACAGGGGGGCCCTCTGCGCTTCCTTCCCTCAGCTACCAAACCCAGCCCAGCCTCTCTGGCCTGCTCCTCTAGAGCAGAAGAGTGAAAAGGCTCATTGTCCCAGGGTCTGAAAAGCCTTTTGCTTTTTTTGTTACCAGGGAAGAGGGGGCTACGTAGAAGAGTAAGACCTTGTTGCTCTCTTGCTCTTCACAGAGAGGCCAGGTTGGACTCAACAGAGCCCAGGGCTTCCTCAGGGCTCAGAACAGGGTGGGGCTGGTACTGGCAGCGGGAAGACAAAAGTAAGGGAGAGTTCTAGGGACTGGAGCTGACAGGTGTCGGCTCGTGGTATACCTGGGCACTGAGGCTGCCTGGAACAGAAGGAATGAACTAGGAAAAAGAAAGGAGGAAGGGGAAGAAATGAAAGGATGAAAGGAAGGCAGAGAAGAGAAACCAATCAGGAAGTCCTTATAAAATTGCAGCAAACACTTAGAGTTTCGGAGCTTCGTGGGAACCCTATGTGCTGAGCCCACTTTAAAACAAGCGCCCAGGTATATACAGATCCAGGTAGTTCTGAACACCATCATGTCTTGTGGCTTGAGGGACAAAGTGTCACCAATTCAAGCCAGTTTGCTGTCAGAGCATGTTTGTTTTGAAGTGGGAACATGAAGACTCAATAGTGCAAATAATTCTAAGCTGTCCCTAAAGGAGTAGAATTGTAAAGTAATTGGAAGAACATTTTCCTCTCCTCCCCCCTTGCGCCGTGTCCCATCTACTAAGTCCCTAACTACCAAACACAGGCTGTTCTGAGCAACTAGGAATCCCTCTGGCCCCGCTGTTCTTGGCCTGGCCCCAACCCAGGCCAACCTGCCTGCATCTCCTCCTGCTGCCTGCATGGCCTCTCTCTCTAGTGCCACCCACTCGAGGATGTCCCTTGAGAATGGGCAATGCCACCTCACCTTGGGCCATCCTTTCCTGTGGCTCAGGCCAGTTTACACCCAGCAGTTCAAGGGACGACTGCCTCCTAGCCATGCCAGAGCTGGAGCAGACAGGTACCACTTTCCTGTCCTGTGAAATGTCCTTGTCAGTTTTAGATTGGGGCTGGCGTGGGGCCAGACCTGTGCTACCGCGGGTGGGATCACATGGGCCATAGGCACTGGCCATCTCCGTCTTCTCTAAAGAATCCAACTGTTTCTCCTGTCTCACACCTCCCTATCCCAACGTGGTTGGGAGTGGGGTAAGTGGGGGAAGCAGGGGAGCTGTGAGTGGGGCACCAATGGCACCAAAAAAGAGAGTGTCCTCTTAACTGCTCTCTCTCCTAACGACCACATGGGGGAAAGGTCTGGGTGGGAGGGGAGGTGCCTGATCAACAGCTTGTCTGGTCAGTAGTATCTGCAGCAAGCCTTGTTGAAGGAGCCTAGTTTAGAAAAGTGCAAAGCTACTTCTGGCCCTGGTTAGGTCTTCAACCTGACTGTGCTTGTCGGTAAGAAAAACATCCCCAATGCTCCAACTATTCCCACCCTGAAGCCACGAAACTCTAAGTTTACTGAAAGAAAAAAAAATATTTTTTATTTCAGTTAATCGGGAAGCTTTGTCAGAGCCCTACCCATAAGGAGAAGAGACAACAGCTGCCTTTATTCTTGTTGGTTTGCTTTGCAATCCGCTCTGTGTAAAGTCAGCTAACTCTCTCGGTCACGGGCGTCCGGCTGTCCACAGGCTCCTCTCTGTTTGGCCTTGGCATGGAGGATGAAACAATGTCTTTGCGCTCTCCCTCCCCTCGGTGTTTGTACTTTTCTGCGGCCGTGGCAGCGGTAGTGACCGCGGGCTGAGTCTTAGCTGGCTCCTTGGGGCAGCCGTCGCTCTCCAGGGAGCCTCCTCTGGGCATCTTCTCCTCTTTGCAGACAGTGCTGCTCAAGTCCTGGGGCTCAGGGGGGCTGGTGGGGTCCTCAGAGCTCTCGGGCTCAGGTGGAGGTGGGGGCGGTGGCGGAAGCAGTGGCACAGGGGCCTTTGGGGACTCTGAGTGGTGGTGATGATGGTGGTGCTCCTTCTTGGGGGGTGAGGAGGCGCTGCTGCTGCGCCCCTTAGGGCTGCTCTCCTTGCTTTTCCGCCCGGGGCTCTTGCAGGTCTTCAGTCCCTTCCCGCTCTTCTCACCAAGAGTGGATACTAGCAGGGGCTTTACCACTTCCTTAACCTCGATGCTGACTGTCTCCCGGGTCTTACGCTTCTTGATGGGGAGCACAGTCTCCTGCACGGACCGGATGGAAGACTCCTTCACAGCTTTCTTCTTGGCCTCAGCAGCAGCCGCGACCACCACACTCCCTGGCTTTCGACCCCGTTTCTTGGGAATGGCCTGGGGGTCGGCCTCAGCTTTTCGCTTCCTGCCAGGGCGTTTGATCACCATGACCTGGGCAGATGTGGTGGCCCCACCCCCCTCAGCTTTGCCCCCTGGTGAAGCTTGAAAAGGCATCTTAACGAGGAGCTTCCCAGGACTTTTCTCCAGGACCCTTTTCACCTGCACTCCCTCTGATGCTGCCACCTTGGGTCTTGCAGTGCCACTCCCTTTGGGGCGTCCCCGACCTCTGCCAGTTCCTGGAGCTTTGGGAGATTTGGGCTTCTTAGGTGGTTTCTGCTCTCGCCGGGAGGGGCTCCCTCTCCCAGTTACCGTGAAGTCAAAATCATTAGGGTCCAGGGAAGTGTCGCCTACCTTTTCGAAGTATGCAATCAACTCCACTTTAGAACGAAAGGCTTTTCCCTGGGGACTGTGGGGACAAATGGACAGACACAAAGAACAATTAGAAGCTTCCAAGGCAATGTCAGAGAGAGAGCAGAGTGAATGGTGATGAGAAACTCTCTGATAGACATTACTATTATCAACATTGCACTACTGAATAAGAGTCTGATTTAAGAAAAGCCAGGATTAAGTTGAAACTAGAAGGGCACAGCCAGGGTTATACATGAAGCAGGAATCAGGTCACCTGGTGGCAGTTGGCACCTGCGTGGCCTGCTCTAATGCCAAAATATCTCAGTGCTGGCTGCTCAACAGCTGTTGCCTGGATGCCCCTGAA
Source organism: Cynocephalus volans (assembly GCF_027409185.1). Lineage (NCBI taxonomy): Eukaryota > Metazoa > Chordata > Mammalia > Dermoptera > Cynocephalidae > Cynocephalus > Cynocephalus volans. The sequence continues at coordinate 178,398,870 of NC_084478.1, forward strand.
GATCTGCCTGCCATCGAGGCCACTCCTCTGTCCACCCCACCCTCCACCCCACCAGGTCTCTCCACAATCCAGCAACCAAAGGGGTCAGGCCTGGTACAGAAAGGGCCATTAGCAGGCTGAGGACCATACTGCTGGTTGGTACCTGGGCCTGATCCACTATCTGAACACTTCTGTGTCTGAACTTGGGCATGGCACTTAGCCTCTCTGAGGATTGGTTTCAACAGGATAATGCTTTGCTCGCCCTTCTCAGAGATGTAGAATTAAATAAGGAAGGCCGTCTGCAAATGTCCTTTGAAAACTGCTAACCATTTTGAGATTATTTAAGGGGCAGAAATGAAATGTGCTTCTTTACTCACTCCTCTTCTGAACCTCTGGCTCTGGAAGTTATTCTGCTTCAACAGAAAATGCCCTGCTATCAGTCCAAAGCTGGACAAATGCAAAAGAGACAGTTGGAAAGGCACATGGAGCCCGTCTCTCTCTCTTCTCAGAGGCCCTATTAGAGAGTACACCTTTCCCCACACTGATTTGCAGACAAAAACAAAATCAGAGTAGGTCCTACTGCTATTCCATCTTCAGACAAGGACTCAAACTGGGGAGAGGAAAAAGGGTCTGCTACCCTCAGAGTAGTGACCTCTGAACACAGTCATTCCAAGCATATCTGGTCTAAGTGTTCATTATTTATGTCCCTCCCCCCCCCGTGGGATTATGCACATGAATTTTCCTCATCAGTGAGCAGCAAAGAGCTGTCACTCCAAAGCATCCCTGTCACTAGCCCTCCCCACCCTGTAGAGACAAGAGTTGCTCTTACTTACTTGATCAAATACACATCGTACTTCCCAGCGGAGCGGCCAGATTTCCTTTGCTTAAGCTTTCGTGTCCAACCTTCAGGCAGGGTGGGGTCATCATACATGGGTCCCCGGTCACGAATGATGGAGCGCCGCTGTTTAGGGGAGGCAGATGCTTCTGGCACAGCTGGGGCAGAGCCTGACCCTTCTGATGTCTCTGCTTTGCCGGCCTCTGCTGGCTCAGCAGAGTGGTGGGCTGACGGCTGCAGAGGCTCATGCTTGCCCTCTTTGTCTTCTTTCTTATCTTTCTTCACCTTTTTAAATTTCAGGGGTTTGTCCTTGAGGCCCTGGAGGTCCTGGTCTTCTGACTTTTCTTCCCTGAAGTGTTAAACAAGCATGTAAGTATCAAAGAGAGCACATCAGTCTGCAGAAAAAGTGAGCAAGAGCAGGCTTGGGGCATCCCGCCACATACAAGGCCCCAGGCCATTGTGTATTCAGATCTTGATGCCCTTCCCTGGGACAATGGAGCCTTAGGTCAGACTGGGGACCAAAGATTTCTTTAGAGGCTCTGCACTGCTGGTGGTGTTGGCCAAGTGCACCCGACCTGCACTGTGGCCACCCCCAAGTCTCCCTGCTAGCCCTGCAGGGCAGTGAGCAACCTGCACAGGTGTTGTTCTTCTGAGTAGAAACACCTTGTGGCTTCTCACCACATCACCTCGGAAGAGGCCACTTTATGAGCTGCACTCAAGGGCCTCTGGGGCTTGACAGCTAACAAGAGGACTTTGACTGCTGGAAAGGGAGCTGCCCACCCAAAATGGGGGTGGGGGAGTTCCCTCCACAAAGGCCTGGGCTTGGGTGTATTTTTGGTTTTCTCAAGTGTGTTAACACACCTATCAAATTTATGCTCAATAAAAAACAGCCTGTGAGGCACAGCACAACTTGCTGATAAGGTGGCATACAGCAGTGTCATGGAAACAACACACAGGTTTGGAGCCAGACAACCTGAGCTCAAATCCTGGTTTTGCCACTTTCCAAACATGAACCCAAGCAAGTGACCTCAGCATTCCATGCCTCCATTCCCTCATCTTGACAATGGGTAACCCCATCCCTGAGGCATCCTTACTGTGAGAATCACAGGGAGAAAAGGCACAAAGGTCTATATAAATACCACCTATATAAATACCAGCTAATTTGGGCAAACGGAAACTGCTGCCCAGAGTTCTGGCATGAGAAGACAAGTGATCCCAGGTTGTGTGGGCCTCTATCACAAGAAGCTCCCTCACAAGGGATGGTGGCCTCAGCAGAGGCAGAGGGAAGAACAAGGAGAAAGGTGTGGTCCAGGCAGAACTGTGAGTCCCTTTCCTCTGGCAGAAGAGCACCTTCTCCATTCCAGGGCGGGATGCTTCCCTACTCTTTTATGCTGACAGAAGCAGCTCCTTCCCTACACATCCCCAGCCTGGTAGGGCTCCTTCCATGGGTACTTTAGAAATGGCCACTGTGAGGCCCCAGACCCTGGGATCAGAGTCTGGCCATGAAGCTCTAGTGACCCACCTGAGGAAGACACAGTGAGACCCCCCTAGCACTGCAGAGCCTTAGCAACCCTGCTGTTGTCACCTACAGCTCTTAGCCACAGGTCAGGCCAAGGGAGGCTTGGAGAGAAGAAATTGCTGCCCGCTAGTCCCTTAGTTAGCAGTTCCTTCTCGGAAAGAGCACAACTATTCCTATCCTCTGTGTTTTCAGCCCCAGAGCTCCCCCATCCCACATGACTTGTGTCAGTGCTGGTCACTGCCTTGTGGCTGGTCTACCCTGAGCAACTTCCCCTCTTGTGTACAGTGCAGAGACTGTGCAATGCTGGCACCCTGGTGTGCACTGGCAAGCATCATTGGGAAACCAGGACTCAAAGGACGATGGTAAGTCACCAAAGGCTGGTTAGCACATGGACTCAGAAGCTACAAGTACACGCCTTTCCAGAACAGTCTGGTCAGGTGTTGGAGGACAGGAGTGGCTACAGTTGAGAGACAAGGTCCTAGTGAGGGAATGTCCTGGCCCACTCTGGCTTGCCTCTGAGTTCTTCCCTATCGTGTATCTTCCCCGAACAGTTTAGGGCTCAGAGTGTGGCTGCCACAGGGTCACCAAGAACCATTCTATACACAGAGGTATCCCAGAGCCCGCAGGGTAACTTTTCTTGCTGTAAAGTGGGGGTCCCTAACCTGTTCCAGCATACAGCTCACTTTTCTTTTCAGAGGTCACTTTTCAATTCTCCTAGTCTTAGGGTTCTAGATGGGAAATGAAGAAGAACCTGGGAAGCTAGGAGTGGCCTGTGGCCCACCTGTTCATCCTTTGGGACTGGTCCACTAGGCAGCTCCCCAGTAGAGCGGCCCAAGAGAAAGGCCAGAGTAGCAGGCAGATGGGAATCGCCACTTCCACACAATCCACCATGGCACTGCCTAATGCCAGCACTGTTCCCTGGACAGTCCAGGAGTCAGAGAAAAACACCGCACCACTGGGAAGGGTCTGGCTTCTTCAGAGTTTTCATTTGTATTCCCAAGTACTGTAACCACCACGACTAGAAATCTACCCTGAGGAAACACCTCCAGAAATGCCAAACAACATACACATGACGGTATTTGCTACAGCATTATTTTTACTAGCTGAAGATCGCTGACACCTTGGACCCCCGTCACTGGGGAACTTGTTGCATCAACCATGGTATGCCCACACACTGGAGCACTATGCAGCTAGCAAGGGACAAAAGAAGAGCCCTACGAACTGCTGTGGGGTGATCTCCAGGATTTATTGTGAAGAGAAAAAAGCAAAGTGCAAAACTGTATACTGTATTGCTACCTTTTGTGTAAAGAAAGAAGGGAATTAAGGAAGGACATGCCAAAAACTAATGAAACTGGCTCTGGGACTTGTCCAGGAGGTGGAGTGACAGAGCTCTCTGGTGGATTGGTGAGGGGCAGTGCCATTGACTGTGAAGGAAAGAGGAGCAGGTGGGGTTTATACCCACAATGATGGTTAGAAGGTAAAGGAGAGAAAACACAGTTCTTCAGCTACTAGCTATAAAGGGGACGGGGCGGGGTGGGCGGAGAGATCCAGCTGTGCTCAGACTCTGACTTGGGCCTAAATGAACCGTTTTTTGCTTTTTTTAAAGAAGTTTTTTTTGGAATGTGTGTGGTAAAATAAAGTTTAACTTTTAACCATTTGTAAATGTACAATAAATGAACTTTTAATAGCACTGAAGATGAGGAACTAAGGGGCTTTAGCTCTATCTGTAATATTCTAGTTCTATCAAATTGAAATTACTTGAAGCATATATGACAATAAGGTGATTTTCAATTCAATGCACTGAAGGGCACACAGGTGTTTGTTACTTTATTTTCTAAGTGCTACTTCTATATTTAAAAACAAATAACAAAAGCCCACAAAGAAGCCTGGATTCTGCTGGGTATGGAGTGGAGGTAAAAATGATACAAAACAGGTAATCCAAATGACTTTACCCTTGGCCCACAGGTCTGCTCAGTCCTTGGGTGACCTTCACCGCAGGACCCAAGGGAGGGAGGCCAGGCTGTGGTGCCAGGCAACTCCCCAAGGTTGTCCCCCAGGGAGTTTATGGGGTTTGCTAAAATACAAACTTTTTCAAAGAAACCAAACGCCCCTCTTCATCTTCCCTCTAATCAGACCATACGTGTGTGTACACACACACACACACACACACTCTCTCTCTCTCTCTCTCAAGCTGATTATGAGGAGCACTGAGCACCTATTTCACAAGTTCATACATTTTAGAGTTGGAAGTACCCTCAGAAAAACCACCTATTCAAGTGTTGCAGATTTAAAAAAAGGAAGTTCGACTAGATGAAGGAACTTGTCTCAGGTCACTGTTGAGTCACAAACATGCATGTGTGTTCATCAGCCGCCTTTGTCTTGAGCCAGCCCCTGCTAGGAGCTGGGAATCCGGGGCTGAATTAGCATCATTTTGTCACCTTCAAGAGCTCACAGTTTGATAGGGGAGACAAACAGATAATAAAGAGTAACAACACCCTCCTCTCCCCCTAAAAAAAGCTTGTTCCAGACATAGTGGAAGCATAGAAATGGGGACAATTAATTGGGAGCGTGTAGGCTCCCTGGAGGACGAAGACCTGAGCTGGGTTGTTAGTGCTGATGAGGAGTTCCACAGGCCGGCAAGGAGGTCTCAGAGCACACCAGACCAGATGGACAGAGGCAATGATACCAACAACATGGTTATTGTTCCTATCCCATCACCACTGGGACACTCCTCCCTAGAGGGAAAAGTGACCAATGACGCCCACCTTGTGTCACCAGTAACTCTGGGCCTACTCTCTCTCCCATTTTCATTTGGAGAACTTTCGTCTTTCAGGTTCAGTTAGGATGGTACTTCTGAGAAGTCTTCCTTGCTCCTGCCTCTCCTGTCCCCTCCCCGCCCCTCCTGCTCTATGAGCCAGAGCACCCTATACTCCCTACTGCACTTGGAATACATCACTGTGCATGTCAACCCCCATCAAATCTCCCTGCTGAAGGCACAAGGCCAGGCACAGGAGTGACACTTAAATACATGCTGAATGAATAATCGCAACACAGACACTGCTGTATTTGCTTGTTTTGATGGCTGTATCTCTCTGACCATAAGCAGGGGCTAGCTTGGTGCCAAAAGCAAGCAGACTCTAAGTAAGTGAATAAATGAATGATGAGTTTGGGAACTACCAGTAGTCTGTTGGACACTAGTAGCTTGGGAATGGCAGGAGATGAGACTGGGGAGGTCACTGCGGGCCTCAGCGTCATAGGGGTAGCAGTATGGAAGCTGGTTACACCATGAAAACAGATCGGCTTCCAGCAATGTGGCAGTCAGGAATGTAGACAACCTGCTTGCTGAAACAACTAGAAATGCTGGACTAAGTATGTTACAGAGGGCGCTAGAGAAGACATTATAAGAATGTCTTAAATGCACCCACAAGTTGGCAAGAAAGTAAGGAATACACTGGCTAAAGAGTAAGGGAAAATATGGGGCCCTGTTCTGTGGAGAAATCTGGCAGGCACCACCTTCATAAGCAATCAAACTGAGCTCTGGCCTCTGCAGGTGCTGCCTGAGGAGGATGAGCATCAGGAAGGGGTAACTGAAGCTCACTATAAGGAAACAGCAAGAAGCGTCCAAGAGACGGGAATTCCACACAAGGGGCCTGGACTCTTCAAGATGGCCTGTGGCAAGAGAAAAAATGAGGGTGGAGGGTTGGGGGGAGAAGGGCAGGGGAATGTTCCTGACTAAAGGATACCGAAGAGATGGAACAACTGAATGCAACACACAATCATAGGTCTTGCTGGATTTTGGGTTCAAAGGCACTACAAAAGGCATTGATGGGGCATTTGGGGAAATGGGAATAAGGCTCTATGTCAGCTCATTGCTAAACTTCCCGGGTGTCATAACTTCACTGTCTGCTCTTAGGAAAGCCATGCTTAAAGTATTTAGGGGTGAAGTGTCATGATGACCGTGACTAATTTTCAAATGGTAAATGATTCAGGGGGGAAAATATATATAGTGCAGGGCTGGCCCGTGGCTCGCTTGGGAGAGTGTGGTGCTGACGACACCAAGTCGAGAGTTGGAATCCCCTTACTGGTCATCTTTTGGAAAAACAACAACAACAAAATATATATATACTGCCAATATGGTAACATATTTAAAAAGGGGGAGATGATATCAATATAATTGGAAGCTGCACTGGTTGACAGTAATATTTTGAAGCAGTGATGTGCAAGCTTTTTAACAATTAAATAATGCCTTCATGTTAAATGAAGACATTTGGCGAAAAAGCTGGAACCTTGAGGAAGTACCTCAAAGAACCACAATGCTTCCCACAATATTACACTTTATCTAGTGAAGCTGTAAATGTGAATGAAGAAGTTTCAAAGGTACTTCCCCCGTGTTTAAAAAAGAAAGCATCACCAAAGAACGCCTTGCCTGAGACCGGAACAACTTGTCTGTGCAAGAGGGAATGACGTCAAGGACTGGAGCAACATGAAGCAAGCACAGCCTAAGGTTATGGCAAGAAAGGATGGTGGTGACGCTGTGTGCAAATGCCAATGGAGACTTGGCAAGAGGCTATACCTGGCACTCATCTGACCCAAGGCTCCTGCACATTACAGGAACCCAAGCAACACCTGGCATGTCCATCCAGCCAGACGACTGCAGTTGAGAAGGACTACTCAATCCCCAGGTGAAAGCTGCAGCTGGAAAGGTGTTTTTCACTTGAATTAGAATAACCCCTTCTCTTCCCTCCAGGGTGAGCTCCAGGGAAACTTCCAGAGCTCCAGCACTATCCTGACCTTTCCTAATTTCACTCACATTTGTGGTAGGACAATTTTAGGAGATGGCATTTCTTAGCACCTTTTCCTTTCCAGTTATTCCATGGAGTGGCATAAAGAGCTGAAGTACCATCAGGTTCAGGAGGCCATGAATCTGAGGGCTGAGTGGTGGCTACTTCCCTAGGTGAACAGTCTGGGACCAGAGGAGAGTATTAGCCTCCTAGTACTGGCTGCTTCCATCCTAAAGTGTCATTCAATCACTTCCAATTCTTTCTACTTCCAGTATGAGCTGCAGAATCTCAGACTCAAGGAGGCTTCTCTACACAAATAAAGGCAGCAGCACCTTAAGATGTCAGCTTTAGCCCTTGAAAAATCTGAGGAATCAAACTGGTACTGGAAGAGCGTCTTAATGGTCTCCAGGGAGCAAGAGGAGATGGTGTTCAGCTCAAAGGCTATAATGGTAGAGCTTCAGGTTCAGTTGCCCTGATCTCAATTCACAGTGCATTTTTAATCCCCTACTTTTGAGAAGATGCAAGAAACCATCTGTTTTGAAAAGCTAAATAAAATATAGTTCTTGCCAACCAAAAGTAGATCCCTCCCCAAATAAAGGTAACCAGTAACATATAGTAAATCTCATCTTTATACGGTATACGTGTGTAAAATGAAAACCTAAACACAAGACCATCACACATGGGTTAAAAAAATATTCCCACTGTGAAAAACAGTCTGGCAGTTTCTCAAAATGTTAAACATATAGTTACCATATGACCCAGCAATTCCACTCCTAGGTACAGACCCCAAAGAAATGAAAACAGGAACTCACACAGAGTTTGTATTCCAATGTTCATGGCAGCCTCATTCACAATAGCCAAATGGTGGAAGCAATCCAAATGTCCATCAACTGATGAATGGATAAACAAAATGTAGTCTGTCTATACAACAGAATATTATTCAGCCTTAAAATGGAAGGGAATTCTAACATATGCTACAACATGGATGGACCTTGAGGACATAATGCTAAGTGAAAGAAGCCAGTCACAAAAGGCCACAGAGTATATGATTCCATTCATATGAAATGTCCAGAATATGCAAATCCACAGAGACAGAAAGATTAGTCATTCCCGGGGTGTAGGGTAATAAGGAGTGACTGCTAACGGGTCTGGGGTTTCTTTTACGGGTGATGAAAATGTTATTGGAATTACATAGAAGTGATGGTGGCACAACACTGTGAATGTACTAAATGCCACTGAATTGTACACTTTAAATGAGTGAATTTCATTTTTTTTTTTTTAAACACTAAAACAGCAGCTGACTTCAAATTGTTCTAAATCATGAAGGTAGGTTTTGTAATGCCCAGGCAGCGCTCAGAGCCCACAGCTGTCTCTGAGAAAGTCTGTCCAGCTGTGGCACAGAGCCATGGCAGGCAGCTCTGTCATCCGTCTAAGAGAAAGAGGCCAGTGTGGGGACCTACGGTGATATAAGCTAGAGCAGACCAAGAAGTTTTATGACTAGGCATTTAGCCAAGTTGAAGGTTGTTGGCAAATATTCTGAGAGCATTTTATCATTTTTAAAAATTGTGGTAAGGCCCGGCCCATGGCTCACTCGGGAGAGTGCGGTGCTGACAACACCAAGGCCACGGGTTCGGATCCCATATAGGGATGGCCGGTTAGCTCACTTGGGAGAGCGTGGTGCTGACAACACCAAGTCAAGGGCTAAGATCCCCGTACCGGTCATCTTTAAAAAAAAAAAAAAAAAGTGGTAAAATACATGTTACATAAAATTTACCATTAGTGACAGCATGTACATTAACAATGTTGTGCAACTGTCACCACCATCTAGTTCTTGAACATTTTCATAACTCCCAAAGGAAGCCCCGTACTCACTAAGCAGCTGCTCCCCATTCTCACTCCTCTCAGTCCCTGGCAATCACTAACCTGTCTCTGCTCTATGAATTCTGGACATTTCATACAAGTGGAATCATATAATATATGGCCTTTTCTGTTTGGTTTTCTTCACTGAGCATATCTTCAAGGTTCATCCATGCTGCAGCATATATCAGAACTTCTTTCCTTTTTATGGCTGAATAATATTCCATTGTGTAGAAATAACCACACTTTGTTTATCCATTCATCCACTGATGACATCTGGGTTCTTTCCACCTTTTGGCTGTTATGAATAGTGCTGCTATAAACACTGTGTACAAATTTTTGTGTGAACATATGTTTTCAATTCTCTTGGGTCTATAAACCTAGGAATAAAATTGCTGGGTCATATGGTAACTCCACGTCTAACCTTCTGAGGAGCTGCCAGACTGTTTTCCATTGGGGGTGATAAAAATACTCTGGAACTAGATAGGAGTAAAGTTGGGTGGAAGAAACCGCTTCCCTTCTGGAATGCTTAGCAGCTAGGGGCAAGCTCCAAAGAGAATTCATCACAGCAAGAATGACAGGTTGTTTCATTTTACCTACTCACTCCTCATTCACATGAGCCAATGTTCCCTGAGCACCTTCTATGTACTGTGCTAGGGCCAGGGATGGCACAGCAACAAGACTCACTTTCTACCTGCACAAAGTATGTTTCTTCTCTTTTTCATGGTGCGGACAGTGTCCTGAGGAAGACAGTCAATAATGAAATAATAGCTTTTTTTTTTGGCAGCTGGCCACTATGGGGATCCAAACCCTTGACCTTGAATAATAGCAATTTTGATGAATGGTGCAAAAGAGGAGATACTGGGAGGTAAGAGACACCCACTAAGGAACCACAGAAGAGCTCCAGAATAAGGATATTATGGTTACACTGTGACCCACTGGGGGTGGGGTAAGGATCAGCCCAAGGTGGCAAAGCTGGAAGACGTGCAGCCATGACTGAAACCCACACAGGGTGGCTTCACCACTGACTGTTCCCATAAAGGTGTCGACAGAGGCAGATGACCAAACAAGAGAAGAATAGAAGAAAAGAGAGAACCATTCCTTATTGCTGATGTTTTTGTTGTTCTTCCCAGGAAAGCACGTATTTTTAAGATTAGTTCTCCATTCTCTAGCAACTTCTCCTTCATCATTTTTCCTCCATTTACATGTTGATCCTCCATGAGTGGTTAGAGATTCACCAGGGCCAGGTTGGCCTCCAATGCTTCTGATGCCAAATATCTAGTCCTCAAGGTGCAAACAGCCCATTTCCATAGACACTGACATGACTTCTCTGTCCCCAGCAATACATTCCCACAGCTGCTGCTTTCCCCTAGTTTCCTGTCGCTAATGTTTTTTTTCTTACCTTCATATACTTCATGTAAATAAGTTTTACAGACTTTTACCAAGTGTCAGCTGTTTTTATTGAAGAACAGAATATTTGCCAAAATAATTTTTCATCACGAGGCAACATATCAAGAAACTGCTGCAGGATGTGGTGCAGTTAGGATCAATGTGAGAGAAGCTGAGCTCACATGATTCTACCACACTTAATTAAACCCAAGAGCAAAGGAGGGACCCATCAGGAGGTATGAGGATACGATTACCCAAGAGAACCCCAGAAAATCTTCAAGGTCAGAAAAACTGGGCCTATAAGCCAGGCTGGCTTAAGTGCAGTTTGTTGGTGGCAAATGGAAAGGCCTGGAAGTCCACTAGTGTCCTGGGTGGAAAGGCTGGTGACAGGCTAACCAGGTTTCCCTGAGCACTGTTGAGCAGTGAAGAGGTACTGATGGGACACAGAGAAAGAGATACATAGAAATGGATCGAGATTTTTCTTGTCTCAGTGATCTCTCAGTAGCACCCTGGGTCCCCACTCCCACCCCAGTTTCTGCTGCAGGGGAAGAAGCAGGGACTAAATCTCTATCCCATGAACAACTCTAGGGATTGGCTGAAAAGTAAGTAACATGCCTGGAGACAAAACAAATATCCACAAATCAGTAACTTCCCCGTCCACAAATACTAACTAGGTAGAAAATAAAGTGATAAGACTGAATACTAGTCATCCCAATCAAGATCCCAACTAGATTTTCTTTGGAACCTGACATTTATCTAGAATAAGCATCTGAGAACAGCCAGAGAAAGTACTAGGGGTGGGGGAAGGTGGGTGGGGCTGTGGCTTCTGGTGACTACTGTTCTACAGAGTATTTCCTACCATTGCATTACACACCACACAAAAGTGATCCCATGCAAATCAGAGAATTAGATTCAAACTCCTTCACACAATTGCTCTCTCCCAGCCCCTACTAAAATGCGAAACAAAGGTAAGGAAGTAGAGTATGAAGGGAAGAATTCATCAAACGAAGGAAAGGGACATAACTGAAAGCAGCCTAGGAAAAGACTCCAGAGGACAAAGCAGCAAGACCTAGCTCCTGCTCTTGCCCCCAGAACCATGCTGGGGAACTGATAATACCGAGAATTCAAAGTCAGTAAGTTGGACAGAAGCAACCGAGTGGGAGTCCTTCACTTTTTCTTTTTAGGCCCACGAACTACAGAAACTCCTGCTGGGAGGGTGGAGAAATAACTAAGTGCCCATCAAGGCAGGCTGGCTCTGTGGGAAGCGACTGATCTTAGGTACATACAGATTTATCACCCAGAGCCTGAGGTGCCCCTCCTCCATTCCTATGGGAATGGTATACCTATTCCTCAAGCTGCCAGAGTGAGCCTTAGGATAAGGCATTTAACACAATTCTTAGAACAGAGAGAAGAATCTAGACACTAGTGAAGACTATCCAGCTGCAGCTCCCCCCAGTGTGCAAATTCTATCTAAACACAAGCTAACAGGGGCTGGCCTGTGGCTCACGTGGGAGAGTGTGGTGCTGATAACATGAAGGCCACGGGTTTGGATCCCTATATGGGGATGGCCGGTTAGCTCACTTGGGAGAGCGTGGTGCTGACAACACCAAGCCAAGGGTTGCGATCCCCTTACTGGTAAAAATAATAATAATAATAATAATAATAAAAATAAATAAAAATAAAATAAAATAAAATAAACACAAGCTAACGAGCCTGCACAGACGACAGCCCAGAGGGGAAAACAGTAAGAAAGTATGCCAAGAGGCCGGGAGGAGAGAGCCAAAACTCCCCTACTGTCACAAAGTAATCAGAACGAAGGTACAGAGCCATCCAAGCCCGAGCCAAGATGAAAAAATGTGACATGGTAACTCTGCAAACATATTATGGCCAAAAGAAAAAAAAAAAAAAAAAAGAGAGAGACATAGGCAATGAGATGGCAAGGGAGAGGTGAAGTCTCCCACCAAGAAGAAAACACACCACAAAGAAGAGAAGGAAAATCCTCCTAACTCTATAAGAACACGTTCCCAATAAAAGAGTTCAAAGATGAGATGATAAAACATATTAAGATGAAAAGACAAATTCCCAACCTAGAGAAACAAACTGCAGACTAAAATCCACCATTATGGAACTAATAAATACATTAAAAAACCAGCCAGAAACAGAATATACGTAGCTGAAAATCAAATTACACAACACAGTGAATGCAGATGAAAAAGACAAAGGCTAAAGCAATTAGGGTGAAGAGAGACAAAACCAATCCAACGTAAGGATAATTTGTGCTCCTGAAGTAGAGAACCCAACAAATGGAATAAAAGATGCCATCAAAGACATATTATAAGAGAACTGACCTGAAACGAAGATGACTGCATCTGTAGACTGAAAGAGCATGCCGTATACCAGGAAAATTTGATGAAGAATGCTCAACAGCAAGACATACTGTAGTCAAACTACTCAACTTAAAGGATAAAGAAAGGATTCTTCAGGCATCCTGGCAGGAAAAAGCAAATGACTTCCGAGGGGGAACATCAGAAAACCAGGCATAATGTCTACAAACTTCTGATGCAGCTTAGTGCGGGGGTGGGTGGGGGGTGGGCACACACAGAGAGGTCAGAGGTAAGGTCAGAGAGGAGAGTAGGGGCCAGAGCCTATTTGAGAAGATGAAATCTGAACACAGATTTGAAGGAAGTGAGTGATGAAGGAGCAGGTCATGTAAAGAGGGGCCCAGACATAAGGAGCTGCAAAAGCCAAGGCCCTTACTTCAGGAACAATCTGGCATGTTCCTGGAAAAGCGAGAGCAGTGGGCTGGAGCCAAGTGAGCAAGGGGGAGAACGGTAGAAAATGAGCTCAAAGAGGCAGGTAGGGGCCAGGTTACATCTGGCTGTTGAGGCAGGCCCACCTACATAATTTGTGGGGCCTGGTGCAAAATGAAAACTCAGGACCTCTTGTTCAATAATTAAGAATTTCGAGATGGTGACAGAAGGGCACTAAACCAAGCACAGGTTCTTCTAAGCCCTGGGTAACTACATAGGCTATATGCCCATGAAACCAGTGCTGCTTCCAAGCAACGAACTTTGGGTTTTATTCTGACGTTTTACTCAGGGGAGTAACCTGATCAGATGAACATTTTCAAAACCCCCATCCTAACTATGGGAAGATGTAGAGAGGCAGAAAGACATAAAGTGCCTAGGGTGGACTCTGCAAAAGCAGACACTGGGTCATGGTTTGGGGTGTAAGACGTTTACCAGGGACTGATACCCATACAAAGAAGCAGGAGGAAAAAGTCAAAGTGTGAGATGGGCCTCACGGGCTTTTGTACCCCTCCTTCACTCACTCACTAGGGTGCTGTCCTGCGAACAGTGTGACCTAGGGTGAGGAGGCTCTTGAAACAAAGGCCAGCCTGAAGGAACAGGCAGTTGGACGCTGCCTGCTAACCACAGTCCCCACTGAGGATCTGGGCAGTGACCTTTGGGTCTGCCATAAGAGGCTATTGCAGAGCCTAGGCAGGAGATGTGGGTGGCTGGTCTAGGTGCCATCAGTGAAGGGCTTGTGCACCAGGGGCAGAGGGAGTGCAGGAGATCCAGGGCTCTGATTTTCATATTTTATGTTTTCAATATCAAGGTATTTAAACCTCTAGAGGTCTCAAGGGCAGTTGGATATATGAGTCTGGAGTTCAAGGGAAAGGTGTGAAGAGCCAGGTGAGTGAGTGAGAGCACCTCAGACGTGAGCGTGGATGATACTCCCTCCACTACTTGGAGTTGTGAGGAGGAGAAAAAACCAGCAAAGGAAACAGAGAAAGAGGAATCAGTACGGCAGAAGGAAGATCAGATGTATCTGTCAAGGGGCCGAGCCCGTGGCGCACTCGGGAGAGTGTGGCGCTGGGAGTGCGGCAACATTCCCGCCGCGGGTTCGGATCCTACATAGGAATGGCCAGTGCACTCACTGGCTGAGTACCGGTCACGAAAAAGACAAAAAAAAAAAAAAAAAAAAAGATGTATCTGTCAAGAATATTGGTGGCAAGCAACAGGAACCAATTCTAGCTGATTTACACAGACAAGGACTGATTAAAAGCTATTGAAAGTGGATGTGGTGGTGGTTGCACAACACAAATGTGCTTAATATCACAGAACCGTACACTTAAAAATGGTTAAGATAGTCAATTCTATCTAATGTGCATTTTAGTGCAACAAAGAAAATTGGAGGAAAAAAAAAAAGCTACTGGGTGGTGAGAGAATCTCTAGACGGCTCGAGGAACAGATTTGAGTCTAGTTGGCCAGGAACAATACGTCAAATCCTGCTGCTGAGCAGGCCCAGGAGCTCTCGTTTCCTGCAGCCCTTCTGCTGAGAGAGGCTCTTCTGCCTGGCCCTGCTCCTCTCAGCATGTGAGTCTGACTGGTAGAGCCCAGGGCACACACCCATACCCTCACTCAGGATTCAGGTGATTTTTCCCTATAAAGGGCTAGAGAGTAAACATTTTCCACTTTGCAGGCCACACAGTCTGTCACAACCACTCAACTTGCTATTGTAGCAGGAGAGTAGCCAAAGATCACGCATAAAAGAATGGGTGGAGTTGGGTTCTAATAAAACTTTACAAAAACAGGTGGTGGACAGGATTTGGCACTTGAGATGTAGTTTGCCAACTGCTGTCCCAACTGAAAGGGAAGCTATGCAAACGAGCATCTGTCATTTACAGTGACTATAGTTAGAGGCCACTTGGCCTCCCATCAAACTTATAAGGTGGGGTGAGAATTCCGCTGAAACATGAAAGGGGGCTCAAAGAGTGAGGTGAGGCCAGTGTACATGACACATGGAGAACACAGGGTCCCAGAAGAGACATGAGGAAAGGGTTTCGAGGAGTGAACAATCATTTCAAGAAAGAGGAGTACTCGCCACTGGCCACAACAATATGGACAACCACCAGGGTCTCTGATAAAACTGTTTCATGAAATATGGGAAGAAAGCCTTCAGGAGTGGGATGAGCAAAGAGTAGGAGGTGAGGAAGGGGGTTGATGAGGAGAGAAAACTATTGAAGAGTTTGGCTAAAAGGGGAAACAGAGACTGGGCAGGAGCTGAGGAGGGTGTAAGCCGAAGGCAGTGCTTAGTTAAGACGGAAAATTCTAAAACCTGTTCGTACGGTGTGGTACAGGCACGATTCGTGAGAGGAGGAAAGACTAACTGAAGTCCCAGGGAACATGAAACAGTGTTTGACACTGCAAGCTAGGAGGACAGGAAGTCCTTGTCACAGGCAGAGCTGTCTGAGTTAGAGCTCCATGGGTGGAGCAGTTTCCAGTGATGACAAAGTCCAGGCTGTGACTGTGGGAGTGGGTGGTTGAGGTCACTGGAGCAGAGGTGATCAAGGAGACCCGCCAGGCACTAGGAGGGCTGTCTACGTGCACACTGAAGTCACACATGGGATGGAAGAGACTGGATCAGAGAGACAAAGACTGTGGGCCTGGCACTGAATCCTCAGTGGAGGAGGACTGTCTGGGGCAGTAAGCAAGCCTGCAACAGAGAGTCTGTGGGCTTTAACAGCTGAGTGTCACAGCTCTTCCTGCTCGAGTTACACAGGATGTGATACAATCAACATGCTGCTCTCAGAAGAGCTGGTGAGGATTTGGTAAGAGATACAGGTGCAGAGAGGCGGGGACCTAACCAAGATGGGGAGTAGGAGGGGCGGTGGTTTAGGAAGAGCTTTTTGGAGGAAGATATACCTGAGCTGAGCCTTAAAAGACCAGTAGTACCAAAGAGTGTGATATTTGAGAGGAACTATAAACATCCTGTATTGCCTAGGGGTACATGCATGAAAAAAGGAGAGCAACTGAAGGCAGAAAGCGAAGCAGGAACCACCTTGGGGGCCTTGATGTCATTTGAAGGCACGGGTACCACTCTGAGGTTTAAAGCAGGGGAGTGAGATTTGACTAGGGATTGTGCGGAAGACAGAAATGTGTAAGAAAGCTCATGAGCTGTTGCAGGAGTCCTAGAGAGCGAGATAAGGGTTTAAACCAGTACAGCGGTGGAAGGGGTGAAGAAGAGAGAGGTGGGAGAAATACTAAAGGAACAATGGGTAGGGCCTGGTGGCTCACAGGATGTGGGCAGTGAAGGGCAGGGCAGGGACCTTTCAGATTTCTGGCTTGCGTAACTGGTGTGGCTATCAACTGTGATAGAGAACAGAGAACACGGCATTTGGCTGTTTGGTTTTCTGATCTATCCACCTTATTTTAGAGGAGGCATGGGGGTGGTAGGGCAGGCGGCAGGTTGAGAAGAATGGGAAAGAGAAAAGAGGGCAAAAAACCTTCAAATGCCTTGAACAGTAAATGTGACTAAAATGCCTTTTTCTAACATGAAGCAAAACCAGTTTTCTTTTCTTCATATTTCCTTTTAGTACTCTCTGTCGCCACCTAATGGAATGTCAACTGAAACCCAAAGACTTGCCTGTGGACTGACTGTTGGAAGAGGCTCCAGAGACAGCAGCTTGGCCCACCCTGTGGCTAGCAGAACCAAATCTACCCAGGCAGGGGCAATGGGACAGCCCCTGGGTGGAGGATGACCAGAAGAAGCCCACCTGCTTTTGGAAGATCATCGAGACTACCTTCTAGAAGACCAGAAGTTTCTGGAGCAAAAAGAGAAACTCATTTGTTAATTATACCTAGTTCAACTCAAGATCATTTTCAGCAGATGTACCTGACCTTGACTACTCTGCACTCTCAGGATCAGGTATCAAACTGAGGCATATTGAGGGAACCAGTTTGTAAATATCCATGGAACTGTTGTTTGGTGGGACAAAAATTCTGGATCAGTTGAGCCTACTTGAACTCAGTTTTAGGTTCTAGTGTTTAATGTACCAACTCTAGGTTTAGGCGTATTGTACAAATTTGGGAATGCAAATGTATTTGCTCTCAGGGCAAAGCAATTGCTAATTGCCTTCCTCCCATAGTTCCAACATGCTGAACAAGAAATGTAACAAGTGCCATACCAGAGGTGACAAGGAGAGGGGAACATGCAGCAATAGGTAACTTCACTGTCACATGGGACTGCTTGGAGAGAAGGACAGAGAACCCAGGGTAGGTGTGGGGGAAAAAAGGACAACAGTAGAAGACCACAACCTGGTTTACCTCCCAGTGAAGTGTTTTTGCCAGCGAGGAGTTGCATGAAGAAAGGAAATCAACATTTTCACATGCCAAGAGAGGCCACTAAGATAAATGCTTGAGTCTGGTAGGTTTTCAGGTGAAGAGTGCGGGTAAGGACAAGCCTTCCTTGCGAGGTAGTATGGATTCAGTGAGTGAGCCCTTGGATGCTGCTGGATCCTATGACCAGGCAGATGAACAGCAGCTCATCAGGCACCACCACACATGCGAATGGAGTGTGTGGAGGGACCCAATGGAGATCCAATCCCAGTTGCTCAATCCCAGAGGCTGGCCAGTGGATCAACGGGGAGGTGGACATTGTGTATTTAAGCTACTGTTGCAGACAGCTCAGCTCAGAGAAGATGTGGTTGTGTTCAGAGGCAAGAGAAAAGGTGAGAGAAGGCCAAGACAGAAGATACATTAGAGAATAAGACAGAATGTTAGCTAGCCTTTAAAAGGATGTTTACAGCTTTTCATAAGATGGGTGTATTAGTCTGCACAGGCTATCATAACAAAATAGCACAGACTGGGTGGCTTAATCAACAAACATTTATTTCTCACAGTTCTGGAGGCTGGAAGTCCAAGATCAAGGTGCATGCAGATTTGGTTCCTGGTGAGGGCTCTCTTCCTGGCTTGTAGATGGCCATCTTCTCACTGAGTTCACACATAATGGAGAGAGAGCAAGCTCTCTGGTTTTTCTTCTTGTAAGAACATTAATCCCATCACGAGAGACCCACCCTCCTGACCTCATCTAACTCTAATTATCTCCCAAAGACCCCATCTCCAAATACAATCACACTGGAGGTTAGGGCTTCAACATATGAATTTTGGAGGACACACACACGATGGGATGTTTATGTTTTAACATTAAATGAAAAAGCAGGGTATGGCACCATGTATACTGTGAGATATCAATTAAAACTCAATCCAAGAGATGGTACTCAATTTGAATGTATTAATATCACTGAACTGTACACTTAGAAATGATTAAGACAGTAAATTTTAGGTGATATATATTTTTCCACAATTTAAAAAAATCCAAAAGAAGGCAAGAAAGGAGGAAAATTTAAAACACACACACACACACACACACACACACAGAAAACAGAAAATGTGGAACAAAGTAGAATGAACAAAAAAAAATTGTATAAATGAATCTAAATGCATCAGTAATCAAATAGATGTCAAAGGGCAAAACAGAACGGATTTTTCAAAAAAATCCAGCTATAAAAGTAAAAAAAGAAACAAAAATAACAATAAATAAAAATCCAGCTATGTGCCATTTTCAATAGTTACACCTAACTCATAAAGACATAGAAAAAAGGAAATTGAAAGTGTCATTCACCCTAGAACTTCATTTCTTTTAAAAAAGTAACTAGGAAAAAAGATTGAAAATAAATGAGCGAAGTTTACAATTTAAGAAGTTAGAAAAAGAAAAACAGACAATGTACTCCAAGAATGTAGGAAAAATAATAAAGATAAAAAGTAGCGCTGGCCCGTGGCTCACTCGGGAGAGTGTAATGCTGATAACACCAAGGCCACGGGTTTGGATCCCTATATAGGGAGGGCCGGTTAGCTCACTGGGTGAGCATGGTGCTGACAACACCAAGTCAAGGGTTAAGATCCCCTTACCGGTCATCTTTTTAAAAAAAAATAAATAAATGAAAAGTAGAACTTAGTGAACTAGAGAACAGACATAGAGTAATACACGACAACAATGCCTACAAGTTTGCTCTTTGAAAGACTAATAAAAAACTGACGAACTTCTATCAAGACAAGGAAAAAAGGGAGAAGGTACAAGTAAACAATACTAGTAAAGAAATGGGAGACATAACTATAGATGTTGCAAAGGTTTAAAAAAAGATGATGTGAACAACTTCATGCTAATCAATTTAAACAGACAAAATGGACAAATTCCTAGAAAAAATATACCTTATTCCACACTAGCCCAAGCAGGTGCTGGGAAAATAAAAATTGGGTTAGATGTGTCTGTACATGCATGGAAACACCTCAAAGGACATATACAAGACCCTGGAAGCAGGTGTTCACTGCAGAGGGGCCAGGTGGCTGAAACTCAAACCAGGGTAGCAGGGACACCCAAACCAAATGTCACTCTCCTGTTTGCATTCCTGAATTGTGAACCATGTGCATGTGTCACCTGCACAACAGTGAATCCAAACCACATGCATATACAAGGAAAGGCCTCACCTGGCTGCACCATAGAGGCTGGCCTGGCATGGTGAGGAACAGGCAGATCATTAGCCAGCTACGGAGAAGGAGAAGGTCTGTACATCAGCTGATGCTGGGTCTTTGCTTTCTTTTTAATCTTTACAAATTTGGTAGGTGAAAAAGGCATCTTTTTTTGTTTTCATTTGCATCTCCTTGATTACCACTGAGGCAGAACTCTTTTCCTATCTTCACTGGCCATCTGTATCCTTCTTTCATGAAATTTCCTGTTTATATTTTTTGGTCATTAATAGTGACTAGTGGCAAGTTAGCAATAAGAACTGTTGCATTCAAGTTTAGACTGAGAATGAAGTTTAAAAATCTGCCCACATGTATTCATAATAAATGACTATTGAACAGCCCAAGATAACTACCCACTGCCCAGTCAGAGGCATTAAACCCAGGATGATGATTCATTGGATGGTGATTTGTAGCCAAACTGTTTTTCCCAATCCAAACATTTCAGACTTGTCACTGCTCTTCTTCATCTCCTTTCCAGAAGGGCCCCTTGAGCTGCTATCAGTGCTCCTAAATTACTATCTCATTACTCAAATGACATAGGGCCAATCAATAAGCTTAGACTGGGACATTTTCCCAAGTCATTTCCCAATATGTTCACAATCATCAGTTAACATACAATTTCAATGAATGCTCAGCAACACACAAAAGCAGTGTTTACCTGAAGGCAACACTGAGGCTCAAGGATGGAAGTGACTTAACTGTTGAGGTCACCAGCTAGGTGAAATAGCTGTGATTTAATCCCAAGGCTACATGACTCTAAAAGCCTAAGTTCATCCACTGTACTTGAGGTAAAATCATGAAAGTGTGTTTTTACCTTGCCCAGACCCTGCACATTACATCAGGGTCCTGGGTTGCAAGCAACAGAAACCAACTCTGGCTAACTTCAATCACAAAGGAGTTCTTGGGCAGCAGATCTGGAAATGGAGAGAAGACTAGAGAACTAGGCTCAGAAAAGGAGAAGGAACGGAGAGGCTGCACAACCGAAAACATAACCAAGTCTGTATTAAAAGGACCGTTTGGTTGGAACACCTACCCTAGGCACAAAATGGGTGTAGCCAAGCCTTATCACCATCCCCTACCTTCCAGGGAGCAAGGGGAGAGAATATATTTGTCCACCTGTGGCAGGAATTGCCAGCTGCCCCCCAACACCCATGTTCTCCATCTATCTTACTAAAGGGACCTGCACTCAGCTAAGGAAAGATTAATTCCCAGCTGCACAGCAGACCATGGGACGACGTTCTGGCCAATGCGGCAAATGTTCTGGCCAAGATGGTGGCAGAGTGCACTGCCTGTTCATCACTCTCATTCATGCCTGCTTTTACCCTGTTGACTGGGAGGAACGCACCTCCCACCTGCTGGCTCTGGGTTTGCTCACTTCCATTGATGGGAAGGGAGAGGAAGAGGCTTAAGATGCATTTGAGTCTCTGTTCACTTCCCCTGGGCTCCTGACCTCTACCTACGAAGAGACTGCCCCTGGCAGCTGCTTCTCCCACGTGGGACCTGGAATGACAGACTTGAGAATAGAACTGAACCCCATTTTACTGCTGACCCAGACCCACGAGTGAGAAATGAATGACTGCTGCTTTGTAGCCACTGAGCTGCTAAGGCTGTTTGTTACCTCGTAAAAGATGAATGTGGAGATGGAAATGGAAATTACTCAAGGGGCCTGAAAGTTGAGCTGTTAAGTGCCCTTTTGCCCTTCCCTATTCTTCTTCCCACCTGGAAAGGTGGATACAATGGGCAGAGCTACAACTACCATCTTTACCACCATGAGACAACCTTTAGGATGGAAGTCATCCGCTGAGGGGCCCTGGATCCTGGATGCTTACAGAGCCACTGCAGTAGCCATGGACAGCCAACCTCCAGACTTCATGGCATATGAGGGAAAAGTATATTAAAAGCCCCCACCTGCCTCCTACTCAAGATATAAACAACGGGGAATTCTTTTAATACAAAAAAGTTGTCAAGATGGTCAGAAACAATCAGAAACAAACAAACAAACAAACAAAAAAGACAACAAAATGTTCATGACATACCATATGTGAGGTTTACTCACTACACCGCTTTTTCACCAAGTTATCACATTCACTATAACTCAAGCCGTTGGAAAAAATTACAAAATAAATTATAAAATTCTTTCTTCCTATTTGTTAGCTAAAAAAAACCCAGCCTCAAATTGTTTGTAAGTGAATTCAACAGACAAAAATAAACCCAGATAATTCAGAATGTACTAAGTACAACACATATGCCTTCTATGTGATAAGCTACCAGTATGATTTATTCAAACAAAACTTGCCTCATTGCAAAAATATAAAAAAACCCTTAAAATAAAACAAGTAATTATACATCAACTCCTACGACATCAGATTCCTTTCCTTTCCTTCATAACCTGACCAGAACAAAAACAAAACATTGTTCAAATTGCTGAGACCCAGAAAGTTCAATTAGCTGGAGCACAAAAAATGCTCTCCTAAACTACAGCTACCTAGCAGTGAAAAGAACAGTCTAAGCCTACAGAGTGAACCCAGACATCAGGCACAAGTGACGAGCATACTTAGATGCAACGGCTAGATTCCATGTGAGCGAGCCCAGAAATCCTGCCCCTTCCCATTCCCTCAGAGATCCAAGAGAAGCTCCATCAACTGATCATTCCTTACTCAGTGATTATGCTGGGTGCTATACTACACAAAAGGCCCAGGGAAGTTACATGTAGTTCTGAGCTCAAGCAGCTCTTAACCCATTAGGGAAAGAGCAACATGCCAGAAAGCCGTTGTCCTTCCTGCCTACAGAGGCTATAAAAGATGTCTGCAGGGGTCAGTGAGGGCCCAAAGGGGAAGTGGCTACATCCCTGAGGCCTTGGAGCTGGAGTGGGTAGTGTAAGCCTCTTGACAATAATCAGTTCCTAACGTTCCGTCCAGTCAAGTGGAAAACCACAGAGGCCATTCTCACAGATACTTTAAGCAGTACATCTGTTGGCAAAACACAAATGTTACACAGATACAAATCCACAGATTGCAAAGGCACCTGACAGCCTTTAAAATTCATTTTTCCTGTTATGCAAAACTGCATTTAGAAATTGTGCTGTTAAATTAATACACTCATAAAGGAGGTATGCTTAAAAAGAGGGGGAAATGTTTGAGTGTTATTTAGACTCACTGATTTGTTCCATGTTTTCAGGTAACTGCAATCCCCCCAAAAGTAACTCAAACTCCATCCACATATTTGCCCTTTATATGTGTATCTTCTGACTCAGGACTATGGGTTTGATTAACCCATAGTTGATAATGTTTCTGTTAGCCCTGTAGAAGCTGATGAGCCAATAGCAGAGCAGGCTGTGTTCTAATCTGCCCCTCCTACTATAATGCAAAACATTAGGGCAAGGTTCCACTGCAGAATTTATTCATTCATTCAATAAATATGCATGATTCTAGACTCTGAAGATATAGCAGGGAAGAGGCAAAAAAAAAAAAAAAAAAGGGTCTCTGCCCTCAGGGGGCTTAGATTCTGGTGGACGGCAGGTAGGGAGAGGGGAAGGGAGTCTGGGAAGGGAGACAGGTAGGGCAGAGCACAAACAAAACCAACCAGTAAAACAGGCCAGTGTAAGGATTTGGGCTGTGACTCTAGGGAGAGGGGACCCACTGGAGAGTTCTGAATAGAAGAGTGCAATAGTCTGGCCTTTGTGCTGCAGGACTCAGCAGAGACCTGGGGGACAAGGGCAGAGGAAGGATGCTTGGGCCAGGATGGGGGCAGTAGAAGTGAGGAGAATTCATCGGCTTCTGCATCTATGTGGCAGTATAATGAACAGCATTTGTGAACAAACAGGATGGAAAACTGGCACCAGGTTTCTGACCTGAGGAGCAGAAAGATGGAGTTGATGTTTACTGGAAAGAAGATGACCAGGGAAAGAGAAGGTGTGTGTGGGTGCGTGGGGGGGAACACCAGGAGCTCCAGTAATCTGGTCAGCCTAGAGACATAAATTTGGGAGCCAGTGGCTTGCAAATGAGATGGAGAGCCATGAGACTGCATAAAATCACTTTGGGAGTGAGAGTGGAGAAGTCAAGTGTGAGCCTGAGGCCATCCAACATCACATGGGGTAGCAGAGGAAGACTGAGGAGGGGTAGACATTCACATGCCCAACCAGGACCCATGGACGCCAGGCACCATTCTAGGCTCTTGGGCTACACTGTGAATCAAGTGCACAACAGTGCCTTGTACAGCTTCTGCTCTAGCAAGGGTGACAGTTAAGATAAGCACAGTCAGTTACATATTCTGTTAAAAAGAGACAAAAGCTGTAGTCTGGAAAAGAACAGGGTGGCTAGAGTAGACCCCACTGAGAAGGTACACATCAGTACAGAGATTCAAAGGAGGGACGGGACTGACTCACATGAACAATGGGGTTGACTGATGCTGACAATTCCGGGAAGAGGAGAAGTGACAACTGGCCTCCGGGTTTAACTACACGAAGGTTGTCACTGGAGACCTCACAGAGCAACCTGGCAGAGCTGTGGCAGCAAAGGACCAACTAGAGGGGTCTCAAGAGACTGTGTGGAGAGAGGTACTGGAGTCTTGCTTGTAAAGGGAAGCAGAGAAGCTGGGAGGGTGGTGGTGTTGGAAGCAGCTTTTGACAAGGTGGGTGAATTAGCAGCAGTCTTCTAGGGTGATGGGAAGGACCCAGCAGTGAGAAAGGAATCTCTGATGTGGGAGAGTGTGGGAGAGGGCTGGAGAGATGCCTCAGAAAAGGAGATGGCCGTGCTCGCTTCGGCAGCACATATACTAAAATTGGAACGATACAGAGAAGATTAGCATGGCCCCTGCGCAAGGATGACACGCAAATTCGTGAAGCGTTCCATATTTTTATGTGGTACATCTACACAATGGAATACTACTCAGCTATAAAAACGAATGAAATACTGCCATTTGCAACAACATGGATGGACCTTGAGAGAATTATATTAAGTGAAACAAGTCAGGCACAGAAAGAGAAATACCACATGTTCTCACTTATTGGTGGGAGCTAAAAATTAATATATAAATTCACACACACACACACACACACACACACACACACACACACACACACACACACGGGGGGGGAGAAGATATAACAACTACAATTATTTGAAGTTGATACGACAAGCAAACAGAAAGGACATTGTTGGGGGGGTGGGGGGGAGGGAGAAGGGAGGGAGGTTTTGGTGATGGGGAGCAATAATCAGCTACAATGTATATCGACAAAATAAAATTTAAAAAAATAAAATAAAAATAAATAAATAAAATATCCCTGGATTTCCAACCCACAGAAAGAAAAAAAAAAAGAAAAGGAGATGGCCCAGGACAGGGGCTCCCTGGTAGTAGGAGGGAAGCAGAGTTAGGAGGCAGATGCCGGCCTCTGGGATTAAGAACTGAGACACCAGTTGAGAAGAGGTGTGACAGCTGATGAGGGTGAGAGGGGTAAGGAGAGAATGAGCATGACGTTCATCTGGCGTGGACGTGAACTTAAAAGGGGATCAATACGGCCACATTCAGCTTTGGGGTAGAGCAGGAACAGGGCAGGTAGATGACTGAATTTCACCAGCGATAGGGCTTTGTTGGCTGAGTATGACAAAGCAAGAAAGTGGTGAGGCTGCTGAGGTGGAATGCCAGGGATGCTTAATAACTGACCATGGCATTTAAACTGGGAAGGAGATGAGAGAGGAAACAAGGAAGGCAAAGCCTGAGAAAAGATGGAACCGTCAATGGATTCTAAGTGCCCACAAGGGCAAAGGAGTGTTGGAGTCAGGTACTAGAGGCAATGAGCTAGAAATATAGGAGGATCTCTGCTTTTACAGATGACAAAAAAGATAAAATGATTAGGGTTAAATTATCTGGAGCCATCACTAGCCACTGTAAAAGTTGTTTGACTTTGAGAAAGAATAAAAAGATGTGGCTAGCCACAGAGTATCAGAGTATACGCATCTTTAAAAAGTTGTCTTTAAGAGCATAATTGTAAGTACTTTAACTTTTTAATGTTTTGTTTCCATGTCTAGTCATAGAACAAGGTACAGAGAAGTATGAGAATAGACTCAAGGGGACGCTTGATTTTAACTACACAAACTTTCCAGTGAATAATGAGGGTTGTCCTGTTTATAGCTACTGAACTATAGCAACCAGACAAGAGCGTGCCATCTTCACTGAAACCCAGAAATTATATGGGTGTTATTGTGAAGACTACTTAGGACAAGATAAGCATCTTATTAAGTCTACCATGAATTCCTATAGGCTAAACTATTGTGGTCATGCAATATGTAGTAGGACTGTCACTGTCCATCTACTTATAGCCAGGAGTATAGTGAAAACAACTGTTCTGTCGGGCTTCCTGGCCCTTCCTGAAGCCCTTCTATCCTGGAGATGAACAGGCTTCTACAGTAGGTTCAATGGTGGACCCAAAAAGATATATGCATGCCTTAACCCCCAAATCCTGTGAATGCCACCTTATTTGGAAGAGAGGTCCTAAGATGAGATTGACCGGGATTTAGAGTGGGCCCTAAACACAGAAGGCCACATGAAGATGGAAGCAGAGATGGAGTGATGTGACCAAGGAAAAGTCTACAATTGCCAGGCAGCCACCATAAGCTGGAAAAGACAAGGACAGGTCCCATGCCAGAGCCTCCAGAGGGAATGGGGTTTCAGACCTCTGGCCTCCAGCGCTATGCAAGAATACATTGTTGTTCAGTATAAGCCACCCAGTTTGGAGACTTTATTCTGACTGCCCCATAAAATCACTAGCTTCTACTTTAGCTCCGATTCTCACTAGACTCCTGAGCTTTAACAAAGCATCCATGTGGCTTCTACCCTCCCTGTCTTTATCAAAGAGGAAATGTCTGCCCAAAGTCCACCCTCCTGTGGCCGCTCTGAATGCTACTTCCCCTCTCCGTGCAAGGACTCTGTTTCTCCAGTTTCCTGTCTCCTCCTCCTCATGTTCCCCTCTCTACTGGGCCATTCCCAGAGAAATACAAACATGCTCTCATATTTGTCCACCTGAAAAAGACCCTCTACAACTCCACATATCCCTTCACCCCACTCCTATTTCTCTGGTCCTCATTAAAGCAAAACTTCTTAAAAAGAGTTAGACAACTCTTCACCTGATCTCTACTCCCTCACCTCCCACTCACCACCCACTCCAATCTAACTCCAATGGGGCTGGTAATGGACAGCCCCACTAACTCCAATTAAGTTCATCACATTACAGGTAAGGTCCTTGCTAGTTTTTAAACATAAGTGGATCCTGTTCTTCCTGGCTTAAAATCCTTCACTAGAGAATGGCTGACTATGTATGTGCATTTGCCACTTGGCCCTTCAAACCCCAAAGAAATAGAAATACAGACATATAAAGGGGAAGAAACCTCTAATAGAGACCATAGCAGGAAGGGATTTACAAGCAAAAAAAGATATGTTTAGCAAATTTCTAGATGTTGGAAGTAGGCAGGAACATGGTGACTAACGGAACAGAGTAGAATGTACTACATGGGAGGTACAAAGGAGATGGGAGCCCATGTACCTGTCAGAACCCCAAAGAGATTCTCAGATCAGACCAGACTAGATAAGGGGCAAGCAGTGTCCCTCAAACTCTCGTGTGCACACAAACCAGCTGGGGAGCTTGTTGACTGCCAGATGCTGATCCAGAAAGTTTGGGACAGGGCACTCCCAGCAAACTCCCAGGTGAGGCTGATGCTACTGGGGCTGGTCAGCACTTCCTGCCTTGGACAAGAAATCAAAGGGTCTTTCCTGAATCAATGGCTAGAACCTTCCCTTCCTCCCCAAAGTCTCGTGATGCAGCTGGTGGCAGCCCAGGTGAAGCCCACCTCTTTCTGGCCTCTGAGTGTCTATATTACAAGGGTTGACCCCTGTCTGCTTCCCCCTAAAGCCTAGTCTGCCTGTCAGCCTGCCCTGCCTTCCACAGAACTCCTCCTCCAAACCCCCCTCTGGGAAGAGACCCCACAGAAAACAGGCAACTCTATCACAGTGGACAGCTCCCCAACTCAAACAGTTCTCCAGGGCCAGTGGAAGAGAACCAACACCATGAAAGAAAGACAAATTCTGTCCCTAGAGGAAACAGATAATACCCTCAGAGAAATCCTAGAAAATAATACAGCCATAAAACCAGAACAGAAACATACATAAACAAGAAAGAAACAGACGATAAGAGTTTAGAGATGAAAACTGGGTTAGCTATAAACACAAAACAACACGTGCAAGGTTTTTCAGTGTGGCATTGTTTACAATAAGAAAAGACTAAAGAGGACCCAAATGTCCATCCACAGGGAACTGCTTGACTAAAGAATGGTTCATCTATACAATGAAGTCTGTGCAATGGAAGAAGGAAAAGCTCAACGCAGCCATAAAAAAGGTGTATCTCTACGCTGGCAGGGAGTGATCTCCAGGACTAATTAAGTGAAAGCAAACAAAAAAACAAGATGCAGCACAGTATATCCAGCATACTAACTTTCTGTGTAAGAAAGAAGGGGAAACAAGAATACATACATTTTTTGGCTTATTTTTGCAAAAGGAAACACTAGAAGGATGAATGAGACTAATACAGATGGTCATCTATAAGGGATGAGGGGAATTAGGATCAAGGGCGACAGAGACAGAAAAGTGACTTCTCCAAATACACTTTTTCTTTTTTTTAATTCGAGCCTGTTTTATTAGATTCGACAGACACCAAATTGCATTTCAAGACATATAATCAGAACAAATAAAACATAAAGAAAAAAATCATAAAAACCACACGTTAACAAATGCTGGTGAGGATGTGGAGAGAAGGGAATGCTTCTACACTGTTGGTGGGACTGTAAATTAGTACAACCATTACAGAAAATAGTACGGAGGTTTCTCAAACAACTACAGATAGGACTACCATATGATCCAGCAATCCCACTTCTGGGGATATATCTGAAGGAAAGGAAATCAACAAGTCGAAGGGATACCTGGACCCCCATGCTCACGGCAGCTCTGTTTACAATAGCCAAGATGTGGAACCAACCTAAATGTCCATCAATGGATGATTGGATAAGGAAAATGTGGTATATACACACAATGGAATACTACTCAAACATAATAAAGAATGAAATTGTGCCATTTGCAACAACATGGCTGAACTCGGATAAAATTATTTTAAGTGAAATAAACCAGGCACACACAGAAAGAGAAATACCACATATTCTCACTCATATGTGAAAGCTAAAAAAGTTCATCTCATAGAAGGAGAGAGTAGAATAGTTGTTACTAGAGACTAGTAAGGGGAGGAGGATAGGGAGAGGGTGGTCAACGGATACACAACTGTAGAGAGAAAGAATAAGACTTAGTGTTCTACAGCAATATAGGGAGACTACAGTCAACAGCGAATTACTGTGTAACTACAAGTAGCTAGTTGAGAGGATATTAAATGTTCTCAACACAATGAGGTGACAAAAGTTTGAGGTGATGAATGTGCTAAACAGCCTGATATGATCATTGCACACTGCATAAATGTACCCAAATATCACACTGTACTTCATAAATATATACAATTATCATGGACCAATTAAAAGAAAAAGAAAAAAATTTTTCAGAGACAGAAGTAGATTACGGATTACCAGAAATGGGGGGAAGGAATAATGAAAAGTTATTGCTTAATGGGTATGGAGTTTATCTTTAGGATGATGAAAAAGTTTTGGAAATAGACAGAAGTAGTGGTTGCACAGTATTGTGAATGTAATTAATTCTAAGTGACAACTATATGTTTAAAAATGTTGAAAATGGCAGTCCTTATGTTATATATGTTTTACTACAAAAAAAGGGGGGGAACCCATACATGCTGTTTATGTGTGCATACGGGCAATTAATATAAAGAATTACCATTAAGTTCATAACTTTTTGTTATTCCACAATCATAACTAAACAGAAGTTGGGTGAAGTAGAAATTCCCCACATTAAATTAGGCTTGACTTTTGAATCAACGAAATACTTTACATAATCTAAAAATCAAGAGCTGAAAAAAGCAAACCACAAAAATGAAAACAAATAAACCTAACTGTATATTAAATTGATAACATAACTACATAGAAAAGAATTATTTCAAGTGACTTTTTTCAACATATTATAGAGAAAAATATCAAACATACAGAAAAATTGAGAACACTGCAAAAACAACACCCATATACTCATAACCTAGATTCTACCACTGTTAACATCATCCATCCATCAATCCACGTTATTTCTGATATATTTCAAAGTTCACACACCAGTACATTTCATACCCATATCATTAACTAAAGACTGCTTCATTTTTTAGATAAAATTTTCATCCAGTGAGACGCACAAATCTTAAGTGCACCATTTGATGAGTTTTGTCAAGTGTATGCAGCTGTGTAACCCAAACCCTTAATAAGGCAGAAGATATTACCATGGCCACAGAAACTTCCCTGGCACCCTTTCCCAGTCAGCCCCACTCCACATTCTCAGCAACATTTGCTGTTGTCAGTTGTCAACTTTGGCCAATCCAGTGGCAGTGTAGTGATATGTCACTGTAGCTGTAATTTGCATTTCTCTGATAACCAATGTTGAGCACCTCTTCATGAGCATACTAGTCATATTCACATGCCTTCCTTTGTGAAGTACCCATTAAAATCTTTTCCCCTTTTAAAAATTAAGTTGCCTTTTTATCCATTTTTTCTTTTTAATAGTTGTTGCTTTCAGTATCCTAAGAAATCTTTTTCTATCTTCAGGTTGCAAAAATATTCTCCTATGTTTTCTTCTAGAAGCTTTATATTTTTAGTTTTTAAAACATTTAGACATATGATCTATCTTGAATTAATTTTTACGTATGGTGTGAGGTAATGTTACGGGTTGAACTGTGTGCCCCCCAAAAAGATATGTTGACGTCCTAACCTCCAGTACCTCAGAATGTGACCTTATTTGGAAACAGCATTGTTGCAGATGTTATTAGTTAAGATGAGGTCATACTGGAGTAGGGTGGGCCCTGATCCAATACGACAGGTGTTCTTACAAGGAGATGGCCATGTAAAGACAGAGATACACATTGAGAATGCTGTGTGATAAGGAAGGCAGATATTGGAGTTACGCAGCTGCAAGTCAAGGACTGACAAAGATTGCCAGCAAACCACCAGAAGTTAGGAAGAGACAAGGAAGGATTCCCCTACAGGTTTCACAGGAAGCAAGGCTCTGCAGACATGTTGATTTCAGACTTCTAGCCTCCAGACTGTGAGAAAGTAAATTTATGTTGTTTCAAGCCACCTAGTTTGTGGTACTTTGTTATCGCAGCCCTAGGAAACTAATATGGGTAGGCCTAAGGTTCATTTTTGAGTTATGGGTATTATTTGCTATCATCCAGTACCATGTGCTGAAAAGACTTTCCTGGATTGCTCTAGTGCCTCTGTCAAAAATCAAATGACTGTACATGAGTGGTCGATTTCTGGGCTCTGTATTCTATTCTATTGAACTACGTGTTTAACTTGATACCAGTACTAGGGAGTCTTGATTATTGTAGATTTACATTAAATCAAAGTCAGGTAGTATAAGCCCTCCAGTTTTGTTCTTTTTCAAGATTTCTTTGGCTATTCTAGGTCCTTTGCATTTCCATACACATTTTAGAACCAGCTTGTCAATTTCCACAAAAACCCCTGCAGTTATGATTGGGATTATGTTGAATCTACAGATCAATAAAAGGGAAAGTGACACTGTAAAGATACTTAGTCTTTCAATCCATGAACATGATATATCTTTCCATTCATTTAGGTCTTTACTTTCTTTCAGCACTGTTTTCAGTTTCAGTGTACTGATCTTGTGCATTTTTTATTAAATTATTCCCTAATGATATTGCATTGTACATTTCATTTCAGATTAATTTTTGTATATTGATCTTATATCCGGAGACCTTGCTGAATTCATTTTTTAGTTCTAGTAGGTTCATTCTTATTTTTGATAGATTCTTTTGCATTTTCTACATTACTTGAAAATAAAAACAATTTTACTTCCTTTCAATGCCTCTTACATTTTTTTCTTACCTTATTATACTGGCTAAGACCTCCAGTACAATGTTGAATAGAAGTGGTTAGAGTGAACATCTTTGCCTTTTTCCTGATTTTAATGGTAACATGTTCAATACTTCACTATTAAGTACAATATATCTGTAGCTCTTTCATACATGCATTTTACCAGATGAGGAAGTTCCCCTATTTTTCAAGGAATCTGTCCATTTCATCCAAGTCATTGTTTAGTTGTTCATAATATTCCCTTATAATCCTTTTAATGTCTGAAGGGTCTTTGGTCATATCCTCTAATACCTGATATTGGTAACTTATGTGCTCCTCTTTTTATCTTGATTAATCTAGTTAAGGGATTACCAACTTTGTTGATATAGCCAAAAAACGAATGTTTGCCTTTTTAAATTTTCTCTATGTTTATCTGTTCGTCTGTTTTCTAACTCACTAATTTCTGCTCTTACCTTTATCACTTCCTTCCTTCCTTCCCTCTACTTACTTTGGGTTTACTTTGCTCTTCTTCTTCTAGCTTTGTAAGGTAGAACCTTAGGTCACTTTTATACACCTTTCTTCTTTCTAATAAACGCATCTGAAGCTACACATTTCCCTCTATACACTCCTCTAACTACATCCCGCAAATCTTAAAATGTAGCATTTTCATTATAATTCATTATCACTTGAAATCTTTTCTGATTTTTCTTGTGATTTCTTCTTTGACTCATGGATTACTTAGAAATGTGTTGTTTAACTTTCAAGTATTTGATGCTTTTTCTAGGTCTTATTGTTATGATTTCCAATTTAATTTCATTCTGATCAGAAAACAATCTGTAGGATTTCAAGCTTCTGAAATTTACTGAGACTTGTTTTACGGTCCAGCAAATGATTGTTGAACTGTATCATGTACACTTGAAAAGAACATGTATTCTGGATTTGTTGAGTGCATTATTCTATAAATGTCAATTAGGTCAAGGGTGGCTGGTAATATTCAGATCTTCTATGTTCTTACTGATTTTTTTTGGTTTGGTTTTATCAGTTATTGAGAGAAGGGTATTAAAATTGTGAAGTATGATTATGGATTTATCTATCTCTCTTTAATTTTGTAATCTTTCTTCATGTATTTTGCAGCTCTGTAATTAGGCACATACACATTTGCAAATGTTAATGCCTTCCTAACAAACTGGTCCTTTTATCATTATGAAATGTATCTCTTGACCTCTGGTAATATACTTTGTTTTGAAGTCTACTTTTTAAAAAATATTAGTATTGTCACTCTAGCTTTCCTATGTTTACCATTTTTGTGGTGTATCTTTTCTCATCCTATTATTTTCAACCTAGCTGTGTCTTAATTAAATCTTAATTACAACTGCATATCTTATAGACAACATATAGTTGGGTTTTGCTTTTTAATCAGTCTACGATCTCTGCCTTTTAACTGAAATTTTCAATCTGTTTATGCTTAATGTAATTATTGATATGACTGGATTTAGGACATTGATTTGTTCTTTCATTACAGGCATATTCTCTTTTTATGTCCTTATAACAGCTGCTTTAAAATCCTTCTCTGCTAATTTTCACCTGGGACATCTTGGGGTAAGTCTCCACTGAGTGCCTTCTCTCTTGAACAGGGGTGGGCAAAGTATAGCCTGCAGACCAAATCTGACCCACTGCCTATTTTTGTAAATAAAGTTTTATTTTGAACGCAGCCATACTCATTTATTTACATACAGTCTATAGCTACTTTCACATAACAATAGTAGAGTTGTGTGGTTGCAATAGAGACCATAAGGCCCACGGAATCTAAAATAGCTACTGTTTGTGGAAAAGAATTTGCTGACCCCTGCTCTTGAGTAAAGGTCACATTTTCCTGTTTCTTCAAATGTCTAGACATTGTGAGTGATACACTGTCAGATTTTGTATTCTGTTATGTTCCAACAAAGAGTTTTAATTTTTTATTTTAGCAGGCAAATTAATTTGGTTGAACTCCAAACTGTCTTCTCTATGGCAGGAAGCAGCTGAAACCTCTCTTCAGTTCTTTTGCTTTAGCTGGTGCTATGGTTCGAATGTCCTCTTAAGTTTATGTTGGAGCTTAAATCCCAATATGGAATTTAAAAGGTGGGACCTTTAAGAGGTAACTGGATCATGAGAACTATGCCATCATGGATTGATCCATTCATGAAATAATGGGTTAATGGTTTAATGGGTTACCAAGGAGTAGACTGGTGGCTTTATAAGGAGAGGAAGGAAGCATGTGGACATGCTCTTGACCCCTGTGCTCTTGCTCAGCCTTCGCCATGTGATGCCCTGTGTCACCACAGGACTCTGTAGAGAGCCCCACCAAGAAATGCCTCATCAGATGTGCCTCCTGGGCCTTGGACTTCCAGCATCCAAAAATGTAAGAAATAAATTCCCTTTCTTTATAAATTACCAGTTTCAGGTATTCTGAGTGACAGAAAACTAACTAATACACCTGGAGTTCAGCAGAATTTATATGAAGAATTTGAGCCCCCTGCTTGTGGCTATCTTCTTTCCAGGGTTTCCTCCCTCAGTTTCCAGCTGCTGTAGTTGCTTTGAACTGTGTCCTCTGATTTCTCAACATGAAACTGCAGTCTTCTATCCAAGTCTTAGCCTCCCTGCAGCAGCACTGACTGGGACTGCTGTCAGGTGAACAGTGATTATAAACAAGAAATTTGTCCAATGAAGCTCCCTTCTTCCAAGTATCAATTTCCTCTAGTTTCTGCCTGCTTTTAGTCACTTTCCAGTACCTTCAAAAAACTGTTCTTTATTTTGTCTAGAGTTTTAAAAAATTATCTGCAAGAGGGGTAAACCAAAGTGAGCTACCTTGCCACTAACCATCCAGGTGACTTTTGAATACAGTAATCTTGATTTTATATCCTTAGTAAGATATACCCTAAGGACAGAAAGAAATCTTAAACCTTATTCAGTATTTTTATTGTTAATCATAATACTGGTATAATTTTACAATTACTTTATGTGTATTACAACATAAAACAAATAAGTAACTATGTTAATGTTATTAGGAATCAACATTTTTAGTGTATGAAAAAGATATATAAGGATAAAAATAAAGAAGCCTGTAATGTTATATTGCCATTGAAGATATCATTATGTATTCATGACTTTAAAAATTTTTCAATATATTTCTTAGCTGTGTCCACTGAAAAGGCCTAGATACAATGTCACCCCAGTAAGAATGAGCACATCTAACACTCACATCTTGGATTCTATATACCATTTCCCACTAAAAGGAACCAGAGTTCCTTGGAACTAGTTCTGGGAAAGGAAAAGCAAACACTGGGATAAAATATCTTAAGCCAAAAAACAAGGAATCACTCAAAGACTAATTACAGTCGTCTCTCAGTATCTGAGGGAGGACTGGTTCCAGGACCTTTCACGGATATCAAAATCTTCAGATGCTCAAGTCCAATATATACAATGGCATAGTATTTGCATATAATGCCCATCCTCCCGTATATTTTATTATTTTTGCTATTATTTTGGCAGCTGGCCATATGGGGATCTGAACCCCTTGACCTTGGTATTATAATACTGCACTCTAACCAACTGAGCTAACTGGCCAGCCTTCCCATATACTTTACATCATCTCTAAATTACTTATAATACCTAATACAATGTAAATGCTACGTAAACAGTTGTTGTACTGTATTTTTTATTTTTTTTATTGTTTTATTCCCAAATATTTTTTATTTGTGGTTGGTTGAATCTGTGGATGTGGAACCCATGGATACAGAGGGCTGACTGCAATGAGAGTGTGCCAAGAGAACATAGGTGCCAGTATGAAGGGACTCTCATTGACCAAATTTGTAATAATTTGATTGCAAAAGAATAATGACTGTAGCTGAGTTGTAAAACATTAATATTTTGCTACCATCTAAGGGAACTCTTACACCAACTCCTTAGTCTGAAATTTAGTTAATTAATTTAGTAACTAAAGGCAAAGATTAAATAGCTATACTGTCTTTTTTTTTTTTTGGCAGCTGGACAGTAAGGGGATCCAAACCCTTGACCTTGGTGTTATCAACACCACACTCTAACCAAGTGAGCTAACTGGCCAGCCCTATACTGTTATTTTAAGAAGAAATATAATTCCTACTTATTTGATGAGGGAAAATTCTTTATGGAGGAATGCCAATATTAAATGTAGATGAGATGACAGAATTAGAAAAACCAGGCTGGCTGGTTAGCTCAGTTGGTTAGAGCATGGTGCTGATAACAAGGTCCATGGTTCGATCCCTGGACCAGCCAGCCGCCAAAAAAAAGAAGAAAAAAGAATTAGAAAAACCATCACTTTGTAACCCGCAATGTAATAATGGGTTCAGGCAAGGATCATCAATGAATGATAAAACAATTAAGTGAACAACTGTTGGGCAACAGGATATTTGTATGGTGCCAAAGCATCACATTACAGATTATTTACCAATTACAATAAGAAAACTATAAATCTACAATGAAGAGATTTGGCAGTCACCTCCTCCTTTAACCAAGCGGCAAGATGTAGCACCACAAACCTCAGGATAACCAGCCATTAAGTGCCTCCTGATCTGATGCTATATAAAGTACACAGCACTGCCTATGAAATATTCTTGCCCAAAATATTTAACCTAAACAAGCCTGCATTTATAATTACTATAAGGGATAAACAAATTAAATTATATCACAAGAAAAAAGAGACATCTAGGATGTGGGCCTTCTATAAGACAACTGGACTGACTGTTGCAAAAAGTCAATGTCACAGTTGAAGTGGAGGTAGAGAGGTTGTTCTTGTTAAAAAAGACAAATGAGGAAAACTCAAATGCAATGTATAAATCATAATCGCTTTGCAGTCTCCCCCCAAACAACTATAAGAGACACTTGGGGGAAATTTAAATTTGAAGTGGATATCTGATAACATTAGAGAATTATTGTTAATTTTTTTAGATGTGATCAGGGCATTGTGCTTATATTGGAAAATGTCCTTATTTTTAAGAGATGTCTGCTAAAGTAGTTAGAGGTGAAATGTCATGATGTCCACCAATTCCTTTCAAATGGTCAGCAAAAAGGTATAAAAATGTACCTATCTATACAGATTAGGCAGATATGCCAAAATGTTAACAATGGTCAAATCTAGGCAGTGGACACACAGGTTTTACAGCATGTTAGAAAAAAAGGTTTGGCTAAAATAAAGAATTTAACAGAAGGGATAAAAAAAAGTCTAGGAGATCTTCCAAAATTCAGAGCAAAAAACCCAATGAATGGAAACTATGAGAGAAGACTGAGACAGAGGACCAACATAAGAGGTACAAAATTAAACAGTAGTCCCCACAGAGGAAATGAAAGGATGAAAGCTAACTTCTTTTTTGGAAAGAGTTGACAACAGACAAAAGTATTCTGATTGAATGATACCAGTACAATGAATGAAAAAGATACAACTCTAGACACATTCTCATGAGATTTCAGAACACTAAAGAAAAAGAGATCCTAAAAAGTTCCTAGGGAAGGAAAGACAAAAAGCGGCCACCTACAAAAGACCCATAATCAGATTGGCATCAGGAGTTTTTGTTTCATTTGTAACCACATGCTAGAAGACAGTGGGAAAAATGTCTCCAAAGTTAGGAGGGAAAGTGATTTTCACCTTGGAATCCTATACTCAGTGTATCAAGTATAAGAGCAAAAGAAAGACATTTCAGACATGCAATGACTCAGAAGACCTACCTATTATGATGCTTTTTGCTACAAGTAATAGAAAAGCCAACTCAAACTGGCTTATACAGCAAGAAAGTTTATTCTCTGACATAACTGGCAGGCCCCAGACACAGTGCAATCATCAGCTAAGCAATGGCATCAAAACCCAGGATCTGCCATCTCTCTGCTCCACCGTCCTTGGTGAGTAAGCTTTATCCTCAGACTCAGTCCCTCAGTCTGAGGTTACAAAAGGGCTGTAAGCAGCACCTTCCTTATTTATTCCAGGGAGAGAGAGAAAGTCTTCTCTGAATGTGCCATCAAAACCCTCCCCTTCAGTCTGAGTGGACCAACTTGGATCATATGTTGAGCTTTGACCATTAACAGTTACTAAGGAAATGTAATGTGGGGAATGACTTAAGGATGAAGTTGGGAATAAGGTAGAAAGGTGAATAATAGCAGGGTTCCATTAGGAATGGGGAAAGAGGAAATGGAGATGGGGTAAGCAACAACAGTGTCCACTACAGTTTACTCCCCAAGTACCTTACCTAAAGGCAAGTTATTTAAGAATGTATTCCAGAAAATGAGGAAGTAAACCAAGTAAAAGTATGATATAAGTTCTGGGACACAATGGCTCCAACTGGAGAATTCAATGAAGGGAAGATCCAGGTAGCAGCTGTGTGCAACCTTAAAGAGCAAATACTTGTCCAGATTGCAGGAGGAGGACAGAGAGTTCCAAGAGGAAGGCTGGGGGTTGGGCTGGTGGACAAAATCATGGGAAATAAACAGCACGATTAAGAAGATTTTAAAAGAAGATCAAAGAATATTATTAAAGAAAAGAGAAAAGCAATCAGAAACAGTGGGAAAAACAAAGAGCTATACAAGAAACCCAAGGTCCAAATATGAAGCAGATTAAATCCTGGCAAGGATTTTAAGCAGGTGATGGAGTCTAAAAAAAGAGAAACCATTTGACCTTGGTGAGTGGTCCAGACCTAAAAGGAAGGTAATGTAATCCTAGCATTCATTACTTGGCCTTGCTGTGAACAACATTTACATACAAGGGGTCTTCAAAAAAGTTCATGGAAAGACTCATGTATCTTTCAATTCTACTTTTCCACGAACTTTTTGAAGTACCCTCTTATGGGTAATAATGTAAATGTTGACTGATTTTCAACTTTTGAATTAACCTATGACTTGGCTGTGGTTGCAGGGCAGAACATAAATGTAAATAATTTTAAGAATGGATATGGTCAAGTATAGCTTTTAGGAGGCAGAAGTTGGGGAGGGAAGGTGGAAGAAAAAGTAGGGTTATTAATATCCTCATCTTGTACAGAGGGGAACTGCTGTATGGGCTAAAACTGACGGAACAAGAAACACTTTAAAAGTTACAGAGAAATGTGAATATGAATCTCAACATGGGGAGGTAATGTAAGATAAGTCGTCCTCTTTCATAATTCCCTAAAGTTGACCAATCAAGAAAGATAAATATGCATATGATTTAATTTTGACAGTAACCATCAAAGCAGAAAAAAACAAAAAGCAGGAATGGCTAAAAGCTGACATCTCTGCATCAGAGAACAGGGAGGGGAAGGGGTAGACTGCTGTTTTCACTATAACCTCTTTTGGTATATCTGACTTCTGAGTGGTCACAATAGTTTTAATAAAAATTCAAAACCCAAACGACCTTACTCTTCAAATTTCCTATTGCTCTGACATTAACATCCCAAATCCTGCATGATCCAACCCGTCGACCTCTCTGACCACCCTTCTGCCACTTTGCTCTAGCCACATGGGGCTAAGCTCTTGCCAGTCTTCACACATGCTCTTCTCCACTCTGTGCCTTGCCCACTTCTGTTCAACCCTCAGTTCCCAGCTTTGGCATTGCCTCCTTAGGGAAGGCTTCTTGAATCCTCCCTAGGCTGAGCTGTTCACCCATTATTTAGGATCACAATGAACCCCACCCCCGTATCTGTCCTTCCAAGCACTGTGTAATTATTTAAAGTCTGTCTCTGCCACAAAACCTGATCTCCATGAGGAAAGGTACAAATCTGTCTAGGTTATTCTACCCCTGCCTAACACAGTGCCTGGGGTACTGCAGACACTTCACTCCATTGTGGAATGGATAAATGGATGAGAGCCTGATGCACTGCATACCCTTCAGCATGGAGCAGGCATGGAACTCAGTATTAAACTGAGCCATATTGGCCAGATTAAAAAGATACTAAATATGAAATAATTCAATCATTTAGAATCGAATGACAGTATAACAAATAGACCTATGAAACATGCAGTGTTTCACAAGGATGTCTGTGAGGAAACTGTTCAATATGTCATCTGAAGTCCTGTTGAATCCGTCTAAGAGGTGACTGTGGGTTGGACTGAGGTCTTAGCAGTGGAGATGGTGAGAAGTGGCTGGCCTCACAGGACTTGCTGGCGGATTAGAGGATGGTGAGCGCAAAAGCAGAATCAAGGATGACTCCTGGAATTTTGGATTGGGTAACTGGGTAGATGTTGATGTTATATACTGAAGTGGAGAAGACAAGAGGAAGAGCAGGTTTAAAGGGGGGAAAAAAATCAAGAGTTCTATTTGGAACTTGTTAAATTTTAAATGCCTACGAACAACTCACGTGGATACTGAAGAGGATGTGAAATGTGGGGCTCAAGAGAGAGGTTTGAGATGAACACAGAGTTGGCACCATCAGCACGCAGACATACCTTCATTCAGAGTGATGAAGACACAGAACAATGAAAATGTACCTTAATTAAATCAAGGCATAGCCATACAACGAAATGTTATGTGATCACTAAACATGATGGTATAAAAACATTACCCAGACATTATCTATCTGTAGACAGATGTATGGACAATTTTTTTTTTTTTGGCAACTGGCTGGTATGAGGATCCAAACCTTTGACCTTGGTGTTAAAACACCGTGCTCTAACCAACTGAGCTAACCAGCCAGCCTGTCAATTTTTACTTTTCTTCTTTCCATATTTTCTGAAAAAAATTTCCCATCAAACACATATTACTTTTATAATAAGAAAATGCAATAAGTTATTTTCAATTTAGGGAAAAGTGACAATATAAATCTATTTTTATTGACATGGACGGGTATCTACGACATATTGTTCAGGAAAGAAGGCAAGTTACGAAAGCACGTATGATCCCATTCATCTAAAACAATATGTGTGCATGCACATAAGTAGATAAGGAAGACTCTAGAAGGATGTTTAAAATGCCAACAGCAAAGGTAACTTTTAGGCTATTTTACACCAAGCAATATATGTGCTATTAATTAGTCTTAAACAGTTTTAGTTGCATTACACTTTGCATAGTATCTGCAAAACACTAAATGTGTTCATAAATGTTTAATATAATAAGATGAATTAAGCTTTAAATGTCATTTTGTCTCCTTTTATTGTATCTGTGCTTCTCCCCACATAACTGACTAATCCCCTTGACCTCTTTCTCCCACATAACTGACTAGTCAAGTGCTGAATGTTTTACATATAATGTACAGAACAGGTGTTCTTAACCTTTTTCTGCCATGAAGCCTTCTGGCCTTCTGGATCCCTCCTCAGAAGAATGTTTTCAAATGTGTAAAATGCATAGAAATTGATTAATGACATTTTGAGAATTGGTGCTAGAATAATACGTGCTTCTTTAGTAAACCACTAAATAACCATATCTACAGGCGGGTCTATTAACTTTTCTAAGTTTGAAGCAATGATGAGCATATAGGAAATTTCAAAACATCTATAACAACTATATGATATGAAAGCATCTTTCACAGGTACTCCTAATACTACCATAGTCTGTTGCCTACAATGTAAGGAAATCTGGATTTTCAGTGAGAGTAGTAACAATAAAAATGGAGTGCTTTCCCCATCCAATGACACAGACCCCCTGAATTCTCAACCCCAGAATCTCTTGGTCTATAAAAATAAATACCAAATACCAATAGCAGCTTTCTTTGCATGGTGAGATCACCAGAGTGGTTTTAACTTTTTATCTTTGTATGCATATGCATTTTCTAAGTTTTCTACGATATTTTACTTGTGTAATTAAAAAACACAGAGCTTAGGGCCGGCCCCGTGGCTCACTCGGGAGAGTGCAGCGCTGGTGGCGCTGAGGCAGGGGGTTCGGGTCCTGTGTAGGGATGGCCGGTGTGCTCACTGGCTGAGCGTGGTGCAGAGAGGGTTGCGATCCCCATACCGGTCAGGGGAAAAAAAAAAAAAAAAAAAACAGAGCTTACTAAATACTATGTTTTTGTTTGTTTTATCTTAACTTGGAAGGATGACTAAAATTTTATACAGTTGCTTACAAGCTATATTAACATTTTTATACAGTGATACCACTTAAAAAAAAAAAAACTTTTGACCTTCCTTAACTACTTAAGTGTTATGATGACTTTAATCATTCCCATGTTCTTACAAGCCTAGAAAAAAATTCACTGGAATTATTTATTCTGGAGTTAAAAGGAACAAAAAGACAAACTGTCACAACTGCAGACATTTGTCTACATTTTTTGCCAAGTATAATTCCAAAAACAGCTGAAAATATTAGAGCAAATTAGTACTTAATATGGACTAATGCCTTCTGCTATTTACAAAAACACAAAAGCCAGAAACACATGGAAATTTATATTTTAAAAATAAGTTACTAAATACATGCAGAAAACTTTAAAATACAACTTACCAAAGTAATGCTAAAACTTACGTACCATTAGAAGCCCCAAAGAAACCAAAATGCTTAATGTTTTAAAAAATGATTCACATGTAGAAAGGAATCTCATGCTTGAAAATGCTCAAGTTCATGTTTTAGCAGCAATGTGGAATGTTGCAAAGGAGAAAGGGACAAAGGAAAATGTGCATATCTCAGAAGCCTGCTTTGCTTTCTTTCAAATCTAAAAATAAAACCTTTGGACTGCCCTATTAATAAGTCTAGAAAATGGATGCCTTCTTTTATGGAAAGCTTTCACAAACACAGAAATAAAAATATCTTCTTCTCAGTTAATAAGACCAAGGGATGTAAACATAAACCAGATGCTAATCCCTGTTTCTCTACAATTCCATTCTCCCTCAGGGCTCTGGTGGGGCTTCTGTTGTAAAAATGTTTCCACAGTACAAGGAGACGTTAAATGATTGAACAAGGTCGGCATACAGCAACACAGACTAGGTTCAAAAGCCAAGTATTAAGTGAAAAGAGTGAGTTACAGAATGTTTCATACAGTAGGCTATCATGCCGTAAATTTTTTTATGGCTGCTGGCTGGTGTGGGGATCCCTTTGACCTTGGTGTTATAACACTGCACTCTAACCAACTGAGCTGACTGGCCAGCCTTCATCCTGTAAATTAGCAAACATTTTAGAATACTCTATATTGTCATGTGTAATACAACATAAACCTTGCATAGAGCGTATCCTGATCACTTCAGGGGATGGGCTACCTCAGGGAAGCAAGGCAGAGGGTGCAACCATGGGCTGGATTCAACTGGATCTGTCATATTCGAGTTCCATAAGAGGCTGACACGAATGTTAAACTGGTTACATTTCCTAAGTCCAGGTGGAAAGTACCCCAGTAGCTATCACATGAGCAGAGTGTAGAAGCTGGGGGAAGGACTGCGGGAAGGCAGGACCTTGGAATGACGTGAGGGAGAGTGGAAGAGCAGGCAGCCTTAAAGAGCAAAGAGGAGGACTCTGGTCCTACCTCCTGAGCCCAGGCTTGGAGGTATTACAATGGTGCTGTCCACAGTGGCTTGTCAGGGTGAACCTGGTCTTTGACAAGACAGAAGCAAGTTTGTTCATGCACTGTTTCCTTCACCATGAAAATCTTGTTAACAAAATATAAACAAACACAAGGAGAACTAAGCAGTGCATTTGGTACCACAGTTGACTCCTGCTCCACGCAAGCTCCTGACCTCACAGTCTGGCACTTTTGAACATTAGAGAATGAACTGTGGTGAAAAGGGGAAAGTCCTGTCCCTGTGGGTCCCCCTAGGTCTCCTGGGGCAGAACTGGAGCGAAGCAAGGCTCTGTGAAGAGACCTGGAGTGGGGGCCCCATGGGTGGGGTGAGAAGGCAACCGGAAGTTGGCCCAGTGCAGGTGGCCTCCGGAACAATGCTGGGTGGAAAGAGAACAGGAAGAATGGACAGAGTGCCTCACAGTGCCTTCTGGGGCCTGGGAAACATCTCAAAGTGTGATACAGCTTTGAAGGAAAGCCGAGCCTATTCAACATACCTGGTGCAGCAGTGACCAAACACCTGCAGCCTGCACACTCTGAAAGAGAAACACTCCTCTCCACAAGGCCGAGCTTGCTGCTCCTGCCTCATCTCCACATAACTACTCTGAACCAGCCCAACAGGTTCTCCCCAGTCTGAGCTTCCATACATGCTGGTCCCTCCACAAGACTCGCACGTCTTGCTCCACTAATGCTTTCACTTTGACCTAGGTAATGTTTCCTTACTGTAAGGTCTCAGATGTCAAAGAAGTCTCTTCTCTTCCCTGACCCAATATTCTTTTTCTTTCTTTCTTTCTTTCTTTCTTTCTTTTTTTAAAAAAATATAATAGGTACATTCTAAGATGTTGTTGGGGGAGGAAGTAGGGGGATTGCCCCATGGCTGGCTCTGCTGCTGGCCTGGTT
Organism: Cynocephalus volans; assembly: GCF_027409185.1. Classification (NCBI taxonomy): domain Eukaryota; kingdom Metazoa; phylum Chordata; class Mammalia; order Dermoptera; family Cynocephalidae; genus Cynocephalus; species Cynocephalus volans. Next base: position 178,442,956 of record NC_084478.1, read on the forward strand.
GCGCCTGACCCCATATTCTAAGTCTAGGTAGGATCCCCTCTAATATTTATGTGCTCCCTTAGTGGCTGGTATTTCTATTCATCATAGAAGTTAGCCCCTTATAAAGTCACAGCCTGTTTGCCTGTCTGCATCTCCCACTGAATCAGAAGATTGCTGAGGGTAAAGATAGTCCCTGGGACACATAATAGATGCTCAATTAGTATAGGTTAAATGAGTAAAGTGTTACTATATAAAGAGTACAATGGTCAGAGAAATGAAGCAACAGCAAACTGATCCTGAACACTTCCAGGATATTCCTTATACATATTACAATACAAATGAGGCAGAAGGTCCAGCAGCTGAGGGAGACTCCTCAACCCTAAGTCCCAAGGAGCTACCACAACTTAGAACAGTTCCAAAACAAAAACGTTCCATTTTGTTCAAGATTCACAAACAAGAACTGGCTAAAGTTCCCTTTGTCAAGTAAAAGGTCCTGCCTCACATGCCCTGCTCACACGAGGTCACATTTGATGAAATAGAAACTTTCAAAAGTTTTTCTTTCTAGTGCTAACTATAGTGCTAAACTACTTCTTCCTAACATAATTAATAGTTCTCCAATCTCTGCAAATAATACTGCAGTCATAAATTTGTGTTTACCTACTCATACATAGTTTTTTCTTTAAAAGTCTATAATTAAAAGGCCACCCTTGATTTAGCAGTACCTACAGAAGTCAAAAATGCACATACCCTTTGACCCAGCAAGTTCCACTTCTAGGAATTTCTCCTACAGATAAACTTGCCCATGAGCAAAATTGTATATGTAAAAGACTATTCATTACAGCATTGATGAAATCATAAAAATTGGAAACACAAATATCCATCAAAAGAAAACTGGTTAAATAAATTATGGTACATCCATATAATAAATTATTTAAACCCAACCCTTAAAAAGAATGATATGGTTCTAAATGAACTGATTCCAAACAATCTCCAAGATACATTAATTAAAAAGAGTGAACTTTGCAAATGTGCACAACATTTTATACTTTGTATAAAAACACACCCCATACCCTTGTTTGTCTGTACACACACACACACACACACACACACACACACACACACACACACACACACAAAACATACAAACACAAATATAAAAAATATATAACATGAGGTTTCTAGAATAGTCAAATTTATAGAGACAGAAAGTAAAATAGTGGTTGCCAGGTGGTTGGGGAAGGAGGGAAGAATTAGGAGTTAGTGTTTAATGGGTATGGAATCTCAGTTTTCCAAGATGAAAGGGGTTCTGGAGATGGATGGTAGTGATGGCTGCACAACAGTGTGAATGTATTTAATGTCACTGAACTGTACACTTAAAAATGATTAAAATGGTAAATTTTATTGTATGTATTTTACCACAATAAAAATTTAACACACACACACATATGTAGAAGAAACTGGTACTGGTAGCTGCCTCCAGGGAGAGAAATGAATATTTGGGAACATGGTAGCAGGAAGACCTTTTACCATATAATTTTTTATACAATCTTTTTCATTCTGTACTACACACCTAACTATTCAAAAAAATCATTTTTAAAATGACAGCCTTATATAAAAAGCCCTTTCCTTAATTATAAGTCATTTATTATATCCCTTCTCCAAATCAGAATTCCACTTCAGTTTCAAGAGTACTTATTGGATTTAAATCGTGCAAGTTTCAAAAATTACACTAGCTACCTGAAGAACATAGTCACCAAAAGCCTGTCTTTATTTTTATCAGCTATTACAGAAAAGCTTCAAAATCATCATAGAAGAAAATTACCATTTTTGTCAGTACACAAGTTTTATGCCATCACAACCAACCTAGCTGAATATGGAACTGTTTCAACAGAAAAAAGTTACCATCATCATAATTCAAGGCAAAAATCAGTCTACAATTACATGAGTTGGAAAACAGACTATCTCATGTCACAGTCTACCCTAAAGCTCTAACTTATATGTCAGAATTTAAAACAACACACACATGCACACAGCCCTTTGGATTCCTCCTAGTTTATCTAAAACCTACTTTTGTGAAGATGTGCTATTTTCTTGAGTCTTCCGGAATAAGCACTGTAGCCCCACCCCCAGTCAAGGAAAAGGAACCATTTCCAGGGTTCAGCACCACCCCTGGCTCGAAGCAGGTGCTCAAATATTTGTTGGGTGAGTGAACAATTGTCTGCTGACAGGCCTGCCATCAGCCGCAGAAAGAAAAAATTCAGAATGAAAAAAGCAGTTTTATAGAGAAAATAAGAAAAAGTTTGAGAGATTGTACACTTGGAGAATTCAACATTTGATAAAACTGAAGACCAGATAATTGATTTACCAAATGTCTAAGACACAACTGGCTAAGTGGGCTCTAAAATCTCACCCCATCCCAGAGTTAAATACAAAAACAGCTGTTTAAAAAAAACATAGGAAAAACACAAGACAACTTACCCATTGGATTCTTTTGTATGTATTAAATATGTATGTATGAATATAGTACTTTATCAGTCTTTTTGAAAGAAAGAAAATACAGGTGAATATTGATCTGTCCTTAGAGTAGGAAAGAACTTTCTAAGTATAAAAGCAAAAGAAAAAATTATAAAAAGTTTTATATATCAGAAAGACAAGCAGAATCAAAAAACATGGGAGAGCAGGAAAAATACCTGCATGATGATAGAGTTAATATCCTTAATACATTGAGTTCTTACAAATCAATTTAAAAAGAAATATCCTGATGGAAGAATGAATGCAGAACACGAACAGGCAATTCACAAAGATCAAATACAAATGGCCAACGATTCCTGAGGTTCAGTCTCAGTAATAACCCAAGGAGCACCAATTTCAAAGTTGTATATCCAATTCTGGGAGGGTATGGGAAAATGGCACTTCCCCAGACTGTTGTGGAAACTGGGATAGCCATTTTGGAAGGTGATGTGTCAGTACCCACCAGCAACTCCAAGTCTAAGCAGCCATCCTTTATCACGGTATTTTTAATAGCAAACCATTGAGAAAACCAACACGGGGATGATGAAATGCATGACGGTAAGTCAGCATCAGACTACATCACTATTTAAAAGAATGAGGCGGAGATAAATATATGACATGGATAGATTCAGAACAGTGTACAGATCCTCCTCAACTCATGAAGGGTTTATGTCCCGATAAACTCATCATAAATTGAAAATATTATTAAGGTAAAAAGCATTTTCGACTTACAATATTTTCAACTTACAACAGGTTTATCCAGATCTAACCCCATCATAAGCTCATCATAAGCCAAGGAGTGTACTGAATGTATACCATTTTCGCACCATCCTAAATTTAAAAAATCATGGGCCGGCCCTGCGGCTCACTCGGGAGAGTGCGGTGCTGATAGCGCCAAGGCCGCAGATTCGGATCCTATATAGGGATGGCCAGTGCGCTCACTGGCTGAGCGTGGTGCAGACAACACCGAGCCAGGGGTTATGATCCCCTTACCGGTCAAAAAAAAAAAAAAAAAAAAAATCATTTAAGTTGAATCACATAAGTGGGGACTGCCTCTAATACCTTCCCATATGTTAAAAACACAAAAAGTACATATTTGTATAGTCTTAGAAGATTTAGAAGGATCTACATTAAGTTATTAACCATGGTTACCCTGGCTAGTGGCAGCAGAGAGTAAGGAGGAGCCTTCATTTTCTTTACTTGATAAACTTTTAAGTGGTTTGATATTTCTATAGAAGCATGTATTATTTTTGTAATTTTTAAAAAAGTAAAAGAAGAAAAATAAGATATCAAACATTTATCTACTGAAGACAGGTTCTGTCCTTTGAGAATTCCCTTCAAAGTTCCTTGAAGCTCAAATGGCTGTGTCTTTTCCATTCATAAATAATAAGAGATTAAAAAAAAAAAGACCTCTTCCTTTCCACATTTCTTATGAGAAACCGTATAGTGTCACCACTGCCTGTTTTATAAAACCCATTCGTAATATGAGAAAAAGACTATTAAAAACACAAACCACCCCCCAAGGCTGACATCTACCAGAAGAAACTCATTCATTGCCCATGTTACATTTAGTCCACACAATTTCTGAGACAATGCACAAAGCACTAGCCATACAACTCCCACCAGCATAAATACGTGGAGTACAAAGAACATCCTGTCAGCCGGGCCCAGAGCACACCCCACAGCAATAAAGGGGAATGACAATTTGAGTCACAAGATCAGGGAGCAGAACCAAATTTGGGACTTGGAGGCAGTGTGATGCTCTTCACTTCCTTCCACACCTTCTATTCTCTTCCACCCAAACCTTGCCCCCTCACATAATCCCTAAATAGGCTATTTATTATGGATGCCTACAACAGCTTTATACTGTGGAGTCAGAAACCACTAGAGAGACACAAGAAAGTGCTACTTGGGGTCTCAGCTAGAATTATATTTTTTTCTTAGGAAAAGAAACAGGAAGATTTAATTGTAACATTCTGCTTTACCACACAGAACTTTTGAAATCCAGGTGTCAAAACATCAAATGTGGAGTGACCACTGATCCAAAAAAAAAAAGCTAAGAAACCACTCATTTTTATAAAAACTGAAGTCTACACAATGGTGCCAAAGTAGTCCAAAGTACAGCTGATATAGCACCTGAGTGTTAGATTTAGAATGACTTGGGTCTCTAGCTTCTCAAAAAGCATTCATCCTACTCTAGAGTCCCAAAAGCTAGACATGTGTCTGGGTGCTCACTTTAGTTATGGTGGGAAGAGCGTGGCAAGCACACACCATTAACCATGAGCTCCGCTGTTCTGCGATACCTGAAAATGCATCACCACTGCTCACTAATGTTGACCCGTTAAGTCATTTACCCAAAACCAGAGCAAACAAAGCATCATGCTGAAGACTGCTAGGCAACAGCAGCAGCGCAGGTGAAGAGCTCAGTACAAGTGCTCTCAGCTCAGCTGACCTGCTTCAAGGTGAACTGAAGTTGCAGATCACCAGTTCCGGCTCTAATCTGACACCCGCCCCCAGATCACACTGTGGCCACCAAGTAACCCTACCCAAACTGACCTTTCAGGGCTCAGGGAAGTGACTTTTTTTTATTATATGGCACAGTTTGGCACAGTTATGTCTTTAGTCTTTGGGGTACTTTTATACTGTCCAAGAGTAGTATATCTTATTTTTTCCTTTTTTTTTTTTTTTTTTTTTTTTTAAAACAGATGGCCAAACCAGGACATATACTAAAAAAAAAAAAAGGAAGGTTACTTACCTGAGCCCTAACATCCCAGCTACCATGGAATCTTGTTGGAGCTGGTCTACAGAAGCAAGGTGTATTCTGGGGAGTCACATGTCACATCAAAGCAGGAACTGGTGAGTCTGTATTTTTATGGAGCCTAAAACAAAGAAAATCGTAAGTTGAAAGCCCCCATTGAGCGGCAGGACCTTTTTCCCAGAGCTATTTGGGACATTTTGAAGATAAACACATAGACAAAGAACTATGCTATTTCCCGGCTTACCTAGCTAGAAACAAAGGATAAACTGCAAATTGCTAGTACATAACACACAGTGCTAAAACAGAGGAAAAATTCATGCTTGTTAGAATCAACACTATGACAGGTCTTGTCACCTCTGGGGGACACTTTAACACTACAAAGCATACCGTTAGTGGTGATTTCTGGCAAGTATTTCTTCCACCACGTCATACAGAAATACTTGGGGAGAGAATACGTGTTCAAGAAAACATGCAACATTCAAAATATCACCCTAAATTAAATCCTTTCCTTTTCAGGCAGCTGAAGTTACAACGATCACCTAAAGGGGCTTTACCCCTGAAAGAAAAAAGGCAGCACCAACGGAAACCAAGCGCCCTGGGAGATCCAAAGCTAACATCCAAAACATCACAAGTCTTTTCAGAGCAATCACTTTTAAGCCTCTCAGATCAGTAAATCTGGATGCTCAACAAACTGAGCTATTAGTTTGATAGTTTCTCTTTTGTTTTTGAACACATGCTCAAAAGAGAACTTTTGTCATTACATTTTTTGTCATTAAGACAGCCATAACCATCATTTCCCAACAAAGAAATGATGTTTTTCTTAACAAAAACCTAAACTGCTCCACATTAGCTAATCTCTGATACCTTGCTGGCCCAAGAGTAGCACTTTTACCTTTAGACTAAAAACAAAAGCTTGAAATGTACAACTTAGAGACTATTCCACAAATACTGATGTAATTAAACCCAGAGGAAGGGCAACACTAACCAAGTTTTTTATGGCTGATCTATAGTGACCAGGATGGTACCTAGAATTATCTTTTGAGGTTCAGTGAGGCCTCATAATTCCCTTAAACAAACAGTCAAGTCATAGAATGCTACAAAATCCCAGAAGTCAAATTAACAATATTACTAGGTTAGCTATATAATAAAAATTGAACTGGTATCCTGGCTGGGAGGCCCTGGAAAAGTTACAACTTCCTATGGCTACACGTTCTTTTCCTTGTAAACTGAGGGAGCTGGACTAAAGTTCCTTCCAGATCTGAAAGTTTAAGATCTTTGATTAACTCAAGATTTCTCACGGGGTGAGATGGGGGGGGAGCAAGAAAACGAGAGAAGTTCGATGAAAACCAATAAAACAGGTCCGTACATATAACACCCCCAGCTCTTAGGCAAGGAAGATCTTAAACTTTCAGAGCTGGAAGGAACTTTAGTCCAGCTCCCTCAGTTTACAAGGAAAAAAACTTGCACTGGGACATGTGCAGCCTTACTTGGTCCCGTCATCTTCAGAAGCAATAATTAGAGTCCAGACATCTGCAATAACTGCATAACAACTACATGCTATGGTGAGGACACATTCATATGCCAGCACACCCAGCATAAGTGTGCTTCAAGAAGTTATAAAGGTTAAGGCTTTATTCTCTAATGGAATTGTCACCCCCTCTTTGATACGGGAGTAAGGATGCCAGCCCCCAAATTCCTGCTCCCATTCAGTTATCCCCCACACAATACCTACCATCAAAGTGGTGGAACCAAGTATTTAAGCAATGATATGCAAATCAAGCTTTCAATAGAAAAAGGTTCCTTGTAAGAGAAAGGCAGAAGAGAATAGGAAAAGGCAGAAGAGCATAACTTTGGTGTAAGCAAGACCCGTTTTATTTGCCCTACCAGAAATGATGTAAAGGCACAAGGGTTTGACTTGGACGACAGTAGTTTGACTGGAAAGGGATGGTATGGAAGCACTGAAGACAAGGTCCTTCCATTAGAGTGGCAGTAATGCTCTACCCAAGAAAAAAAGATTGTCTGCCAGCCACATGAGACTGGTCTGCACGGATGTCACCATAGCAGAGGGCAGTGAAAAGAAGCAGGTGTCCTGCCACACTCCCTTGAACTCACCAGTCTAGGACTGTGCTTTACCCCCACGAACTTAAAACAGTGTTGGTTACTACAAATGTCAGACATCTTCTGTGATTCTCTTCTACTTAAAGATAAATCAGGCAGCGTGGTAACAATCTGCTCTTAGCCAGTTAAAAGATTTACACTGATATTCACCTTTATCAAAGATTAGGGGTTCTAGGACATATCATTTATCATGCAAATAGTCCTGAGCAGGTACACTAGGAGTCGAAGCTAACAATTTTACCTCTGCTGTTTTCTATTCTAGGTTAAAGAAACAAAATTCTCATTCCATCTCCACATGGGGGAAAGAGTGTCCAGGTGGGGGCAATATCACATTGGACTCATCTTGCCAGTTGTTCTTCCAAACTCCACAGCTTGTCTCCCTGCCCCACTAGATTAGGTCACACAAATGCAGGGCAGGCAGGGGAAACAACTCTGGCTGGATATTAGACATATAAACACAAAACGCAGAATTGTATCTGAACCCTCCAAATATACAGTGGTCTGTGCCTTGCCCCAGACCTATCCCAGGATTAAACAGCATAAAAGTCGGAGTAGATTTGACTGCATGATGCTCTCCTATCAGGTGAAACAAACACCTGGTACTCTAGATTTAAAGCATTCCAGGCAAGTATTTAACAACAGGAAATAGAAACATATAATAGGCCAGTACTAGCAAGAAAGTCGTACAAGATTTCTTCAAGCTGTTAGGACACACTGACTTCAAATGCCACAAGGCACTTTGCAGAGAAACTATATTCTGCAAGCTGCCTATGCTGTTTAAAGGGCTAGAGGTATGACGAACAGCTAACTGAAGGGGCACCCGAAGAAGCAAACACATTGCCAACTATGAAAAACAAAGCAGAGACCTCGACTTGTCATGCCTTAGGCTCAGATTTGTACAAACTTTGGAATTTTCGTTATGTGAGGCTGTGTGTCTGTGTGTGGATGTGAATGTACCCCAGGGATCAGCCACCTAGCTGACCTGCCACAAATGGGTGATCTATGGTGACTTATTTTGATTAAAATAAGTATTTTGATCAACTGTATTTCTACTAGATTGACTGTGCTCTTTAAGGTTCTGACATAGCCAGGTAAGAAAATAAAAGCAAATGTTTCCTAGGCTTCCTGACTGGAATTTGAAGTAGGAATCCTGACAAGCTCATAAATAAGCCTATTTCCCTAAATCCCTGGTGGAAATTCCCAAAAGACCTCAGAAACCCAGACCCTGTCTTTTTATAGGGACACAGCACATTTCAAAACACCGAAGAAGTCAGCTTAATCTCTTTACTGATATTGAAACTGAGGAAAATTCCAGCCACGGAATCCAAAATTCTCCTATCAGTGCCTATTCTCGTAACTTGCTTGTTAATACAATTTTACTACTGAGCCCCAAATATGCTTTGTTTTTATAGTTTAAGAAAATGCCTAAAACTTGTGAGAGTCCCACAGTGTCTAAGCCACTTAGCATCATACACCAGTAGGTTTGGTTCCACGATCATCAACCATCCCCCAAATTTTAGATCCTATCAACTCACAATTTGGGGTACTGATCCCACACAGCACAAACACAAGGCGCGAATGGCTCGGCAGAGCCCATTCCCATTCCTGGAAAAATAACCAGAAGCACACATCTGCCTGACCATGAGTCAGGAATATCAATTTTGTGATGGAGCCCATCCCATTTCTGTTGTGACCAACCCACACCCAAACAAGCTCACAACAGAAGCAACCACCACAGAGGTACTCCAAAGCAAGCTTCCCCCCACCTTGGGGTTCATTCCTAGCAATGTCATAAACAGTCTTCTCTGTGAGAGCAATCTTTTTAGACTCTTCACAATGACCTTAAGTCTTCAGTGCAAAATCACAGAAACACTGCCACTGCCACATAAAAGTCACTTTGGGTGATTCAGTCATAATCAAACTAAAAAGAGAATAAACTTATAAGGACAATCGACAGGAGCCACAGCGATGCGATGAACTTGCCCCATCTCATACTGGTGATCCTGCAAGCTCCGGGGTGATGAGAGCCCATCACATACTATGTCCCACTCCACTTATGTAACTGGAAGATCGCCGGCGAAGGAGGGGGGGAAGATGGGAGGGCGCTCATATTCCGAGGCCACAGCACCCTCAAGGAACTCCTAAGCAACCTAGGGGCACGCTCCCATCGAAGAGCCTCAGATGCTGCCGAACGCACAGTCCCCTAGGCACGGTCACTGATGGGAACTATAACCACCTCTTTTGATGAGTTGTGGGATCCAAGAACACAATGTCTAGTCCCTTCTGTGGGTGGACCACAATCTCCACCTACTTGTTCCTGCCAGATGAGGAAAGGAACTGGTTGACCGACTCGCTCGAAGTGGGGGCAGAAAGTCATGGAATGGGCGAGAAGGAGGGGGAGGCAAAGCCCGGAGATGGGGGTGAGAGCGCAGGAGCCCTTGTGGCGCACTCTCCCGACGGGAGGCGGACTGCGCACGCGCGCCGGTGGGGGGGGCCGAGTAACGGGAGAGGGGGCGCGCGAGGGAGGGAGAGGGGAGAGCGCGATCCAGGGAGAGGCCGGGCCCGCGGGCGCGCGACGTCGCCGCGGCCCGAAGCCCCGAGAAGGGCAGGAGCGCGCGCAGCCCCGACAGGCAAAGCCCCGGCGACAGGGGCGCCTGCGGGGCCGGGGGCCGGGATGCGCCCCGAGGGCGGGAGGGGGTCGCCAGGCGAAGGCGGCCCCGGGGAGGCTGCGCCGAGGACGGTCACCCGCGAGTGCGGGTGACGGGCCTAGGGGAAAGCCACCACCGGCGGCGACGGGAGGGGGAGGGTCGAGAGGAGGAACGCCATCCGCCGGCCGTGTCGTCCGACCCCGCGGGCCCCTCCCGCGCCACGTCCCGCCCCTGTCCTCCGCCCCCCGGCAAGGGCCCCCGCCCGCGGCTGCGGCGGTCCCACTCACAGTCTCTCCTCCTCGCCCCCTCCTCCTCCTCCGCTCGGCGCGGCGGCGGCGGCGGCGGCCATTTTCCGGACGGCTTTTACCACAGCCCTCTCTCAGAGAGGAGGGAGCGCGCGCGCTGCCGACGCCGGGACCCCGCACGGCCGACGTCGCGCCCCGCCCTCAGGGTCGGCCCGCGCGCTGCTGCACCTGCGCGCCCGCGCCCCGCCCCAGGTGCCGCCGCAAGCCTGCCCGCCATTGGCTGCGGCAGCCGGGCCGAGGCGGGGCCTCGACGGCAAGCCGTCAATTGGCGGGAGCTCCTGTCCGTTTTGAGCAGGGAAAAGGGGGCGGGCCCTGTCCAGCTGCCGGTTGGCTGCTGTCGGCAGTCATTTGGGGAAAAGAGGCGGCTTGGGCGCAGAGAGGCTGGTTTAGTGGGCGGAATTTGAATGTTAAGGATTAAAGGGCCCTTGCGGATGCCATGGCAAGTGAAGGCCCAGGCTCGGGATTCCTGTTTGCGCTGCCCAGCCGGGCGGTTGACTCGCTGACCACAAACGCACCGAGTACGCTGCAATAAGTGTTTCATTGCACCCGCATTTTCTCAATTTCTCCACCTTCAGTAGAAGCAGCAAAGTTGCCTGCCCTGGAGCCTGACGTTGTTCCAGCCGAGGGATCTTGGTATAAGAGGCCTTCCCATTGCATTATTTCATCTGAGCCTGCCCGGTGCCACACTCTCATAGGGGCGGGGACTAAGCTGACAACAAATCACAACACTGGCCTTCGCGGAACTCTGGCGGGAGAAGAGGGTGCATGCCAAGGCCGCGTGAGACCTGTCGTTGGATCAGATGGTTTGGTGGAGGTGTGGATAAGGGGCAATGGGAGCACAGAGGAAGCAGCACTTAGCTTTGCCTGGAAGACGTGATTTGGGAGCTAATATCCAGCAATTCTTCTTAATAGAAGAGGTGATTTGGAACTGAGATCCAGCAATTCTGTTTCAGGAAAATATTTAAGAGTACGAGAAAAGTTTTAGGCAACGGGTTGTTCAGGACAGAAGTGTTTGTTAAGGCGACCTTACCCTGATACCAGTCATCATCCAATCCATCCAGTGCTCCTTGTGCTAGTTCTATGCTTAACAAGAAACTTTCTGATTCTGATTTGGCTCCCAGTACTGTACGAGACAGTGAACTAACATTCTTGTGGGGAAGATTCGTGCTAAATATACAAATAAGTATAATGTATAATTTCATATAGTGATAAAGGTTTTGAGATAGATAAAGCAATAGTGAAGGGGGTGCTATTTAGATATCCACTGGCTTCCCCCGCATTTTATTCCCCCATATGGATATCTGAGGAAAGAACATTCCATGCAAGTTTGAAGTCCCTGAGGAGAGGCTACGCCTGGTATGTTGGGGACTAACAAAAAGGCCAGTGTGGCTGGAGAGTGGTAGAAAAGGTGGTTGGAGAGGCAGCTGGGGCCACAAAAACTGGGAGCTTATTCTGAGATGAGAAGCCCTTGGAGGATTTGAGCCAGAAGCTGACATCATCAGATCTATGTTGTAGGTGCACAGTGGAGAACTAGCCATGGTGGGACAAAACTAGGGGCAAGAGACCAGTTGCCAAGCCCTGGCAACAGTCTAGGAGACAGAGATGATGGTGGCTTCAACTAGGGTGGTAGCAGTGGAGTTCTGAGAAGTTGTGAAATTCAAGATGTACATTCAAAGTTGAGCAGAAAGAATTGGATGTAGGATATAGAGAAAGAGAAGAAACAAGGATGATTCTGGGGTTTGGGGCCTGAGTGAGTGAATGAGGCCTTTCGCCATGATGGGGAAAACTACAGGAAAAGCACATTTTTGGAGGTGCAGACCAAGAATTCTGTTTTGGCCATATTAAGCTTCGGGTGCCCAAGCTTTAACAGTGAGAAAGTGGAGATGTTGAGCAGGCAGTTGGGTGTGTGATGCCAGAGTCTAGAGACGCAGCTAAAGCAGCCAACAAGTCAACACGCTAGACATCCAACTAAAGAAGCTGTCAAAGGAACAGCAGAGTAAACCTGAAGAAAGCAGAAGAAAATAAGGATGAGCAGAAATTAATGAAATAGGAGCAAACGATAGAGAGGATTGAGAAAATCAAAAGCTGTTTCTTTGAAAAGCTGAGAGACAAAAGCCAACCCCCTAACAAGCTGGATATAAATAAAAAGAGAATTATATTAAAAGTGAAAAGGAGGGCCGAGCCCGTGGCGCACTTGGGAGAGTGCTGCGCTGGGAGCGCGGCGATGCTCCCGCCGCGGGTTCGGATCCTATATAGGAATGGCCGGTGCACTCACTGGCTGAGTGCCGGTCACGAAAAAGACCAAAAAAAAAAAAAAAAAAAGTGAAAAGGAGATATAACCACAGAAGAATAGAGATTTTTAAAAAGTGTATTATGAACAATTCTATGTCAGTAAACTTGAAAACATTAGCAAAATGAATAATTCCTAGAAAAGTATAGCTTACCAAAACTGACTCTAGAAACAGCAAGCCTGAATAGACCCCTATAACCACAAAGGAATTAACTATATATTTAAAAACCTATACACACACACACCCCCCAAACACACAGACAAACAGGCCCAGAGAGTTTTGCAGATGGGTTCTACCAAATCTTTAATGAGTTGGCAATTCCAGTCATACACGCAAAAGAAATTTCTCCAAACTTACTTTATAAGACTAATATAACTACTATGATGAGCCAAGGAAAGCATGACACAAGATGTGGAAAGAAATGGAAAAATTCAAGACAAACAGAATCCAGCAGTACGAGGGTACTTCTAAAAGCATGGAAAGATTCATATTATCTTTCAGTTCTGTTTTGCCACAAACTTTTTGAAGTACTTTCATATATAATGGTATATCATAACCAAGTTGAGTTTTATACTAAGAATGCAAGGATAGTTTAAAATTAGAAAATCAACCTTAACAGATTTAAGGAGAACAAATAATATGATTATTTCAATAGATGCAGAAAAAGCATTTGATAAAATTCAGCACCTACTTATGATTAAAAAAAAACTTAGAGAATTATGGATAGAAGAGAACTTTCTTAATCTGATCAAAGATATCTATAAAAATTTAGAGCAAAGATCACATTTAATGGTGTTAAGTGGGAACAAAGCAAGAAACAGAACAAGATCTATGGTGGAATATCATTCATGTAAATAAAACACATTCATACTTCTCCCATTCTCTTTTAAACTTTATCCTTGGCATTTCACTGTGAGGAGAAAGGCCCATTAATCCCAAGCCAATTCCCTGGTGTTAGGATGCAGGCATGTAGATCCAGCCAGTAATAAAAAGATGAAAAGCGTAATGGGGAAGAAAAAATTCAACATACTCTAGCTACAAAAATTATAAAATGGCTGAGAATAAACTTAGTAGGAAATGTCAAAACCTATATTAAAAAACTATAAAACTTTACAAAAGAAGGCCTGAAAAAATAGAAACTACTATATTCCTGAAAGGGAAGAGTCAACATAATAAAAATGTCAATTCTTCATAAATTAATCTGGAAATTCTTTGCTCTGATCAAAATCCAAGAGTTTTTATGAACTGTAACAAATCAGTTCTAGGTTGGGAAGAGTAATGTACAAGACTAGATGTCAAGAAACTTTTAAAGGAGAAAAACAATGAAGGGGTCTTGCCAAATTCCTTAGATTGAGTAAAAGGATTTAAATGATACAATTTCATGCTTGCCATTGAAAAATAGAAAAATACACTATAATCAAAAGTATTCACTAGTAGTAATGGGCCATTTAAAAAACCGGGACTGTAACATTTTTAAAATAGGTCCCCTTAAAAACGGGACTGTAGAAGATAAAAATCAGGAAGATATAATATGGATGGCACTTGATGGAAAACCAACAGTCAGTAGGATTTTATCAATATGGCAGACAGAGCACAAACGTCTACTCTGTTTGTCTAAAAAATCCCTTGAACTGATAAAAAAATGTATACTTTAGAGGAGCAGATCCAAAATGACAATGGCAAACAAGAAGGGTAAAATACACAGTGCAAAATTTTGGAACTAAACCTCTCAGATGACACTACAAAAATTAGAAACATAAATTTGCTCAAATTTGGAGGGGCTGTCCAGTTGGCTCAGTTGGTTAAAGTGTGGTGCTGATAACACCAAAGTCCAGGGTTCAATCCCTGCACTGGCCAGCCACCAAAACAACAACAACAACAACAACAAGCAACAACAAAATACATTTATGGTACATTTTCTAAAGTTGCCCATGCATTATACCCACAAAAACCAATGTCAGTAATTTCCAAAATGTAGAAATCATGTAGATCACAGTCTCTGGCAACATACAATAAAATTTAAAATTAGGAACAAAGGATTAGCAAAAAAAAAAAAAAAAAAAAGCAAAAACCTATTCTCCACTTGGAATTTTTTAAATGTGCTTTGAAATAACTCTGGCTAGAGAGTTCCAGCCAAGATGGTGGAATAGACGGTTCCCAGTATCACTCTCTCCCACAAATCAACCAATTTACAACTATAAAAATGTAACATCAGCCAAGCTGGGGCTGCTAGAGCTCAGGGGAAGAGGAGGAGAGACCTATGGAGTTCATGAAGGCGGGAGAAACCACAAAGAAAGAAAAAACTGCTCTGAGGGTTTTGGGCTGCAGCTGCTTTAAGGCTGGAGCTGCTGAGCGCATGGAGCAGGAGCCAGCAGAAGCCGCAGCTGTGTCCTTCAGATGTAGTTACTTGGAGGTGGCAGGGGAGAAGAGGGCCTTGGTGGACCCCAGGACAGCAAGACCACTAATAGGGTTCCCATCAACCCACGCAGGAGTGAGGAGCCAGAACAACTGAAAAAAAGGAAGCCATTCAGAGGCCAGTGAGTCATCACAAGAGACCAGCACAGGGCCCATCCCATGGGAAGTGTTTGGAGCACAGGTGGTGCGGGAGACAGGCCCACCAGGAGAACACTGGGATACAGCAAGGACAGCCCACCTGCCCCCGAATCAGCACTGGACCACTCAGAGGAGCCTGGAAGGGAATGCAGAATTGCATGGGGTGCAGTTTGATGAAAAAACTCAGGCCCAGATCAGAGTTTCCACACAACCCAGATCCACCAGGTCTCTGGAGAGCTGGAAGTACCTGTAAGGTCAACCATTAAACTCTGAGCTGCACAAAAAGCCTTCCCTAGAGAAACAGCAGCAAAGCAGCAATTTAGGTCAACCACACAGCTCAAGTATTGGTTCCCACAGGAAGTCCTCCCATTTTAGAAGTAAGCAAAGGACAAAAAATTAGTTCTGGCCCAGGCACACCACCAGCACCCTGGAGCCTGCCTGGGAACCAGAGGCTTGGAGACGGGGACCGGACCCCACTCCCACATCCAGGCACACCATGCCGGTGCCTTGAGGCCTGCCTGGGGACCCAAGGCATGGAGAAGGGAAAACGATCCCCCCTCCCACAACTAGGCACACCGTGCCAGTGCCTTGGGGCCTACCTGGGGACCCGAGGCATGGAGAAGGGGACAGTTCTCCCCTCCCACAACCAGGTACACTGTGCCAGTGCCTCAGGGCCTGCCTGGAGACTCAAGGCATGGATCTGGGGACCAGACTCCCTTCCCACAACCAGGCACACTGCACCAGCCCCTTGGGGCCTGCCCAGGGACCTGAGGCATGAATCTGGGGGGGACCAGACCCCCCACACACAACCAGGCACACTGCACCAGTGCCTTGGGACCCATTTGGGGACCTGAAGCTTGGATCTGGGGGCCAGATCCCCTTCCCACAACCAGGCGCACTGCCAGTGCCAAGGAGCATGCCAAAAACATCACCTCCATGTGGGTGGCCCACCACAGCCACCACAATAACCATGGCTGCTGTGAAAGCGGCTAGATGCCACAACCACCACGCAGATGGTCCACCAGCCACTGGAGTGCATTGACACAAGGAGAGTCACCAGCAGAGAAAAGGAAAAGAAGAGGATGTCTCTCTCCACAAAGCCCATTCCAGAGTGACAGAAGAAGCATCTGCTCTATGATAATATTGGGGGACCTGAACACACCTCTTAGCATTGAACAGGTCATGTAGGCAACAAATCAACAGAGTAACCATTATCCTCTCAGAAGGAGAGAAGAAATCTAGGGTAATTAGAGGGGGTAGGGGGAGGGAGAGATTGGACAAGGGGCATAAAGAATAATTACGATTTGTAACAATATATATGCTAGGAATATTGATTTGATCAACGTATCTCAATGTTGAACACAAAAAATATGTATAATCAATTTTGATTCAATAAATAAAATAAATTAAGATAAAATAATAACTCTGGTTAAACAGTAAACAAAAACTAAAATTATAAACTCTTTAGAAACTGCCAACAATGAAAGAACCATACATATCAAAACCTAGGAGATGTAGTCAAAGTGGTCATGTAGAAAAATTAATAGTGTTAACTATATTTGTTCAAAAATAGAAAAACAGATAAGAAATGATTCTGAGAGAAGACATCACCCTCATGCTCAGGAGTATATGCACATGCATACACACAGAGTTTTCCTTCTTTACTCTTAGAAGCTCAGTGAAAGAAAAGTGTCAAGGAACAGAGAGGAATAAACCCATCAGAGTGAAGAGAACATGGTGAAAATGTACAGAGTTCAACAATTTTTTAGACAGCAGATGGGAATTGGTTGATGAATAAAATTGGCAGGAAAAATCCAGCTGAGAATATTTGACATGGGAGCTTCAGAGGAGGTGGGAGCCTGTTTGCCAGATATAACACAAGAGAATCAGAATCAGCAGGCATGTGGTGGAAAACAATAGAATTAGATAGGACTGAACACATGGGGATTAATTGAAGGCCCCAATACAGGATAACCTTACCAGTTGTAACCTCCTCTCTCCCATCAGACAGCTGAGCTAGGAGCTGGCACAAGCCTACAGAGAAAACACTTGACCATTCTCTAAAGAAATTGAAATGTCTGTGAAGAGCTACAGCTTTCAGCATGGATGTTGACAACCCCTGAACAATTTTTTCCTAATTGTAGCATTTGGGGGATAGGAACTCTGTTCCTCAGCCCCCTGCCCTACACAGAGAAGAGTCATAGCAGGAAAACAGACATATTTGCCCAGCAGCAGATTAAATTCATGATAGCTATTAAGCTCTTCTTTATTAAATATAAACCAACCATTAAGTTTCATAAGAAATTTGAAGAAAGCCTTCAACATGAAAAAGAGGCAACATAAACATATAGAAAAAAATGAACTTGGAATCCTATATTTCAGGGAATATATGAAAAAATCATTTTAATTGAATTAGTATATTCAGAGAACTAGGAGAAAATATTGTATTCATAAAACAAGAACAGAATATTGTGTGAAAAGAGCAATTGGAGAATAAGAAAGAATTCTTGGAAATTAAAATATGATTACTAAAGCTCAAACTTTTATAGAAATATTGAAAGATAAAACTGTGGAAGTCTTCCAGAAAATAGAACAATATAGCAATGACAAAAATATGAGAGAAAATATAAGGACTCTGAAGATCCAGGAAGTCCAGCAAACAACTAACAAGAGTTCTTGAAAAATAATACTGAGAAAAAGGAACAAGAATCAAAATAGCACTGGAGGAACAAGAAAAAAAAAGGAAAAAATGTGTCATGCTTTCAAAATTCCAAGGGAAAATGATTTCAATACAGAATTCTATACCAGCCAAAATATCCATCAAGTGTGACAATGGAATAAAAATTTTAGACATAAAGAGCTAAGAAAATTTACCTCTCAAGTATACTTTCTTAAGAAGCTTCTTGAGGATGTTCTGCAGCAAAACAAGGGTGTAAGCCAAGAAAATGGAGATGTGGGATCCACAGGACAGTGAATCTAATCCAGGAGATCAGTGATGGGAAATACCAGGGATGCCAACCGGGCAGAAGGCCTGGTTGGCAATCAGTCCAGGTTGGAGTAGGAGAATGGTAGGCTCTGGGAGAGAGGACTCAAAAACATTTTTTTTTTAATGTGTGTATGTGAATTCAACATGTTAATTGGTATGATTGGGAGTTTGGAAAACTTGGGTATGATGATGGTAAATAGTACAAGAAAATAAGGAAAAGCAATTAGAAACACCATGAAAAAAAGAACTGTACAAGTAAATTATGACCAAAATAAGAAGCAAAGTAAAATATATCATAATTTTACCAATTGATGGTGCATAAGAAAAGAGAATCTATTGGGACCTTGATGCTAGGAATGTTCTCTTTTCAAAGGGCCCAGGGGTCATTAAATTAGACTTGTGAAAAGAAAATATAATCCTAGCATTCCTCTTTTTGACCTGGCATTGACAAATATTTATATAGACATCATAATGTGAATTTTTGGGGGAGATTTCAACTTTTAGAGTCAACTTATGCACAAAACACAGAGAGATAGGTTTTTGTTGCAGGATGGGACATACCTCTCATCCCCTTTTGTGTAGAAAGGGTTAACTCAGCAGGCCTGGGTGCTCCTGAGGGTGGTCTTGAGGACCCCTGAAACACTATGTATGATATTCATACTGTTATCTTTAGTTCTTTGTAAGTTTAGTTCTTCGGAGATGTGGGATTAGTATTAAATAATACTAAATCTCTCGCTCCATTAACTTTCCATAGTCATGTTATCCTTGACCATTTTGTATCAGCTATAATTTAATTTTACATTGTCAGGGGTAACATTTACATCCCATCCTGATAAGGATGAAAATATAATCACCAAGGGAGAGGTGGGAGAGTAGGAGAAAGAGGAACCAAAGCATATTGGGGTTTCAAGGGCCCCAAGAAATGATAGCCATGTTTTTCCTACCTGAGTGTGATTCTAAGGATCATCACATGCGAGATCAGCCAAGAAAATGTTGACAAAGGAAAACACGCTACAGAATGACATTGATGAAAACAGTGCGGCTTTGGTGCCGAAACAGACAAATGATCAATGGAACCACATTGAGCCTCAAAGAGAACCGGACACAGTGGGGGCAGATGTCCCTTCTGCCTTATCAGTAGAGCCCTGGTTATATTCCAGCACCCACTCTTTCATCCGTGTGATTCAGGAACGAATTCTCATGTGAACTGTGGTGGCCATTGACCTAGTTCTAGCCAATAAGAAGTGTAGGCAAGTCTACCAGGGGCTTCTGGGAAGCTGCAGTCATTTGCTCCTCCTGGACAGGGTTAAGTCTGAAGGTGACATCAAATGGTGGCAGTAGCTCACTCAGGCATCAAGTGTCTCTTTATGAGAATTTTCTCTGTGGTCAAGGGTCCTGCCCCCCATAACTACTTTTTCAGTTTCTTTGGTCATAAGTTGCTTGCGATCCACGGGGGGGCTTATGGCTACTTCTGTGAGTTTTGGTGATTTATTTTGTTTTCTTTTTTTTTCCCTTTGCTTGGGTTGGCTACTGTTTTATCTTTTGTTTTGTTTTAGTGTCTCAAAGAACCAGTGTTGGGACTGATTTATTAATTGTCTGGTTTCTTCGTGTTCTGACTTGGTACTTTCGCTGTTCTCATCATTCCTGTTTTTTTAAATATTCTGCAACTTTTTCTTTGATTTTTTTTTTTCACTGAAGTTTTTTAAAGGGAGTTCTAAATTCTAAAGGTAGGCTTTTGTTTGTTTTCCATTTTTGTTGTTAATTTTCTATTCCAAGAATGTGTTCTGTATTATTTCGTTTCTATTTTTTTGAAATTTCTTGAGAACCGTTTTTGGCTTAACATTTGGTCAATGGCTCCTCCATTGCTCCCTTCTTCCATGATGCGAAGCACGATCTGCCCCTTCCAAATGGGTATTTCATCAGTTAGGGTCCTCCCAGGGAAACAGAAACCACTTCAACTGAGGGCATTAAATGCCAGGAAAACAGTAACTAGGACTAATGGGAGGTTGATGTGGGGCGGGAGTAGTGAGGCAGCTGGGGACCAGCATGGGCAGGAAGCCACAGCCATCACCAGGCCAGAGGGACACGGGGAGAAGACCTGGAATCATGTCTTTCCTAGCCTTTCAGTAGGAGCCGTAGCTGCTGCTGAGATGCCCCCAGAGCAGAG
Source organism: Cynocephalus volans (assembly GCF_027409185.1). Taxonomy (NCBI): domain Eukaryota; kingdom Metazoa; phylum Chordata; class Mammalia; order Dermoptera; family Cynocephalidae; genus Cynocephalus; species Cynocephalus volans. The sequence goes on from NC_084478.1 coordinate 178,463,272, forward strand.
AAGCAGGGAGGCCATACCCCGGCTTCGCCCCTTCCTCCCACCTGCTAGTCTCTTGCCCATGCCTCCCACCATCAAGCCCAGCCAGAAACCAGCTGGGCCTGGAGCCTGGGAAAGGCAGGCAGTAGGGCCTGCCCTTGCAGGGTGACGGAGAGGTGAGAAACGGATTTAAAAAAAAAAAAAGAAAGAAAGACTTTATTTTGTCGAGCAGTATTAGCTTCACAGCAAAACTGAGAGGAAGGTACAGAGAGAATTCCCATATACCCCCCGCCGCACACATGCATAGCCTCCCCCATAATCAACATCCCCCACCAGAGTGGTGCATTCGGTACAGTCGATGAACTTACATCGACACATCATAATTACCCAAAGACCATATTCTACATTAGAGTTCGGTCTTGGTGTTGGACATTCTATGGGTTTGGACCAATGGATAATGACATGTAGTATCATACAGAGTATTTTTACTGCCCTAAAAATCCCCTGTGCTCCTCCTATTCCTCCCTCCCTCCCCCAAACCCATGGAAATCACTGATCTTTTCACTGTCTCCATAGTTTTGCCTGTTCCAGAGTTGAGCAGTTGAAATTATATAATCTGTAGCCTTTTCAGATTGGCTTCTTTCACTTAGTAACGTACATTTAAGCTTCCTCCATGGCTTAATAGCTCATTTCTTTTTAGTGCTGAGTAATAGTCCATCAACTGGATATACCAGTTTATTTAACCACACACTTACTGAAGGACATTGTGCTTGCTTTCAAGTTTTGACAATTATGAATAAAGCTGCTATATACATCCATGTGTGGTTGTTTTGTGTGGACATGCGTTTTCATCTTATGTGTGTAAATACCAAGGAGCACAATGACTGAACGTATGGTAAGGGTATGTTTAGTTTTGTACGAAACTGCCAAACTGTCTTCTAGAGTGGCTGCAACCATTCTGCATTCCCACCAGCAATGAGTGAGAGTTCCTGCTCCGAATCCTCTCAGCAGCTGGTGTTCTCGGTGCTCTGAATTGTGGCCATTCTAGGAGGTGTGTAGTGGTATCTCATTGCTGTTTTCACTTGCATTTCCCTGGTGACATATGATGTGAAGCATCTTTTCTTTTTTTTCTCTTTTCTGGCAGTTGGCCGGTATGGGGATCTGAACCCTTGACCCTGGCCTTGGTGTTATAACACTGTGTTCTCTCCAACTGAGCTAACTGACCAGCCCTGAAGCATCTTTTCACATGCTTATATGCCATCTGTACATCTTCTTTGGTGAGGCATCTATGATCTTTGGCCCAGTTTTAGTCGGTTGTTTGCTTTCTTATCGTTGAGCTTTAAGCATTCTTTGTATATTTTGGACAAAAGTTCTTTATCAGGTACGTCCTTCGTAAATATTTTCTCCTAGTCTGTGGCTTGTCTTTTCATTCTCTTGACAGTGTCTTGCAGAGCAGACAATTTTTACTTTAATGAAGTCCAGCTTATCAGTTCTTTCTTTCATGGATTGTGACTTTGATGTTGTATCTAAAAAGTCACTGCCAAACAAAAGCTCATCTAGATTTTCTCCTACGTTATCTTCTAGGATTTTCTAGTTCTGTGTTTCACATTTAGATCTGGGATTCATTTTGAATTAATTTGTGTGACTTATTTTTCTTCACGTGGATGTCCAATTGTTGCAGCACCATTTGTTGAAAAGTTTATCTTTTCTCCATTGTGTTGCCTTTGTTTCTTTGTCAAAGATAAATTGACTATATTTATGTGGGCCTACTTTTGTGCTTTCTATTCTGTTCCACTGATGTATTTGTCTGTGCTTTCAGCAATACCATACTGTTTTGATTACAGTAAGTCTTGAAGTCAGATGACATTGGTCCTCCAACTTTGTTCTCCTTATGTGCTGGCCATTCTGGGTCTTTAGCCTCACCACATAAACTTTAGAATCAGTTTGTTGATGTCAACAAAATAATTTGCTGGGATTTTGGTTGGGATTGCATTGAATCTACAGGTCAAGTTGGGAAAAACTGACTTCTTGACAATATTGAGTCTTCCTGTCCATAAACATGGAATTTCTCCCCATTTATCTAATTCTTCTTTGATTTATTTTATGAAAGTTTCGTAATTTTCCTCATATAGATCTTGTACATATTTTGTTAGATTTTTATACCTAAATAAATCTATTTCAAAAAAAAAAGAGGAGAAAAAAATCGATTTCATATTCTGGAGGTACTAATGTAAATTATGTTGTGTTTTTATTTTTATTTTTAAATTAATTAATTTATTATTATTATTATTGTTATTTTTAACAACTGGGAAGTACAGGGATTGAGCCTTGGACCTTGGTGTTAGCACCATGCTCTAACTAACTGAGCTAACGAGCCAGCCCAATATTGTGTTTTTAATTTCAAATTCCACTTGTTCATTGCTTATATATGGAAAAGTGACTGACTTTTGTATATTTACCTTGTATTCTGCAAACTTGCTATAATCACTTATTAGTACCAGGAGCTTTTTGTTGATTCTCTTGGATTTTCTCTATAGATGATCATGTCATCTGTGAACAAAGACATTTTTTCTTCCCTCCCAGTCAATAAACATTTTATTTCCTTTTCTTGTCTTATTGCATTAGCTAGGACTTCCAGGACAATGTTGAAAAGGAGTAGTAAGAGAGGACATCCTTACCTTGTTCCTGATCTTACTGGGAAGGCTTCTAGTTTCTCTCCATAAGTACGATGTTAGCTATAGGCTTTTGTTTGTTTTTTGTTTTTGTAGATATTCTTTATCAAGTTGAGGAGGTTTCCCTCTATTCCTAGTTTAGTGATAGTTTTTCTTATCATGAATGGGTGTTGGGTTTTGTCAAATGCTTTTTCTGCACGTATTTATATGATCATGTGACTTTTCTTGTTTATGACATGATGGGTTATATTAATTGACTTTTGAATGTTGAACCAGCCTTGCATACCTGGGATAAATCCCACTTGGTCATAGTGTATAATTCTTTTTATACGTTGCTGGATTCAATTTGCTAATATTTTGTTGAGGAGTTTTGCATCTATGCTTATGAGAGATACCGCTCTGTAGTTTTCTCTTCTCGTAATGTCTTTTTCTGGTTTTGGTATTAAGGTAATGCTGACCTAATAGAATGAGTTAGGTACTATTTGCTCAGCTTCAATCTTCTGTAGGAAATTATAAAGAATTGGTATAATTTCTCCCTTAAATATTTGGTAAAATCCATCAATGAACCCATCTGGACCTGGTGTTTCTGTTTTAGAAGGACATTAATTATTGATTCAATTTCTGTAATAGATATAGGCCTTTCAGATTGTTTATTATTTCTTGTTTGAGTTTTGGAAGTTTGTGTCTTTCAAGGAATAGGTCCATTTCGGCTAGGTTATCAAATTTGTGGACATAGAGCTGTTCATAGCATTCCTTCATTATCCTTTTCATGTCCATGTGATCTGTAGTGATGTATATGCTTTAATTTCCTGTATTAGTAATTTGTGCCCTCTCTTTTGCTTTGTCCTCTAGTTAGTTAGAGGCTTATCAATTTTACTGATCTTTTTAAAGAACCAGCTGTTGGTTTCATTGATTTTCTCTATTGATTTCCTGTTTTCAATTTCACTGATTTCTGCTCTAACTTTTTTGTTTGTTTATTTAGTGGGTGTAGTAGTCAGGGTTCTGCAGAGAAACAAAACCAATATATCTCTATATCTATATCTAAATATATGCATATCTATCTATCTATATGATTTTTAAAAATTGGCTCACATGATTGTGGGGGCTGGCAAGTCCAAAATCTGCAGGGTAGACTTGTAGGCTGGAGGCCTAGGGAGGAGTTGATGCTGCAATCTCAAGTCTGAAGGCCACCTGGAGTTGCTCTAATTTTTATTATTTCTTTTCTCCCACTTACTTTAGATTTAATTTGCTTTTCTTTCTCTCTCTCTCTCTCTCTCTCTCTCTTTCTCTATCTCTCTCTCTCTCCTTTTTAGTTTCCTAAAGTGGAAGCTTGGACTATTCATTTTAGATCTTTCTTCTTTTCTAATATATGCATTTAGTGCTATAAATTTCCTCCTAAGCATTGCTTTCATAGCATTCCTCAAATTTTGATAAGTTGTGTTTTCATTTTCATTTAGTTCAAAATATTTCCGGGGCCGGCCCGTGGCTCACTCGGGAGAGTGCGGTGCTGATAACACCAAGGCCCCGGGTTCGGATCCCATATACGGATGGCCGGTTCGCTCACTGGCTGAGCGTGGTGCTGACAACACCAAGTCAAGGGTTAAGATCCCCTTACCGGTCATCTTTAAAAAAAAAAAAAAAAAAAAAAAAAGGGCCGAGCCTGTGGCGCACTTGGTAGAGTGCTGCGCTGGCAGCACGGCGACGCTCCCGCCGCGGGTTTAGATCCTATATAGGACTGACCGGTGCACTCACTGGCTGAGTGCCAGTCACGAAAAAACGACCAAAAAAAAAAAAAAAAAAAATTCTTAACTTCTCTTGAGATTTCTTTTTTGACCCATGTGTTATTCAGAAGCATGTTATTTAATCTCCATGTATTTGGGGATTTTCCAGTTATCTTTCTGTTATTAATTTCTAGTTTAATTCCACTGTGGTCTGAGAGAAGGCATTATGTAATTCTTTTTGTTTGTTTGTTTGTTTGTTTGTTTGTTTGTTAAGGTGTGTTTTATGGACCAGAATGTGATGTATCTTTGTGAATGTTTCATGTGATCTTGAGAAGAATGTGTATTCTGCTATCCTTGGATGATGTAGTCTATAGATGGCCATTATACCCAGTTGATTGATGGTGTTATTGAGCTCAACTATGTCCTTCCTTCCAGTTGGATCTATACATTTTTGATTGAGGGGTGTTGAAGTCTTCAGTCATGATAGTGAATTTATCTATTTCTGCTTTCAGTTCTATCAGGTTTTGCCTCATGTATTTTGACTATGTTGTTAAGTACTTACTTGTTAAAGATTATTATGTCTTCTTGGAGAATTGACCCATTTATCATTATGTAATGCCCCCTTTTATCCCTGATAATTTTCCCTTACTCTGAAATCTGCTCTGTCTGAAATCAACATAGCTACTCTTGAGGGGTTTTGTTTGTTTGTTTGTTTGTTTGTTTGTTTTGGTGGCTGGCTAGTATGGGGATCCGAATCTGTGACCTTGGTGTTACAAGGCTGGTTTCTTTTGGCTGCTCCTCATTTCTTTTGATTAGTGTTAGCATGCTATATTTTTCTCCATTTATTTACTTTTAATCCATATAGGTGCTTATATTCAAAGGGGGTTTCTCATAGACAACATATAGTTGGGTCATGTTTTTTGACCCACTCTGACAATGTCTGTCTTTTAATCGGTGTATTTAGACTATTGACATTTAAGTAATTATTGATATAGTTGGATTAATATCTACCATATTTGGTACTGTTTTCTATTTTTTGCCCTTGCTCCTATTTATGTTTTTCACTCTTTTTCTGCCTTTTGTGGTTTTTTTCGGCCTTAGCAGTTTTTAATGAAAGTCATATGCAAGATTACTTTATTCCTGCATCTTCTCAATTGTTTCTTCCTTATATTTGCCCTTTTCCTTTCCTACTTGGCAAGATTTGGTTTTCCATTCAAGGATCTTTTTTTGGTCTTTGTCCAGTTTTAGCCTAGTGATAACCACCTTGCTGGGGTGAATGCCCACATGGACAGTTGTGCCATTAGCCTTTTCCCGCTGCACCCGTTCAATGTAGATGACATATTTCTTCCTGTAAACCTGGACTACTTTGTCAATTTGCTGACCTTTATAGTGTCCCTGCACAACCTGAACTTCATTATCTTTTCGAATGGGCATGGATTGAACATTGTACTTCTGTCTCAGCTCTTTGGAAAGAAGGGAAGACATAATCTTCCTGCGAACGTGGGAAGGTGCATTGAAATGCCTTTTACAGTTCTTGCTTCGGTCAGAAGTCACAAAGGGATTGAACTTCATTTTGGCCGCTGCCACCTCGGTGATGGCTGCAAAAGGAAAGAGCTGCCTTTTGTGGTTTTAATTGAGCATTTTATATGGCTCCATTTTCTCTCCTTTCTTAGCATATCAGTTATACTTCTCTTTTTTGCTTTTTTTTAGCAGCTGCCGTAGAGTTTACAACATACATTTACCACGAATCCACACCTACTTTCAACTAACACTGTGCCACTTCACTAGTAGCGTGTCTTATAATAACAAAATAATTCTAATTCCTCCCTCTCATCCCTTGTGTCATTAATGTCATACATAAGTGTGCATAATCAAAGACATCTGTGTTATTATTTTGAACAAAGTGTTATCTGTTCTATCAATTGAGAATAAGAGGAATGAAAGTTTTTATTTTGTCTTCACTGACGACTTCTTTGTGTCACTTTTCTTCTAAGGAACTTCTTTTAACATTTCCTGCAAGACAGGTCTTCTGGCAACAAATGCCCGCAATACGGATTTGCTTGAGAAAGTTTTTATTTCTCCTTCACGTAGGTACAGAATTCTAGGTTGTGGGTTTTTTTTCTCTCAACACGTTCAATTCCACTCTCTTCTTCTAAGGTTTCTTTTTTTCTTTTTAACTTCTCAATATACGTTGTCGTTGATGTTCGTGTCCCTTTACCTGTTCCTCTCCCCCCCACTACGTCCTCTCTGATCACTTGTCTTAACACGTTCAACGAATTGCTGTGATCGTTGTGTCTTCTTCCCCTCCCCCACCCTTTGTTTGTTTGTATATTTATTTATTTATTTATAGCTCCCACAAATAAGTGAGAACATGTGACATTTCTCTTTCTGTGCTGGGCTTGTTTCACTTAATATAATTTTCTCTAGGTCCATCCAGGTCGTTGCGAATGGGAGTATTTCATCTTTTATGGTTTCTGAGAAGTAGGATGTAGTTATTTTTAAGTGGTTCCTTTTCCCCTCCTCCTGCTGGGGGGGGGAAAGGGGATTTTACTCAGATATTTACTGTGAGAACCTGGTGGAGCTCCTGTAGGTAAAACTCACAAAAGTGTAGGTGTCCCCTGTGACCGGTCCCTCTGGAGTTTTGAACTCTCAGATGTGTCGGTGCCTAGCCCCCAGCAATTCGTGAATTACAGATCAGGCTTTCCTACCCCAGCATTGATTCCCACGGAGGTTTCTGCTCTGCTACGTTGTGATTCTCCATACCTGTCTGTCTGTCTTTCCAATTCCAGGGGCGGTGGTTTGCCCTGTGGCCCCATTTCTCTTGTGGTGTCCAAAATAGCTGTTGACTTTTCAGTTTGTTCAGCTTTTTACTCGTTGTTAGAATGGATTCGAGGACAAACAGGGCCGGGCCTGCCACGCTCTACTGCAGATGTTCACTCTCGCCATCTCCCTCCTTCCCAGCCCTTGCTCCTCTCGCTTTTTGGTCTACATTATTGCTTTCATATTTTTAGTGGTTGTATTTATACCTTCAAACAATAATTTAAACCTTGATAACTTGACCAATGAACATCTATTTGATAAGACACCAAAATCAATTGATAAGATCCATTTTTTATCGAAAGACAAGAAAATCAGCCCACTTAAACTTCCTCCCACCTCTTCTCCCCCCATCTCTGTTTTTATTCTTTGAATTACTATTCCCATATCCTCATGGTTTCAGACCTTTATGTTTCTTTTTGGAAGAGCGGCTCCACAGATGCTTGGCTTTCTCAGAGTTCTGCGCCTTCATGGATCTAACGTCATTCTTCAGACTGCTGTGGCTCTGTGCGACTGGGTTTGCTAGATTTTGTTATCAAGCATCTTGGCATAGGTTCTGGAATGTTTCCTTTCAGGTAATTACTTCTTTCTAAAATGAAAATGATTCCACATGAACCGGTTACTAAAGACACCCCCTTAGCCTACCTATACCCCATGGACCTGCCATTCCAAGCAAAGGGCCACTGGTTTGTCCCTCAGACATGCCAGTTAATTGAATAACTGTCTGAACTCTTCAGAGACCTCCCTGCTCTGAGCAGTCTCCTTTGGTTTGGGCCAACAAATGTAAATTAATGGAAAAAGCAATATTAGTGTCAGAGGAGAATGCAAAGAATATTAAAGGGCATTAAAAGTATAATTTTAAGGGCCGGCCCATGGTTCACTCGGGACAGTGCGGTGCTGATAAAACCACCACGGGTTCGGATCTTATATAGGGATGGCCGGTTAGCTCAATGGTTGAGTGTGGTGCTGACAACACCAAGCCAAGGGTTAAGATCCCCTTACTGGTCATCTTTAAAAAAAAAAATTATAATTTTATGTCAATGAAGAGACCACTTAACCATGAAGAGGTAACTATAATGAATCTTTATGAACTGAGCAGCATCTCATTCAAGTAGAGAAAGCACAATTTGTAGGAAATATGTGAAGAAGACATGGACAGGAAAATAATGGAGTCTTATCCTTGGGGCAAAACCAAAAGGAGGATATACATTGGCTAAAACCATAATCCATGACTTTGGTTTTCTAACTACGTATCAAACTGTGTAACTGTACAGAGAATATGTGTTCTCGTTCCACTGAGAAATTTACAAAAAGTGCTAATATATGAGGGTATTTCAAAAAGTTCATGGAAAAACAGAATTAAAAGATAATGCACAACTTTCCGTGAACTTTTTGAGCACCCTTTGTATTATGCAGCAAAGGAAATTGTGATCAATGACTCAAGTGTCTCAGCCTCAAAGAGGCCCTTCCCCCCACCGCACCTAGAACAGCAGCTGCTCAACACCTTGGCTCTGCCTCCCTTCCTGGCACCTGTCACTGCCCAGTGTTAGATTCTAGAGGTGTGCCTGGCTCATTGTCGGTACTCAAATGTCAGTTGACCGAAGAGCTAAATTTCCAAAACACACTCGCTTCTCTATGGCCTTCGTTATCAGTGACAACAGGAAATAGCATCCTTGTCAGATTTCTTCTCTGCTCTCGCTCCAGAGCCTAGAATGGTGGGCAGTGGGAGGGGTGCAATTTTGGACAGAGTGACAGGGGAGGCTCACTTTGTAGAAATGCACGAGGAAGGTGGTGAACACAAAACCTGAGTATGGAAGGGGCACTCCTGTCACTCTAGGGTCAAGGTTCCAAGGAGAAGGAAGCTGGACAGAGTTTCTGGGTCATGGTCTGGCCTCTGCTTCCCTGCAAGTTCTCTTCTAGGGAAGCCAGGAGCAAGGTCATGAGTGACTCCTGGGAAACTGGGGTCCGTAGTCACACATCTGACAGGGCTCAAATGGGGACCAGGGACCACACATATCTGTTTCTTGAGTCATACTTTTCTGCTCGAGACCGGCTGCCCCCAAGCCTGAGACCTGCAGGCAGGCTGGAGCCTCCTCCTGGGGTCCCCTTCCACCTCTGTCCCCTGTGGGAGCCTGTCTTCCTCCTCCTTCATCACCTGAGCTTGTTGGGGCATATTCTGCAGCAGCTCCCTAGAAAGAGTGTGCAAGAGATCAATTTCTGAGAACTTGCATGTCTGACAACGTTTCTACTCTGCCTTTTGATGCCATTGCTGATTTGGTTACATATGGAATTCTGAGTTGGAAATGATTTTCCTCCAGCATTTGGAAGGACTTGCTCCATGAGCTCCTCATTCCAGGTGCTGCCATTGTAGTAGGTGTGTGCGTGTGTACAATTTTCTGCATATTATGTTTTGACATCTTTAGCCACCCCCCCAAACAAAAAACAGAAACAAAACAAACACCAACCTTTCTGGCTGGGGAGTGACAGCCCCTCCCGGGCTAGCCACTCTGAAAGACAGCAGAAGACCCAACCAGGGGCGTGTCTTTCGTGTGCAAACTAACCAGTCCTGAGCCCAGAGCCACCCCTCCTGTCTCTGGCCCGTGCACCCCAGGAGGCAATATTCCTCTGCTGAGTCATCCCAGGGCCAGGTGCCAGACAACTAGGGACCAACCCTACAGCCCTAAGCTTCCAGAATTATTTGAACTAGCCCATCCTAAGTTGTTCCTCTTGCCCCACCTTTCCCACGGCAGCCCCGATAAAGGCCATGGCCTAAATCTCCCCCTTGCTCCTGTCTTCTGCCTCCTGCCACCCTGGTGCTTTCCCACGTGGCCCTGCATGGTGTGCTGCGCCTCCCGTCTCTAGGACCTGGGAATATAATAAACTGTTTTTTCCTGAACCTCTCCTCTGTCTCCTCTTATAGCCATACCTGACTGATCATCTCACTAAAAAATACAAAACAGCCATTCTGATTCCTGACTCTATACTGAACTCTCTCTGGAGGCTTGTTGAATCTTCCCTTTGTCCTCGGTCTCTGAAATGTCATGATGATGTACTTGGAAGGAGTCTGTTTTCGTCCATGTGTGGGGCAGCTCTGGGAAGATCAGTGGGGCTCGACCTGCTGGACTCCTCTGGAGGGAGAGTTGACCAGGCCGTTTGACTGTGGAATCCACAATGTTAATCTCATTCAGATTCCCCAGAGAAGGTAATTCTAACATCCTGCCTGGAGGCCGGGGACCTGGCTGCACCGTTCTGGGAACTGAGCAAAGGAGGGGATCCCTGCTCTGCACACGCAGGCTGCACGTGTTCACAGCATTGCCCTGTTCTGGAGAGAATTTCACTGTCCTCGATTGGGCCTAGTGTCCCACACTCCACTGACCCCTTGTTTTGCCGTATCCAGGGAACAAAGTTTCCAATTTCTGCCAGGACGGAGGAGACACAGTCAGCCAGTGGCACAGAGGCAGGGAGGTTTGACTGGGACTGAGGGGATTCAGAGGCCAAGAAACTGGCAGGGCTAAAAGCGACTGGGGACTTCGGTCGCCCCAGCACCTGGCACTCTTGGTGATTATTAAACAGCTTTGACTCAGTTCCAGCCCCTTGGGCCCTTGGCTCCCTCTCTCCAGCTTCCAAAATATTGTTCCTGTTTTCTCAGTCCCTGTGATTTTTGTCCCCCAAATTGCTTTAGTATAGCTTCACTGGGGTGTCTGAGATGCAGATGTTCAATCTGCATCTCAACCTGGAATTAACCTGTCTGTGCATTTTTATGTTCATGACAGTTTTATTTGTAGTAGCTTCAACTGGAGACAACTCAAAGGTCCTTCAGAGGGTGAATGATAAACGAACTGTGGCACATCCATGCAAAGGAATGCTACTCAGCAACAAAAAGCAGCACAGTATTCAGACAGCTAACGGCCTGGGTGCATCTCAGAACGACTATGCTGAGTGAAAGAGGTCCAACGGAAGAAGCGAGTATACACTGTACGATTCCATTCATACGGGCCTCTAGAAAAGGCCAACAAATCTATGGTGACCGAAGGCAGAGCAGAGGTTGCCCAGAGATTGGGGGATGGGGAGTGGTGGTAGGGAGGACTTACAGAGGGGCACGAGGAAGTGTTTGGGGGTGATGGCTATGCTCACGACCTTGATCGTGGGGGTTTTATGGTTGTATACATACATGTGTCAAAATGGACCCAACTGTATACTTTAAATACATGCACTTTATTGTATGTAAGCTGTGCCTTGATAAAGCTGTTTGAAATAAAGTGCATCAAATATATTGTACAGGTTAACAAACAATTTTTTTTTTTTTTTTTAAAGATGACCGGTAAGGGAATCTTAACCCTTGACTTGGTGTTGTCAGCACCACGCTCTCCCAGTGAGCAAACCGGCCATCCCTACATAGGGATGCGAACCCGGGGCCTTGGTGTTATCAGCACCACACTCTCCCGAGTGAGCCACAGGCCGGCCCTTTAACAAACAATTCTAAAGCAAACACCCATGTAACAACTTGCTTACTCCTAGTAATGCGGATATTCTCCTATTTAAAAAAAAAAATAGTTATGATTTTGCCTTTTGTATTTAGGTTTCTAATCTATGAGGTAGAGGTACATTTTCTTTTTTTCTTTTTTTTTACACTTTCAGTTTTATTTCATATGAATGTAGTTGTCCTGGCCCAACTTATTAAAAAGTTCATCCTTTTCCCACTGCCCTAAGTGCCACCTCTCTGTCTTGTATCAAGTGTCCATATAAGCAAAGAGCTATTCCTGTGCTTTTGATTCAGTCACATTGGTCTATTTGTCTATTCCTATCCCCAAACCACACTGTACTAACTGCTGTAGCTCTCAAATATAGTCCACATCTGGGGGAGCACATCTTCCCCCTTGCTCGCATCTTCCAGAGTGCCTCTTCCACTCTTGGGGCTGTACGTTTCCATTCACATTTTAGAATCAGCTTTTTATGTTATGATTTCGATAGGCACTACATTGAATCTATAAATCCATTGGGGAAAATTGACATCTTTACATTCTTGAGTCTTCCGATCCATGGACATGTATATATCTCACATATTTGGATCTTCCTTGAGAAACATTTTTTTGACTCATTAAAATTTTATAGTTTCCTCCCCAAAGAGCTTACAAGTCTTTTGTAAATTTATTCCTAGGTATTTTGTGTTTTTCAAAATGCTGTTGCAAGTGGTACATTATTTTTAAAATTTCATCTTTGAACTGTTTGCTGCTGATAGATAGAAATAGAAATAATTTCTATATATTGATTTTATATCCAGCTAGTAACCTTGCTAAACTCTCTTAGTAACTGCAGTAATTTATGTTTAGATTCTTTGGCATTTTATAATAGACATCAAATCACCTGTGCATAACGACAGTTTTTTTCTTTTCTTGCCTTTAGCTTTTACTTCTTTTTCGTGCCCTGCTGCACTAGCCAAGACCAACAGAACAATGCTGAATAAAAGTGGTGACGATAGTGGCCATCCTTTTCTTGTTTCCGATCTCAAGGAAAAGCTTTCAACTTTTTACCATTAAACATAATGATGCTGTAACTATTTTTATAGATCTTTTGCTAATTCCTAGGTTCCTGAGCTTTCATTCTAAATCATGAATGGATGTTGAATTTTATCCAATGCTTTTTCTGGACCTATTGTGACGATCATGTAATTTTCTCCTTTAACTTATTAATGTGGTTAATTACAATAAATGGTTTCCTATTGTTAAGCCAACTCTGCATTCCTGAGATAAACACAAGTTGGTCACCATGAATTATCATTAATAATATTTTGTTTGAAATTTTTACATCTAAGCTCACAAGTGAGCATGGCCTATAATTCTAATTCTCTTTCTCAACATGTCCTTGACAGGTTTTGGTTTCAAGGTTATGTTTGCCTTCTAACAAGAGTGTATCTTTTTGTAATTCTCTGAAAGAGTGTGTGTAAAATTAGAACTTATTCTTGAATATTTGGTAGATCTTGCTGATGAAGTCATCTAGGCCTGGAGTTTGCTTTGGAGGGAAGATATTTGATTACTGATAAAAAAATGTTTTATAATTCTATGACCGTTTAGAGTCTCTGCTTTTTTTGAGTCAATCCCGGTAATTTTTTTTTCTAGGAATTTGTTCATTTCAACTGCATTTTGAAATACATTAGCAGAAAGTTATTCACAATATCTGTGATTTAAAAATCTTTACTGAATCTTTGGCTATGTGCCATTTTCTGTTCATAATATGGTTTATCTGTGCCTTCTCACTCGCTTCTCTTGATGAGGTTTGTAAATGTCATTAGTCCTGCCAGGGAAGCTTCCACCTTTGCCAGGCAGCGCTGCTTTGCCCCCTGCTATATGGAACCATCTGTATGAAGCTTTTCCTTTTCTCATCAATCATGTCACCGTGTTCCTGGCAACGGTATAGATTGGTGTCTGAAGTGGGAATGACACAAAGACCCCACCCCCAAATGTATAAACTTTATTCCAAACTGAAGAAAAGAGCATATTATCTCCAAACGTAAGCAGAATTTCATCATGAGAAAAAACTGGACTTTCTTGCTGTGTATTTCTGATTAAAGCTCACAAGCACGTTGTTGATTATTTCTAATTAAGATTCTCACATCTGGCATTTCTTGGAGATATTTCTGGGTCAACATGACCTAGGTTTAACCCACGCAACTCATAAAGACATGGCAGATTTATAGCCCTTGGAAAACTGACATGCTTTGCACCTATTAAAGAAACTCATCCAAAAAAATTAAATTAAATTAAAAGAAAAAAAGAAGAAACTCATCTAAACAGTCCTCTTCCCCTGAAGCCTGGCCTGAGAAGTGCCCTTCTGCCAGTTCTCTCTGTCCCTCTCCACGTCGCTGCACTTGGATGCACGTGCATCGTCACCTTGGCTGAGGTTGCTGCGCTCACTGTTGAGGTTTCCCTCAAGGTCACTGGCCTCAGGACAGCAGTGATCAGAGCGGAGCCCTAGCCTGGGAAGTCCTCGAATCTCTTGTCCTCCTCCCCAGGAGGGTTGTCCCTGACAGGGGAGCTGGCTTCTGGGCTCTCGTCTGTCAAAGCGTGGTGGCCATTTGAGGTTTCTGGTCCTCTGGTCTGTTTTGGTTAGTTCCTCTTGTCTTTCACGGTGAGAAACCAAAAGTTCTGTTTCTGTGAATCATAGCTGTGTTCCAGGAGACAAAACTCACAAGACCCCTAGGACATTTGTCTCCCAGTTTAGAAACTGGAAGCCTGGATGAGGTGTCGTCTCCCAGATCGAAGTCTTGGGAGCCTGGTCGTGACTCCACTGGCTGTCTTCTGTGTGCTTCCGGTCTGAGGCCGGAATAACTGTTCCCAAGGGCCAGTGCTTTCTGCCTGGACCTGGGAGGTCTGTTTGCAGTTGTCTTGTAGCTGGAACTGGAGAACTGGTTCTGCCTGTTTTCTGTTGTCTGTTGCTTGTGCACACTACTGAGTCACCACCAAAGGGGACCAGGGCTTGTTACATGTCTGTGTCCTCTAGGAAAGACTCATGCAAGTAGCTGGAGAAATGGAACAGGATTGCAAGAGGCTGCCCCCAGGAGAATGGACTACTGGGGAAGAGTTTGGCTCCTGGAGGAGTCCAGGGCACCTGCGACATCTGGAACATGGTTTTGTGGGTCTGAGTCTTGTGCTGGGAGGGAAGCAGATGAGTCTCGGCCACCTCGGCCTGTCTGGAGCCTCCGTGAGCCCGATCTCTACCCGAGCTCCTGGAGTCTGGTCCTGACTGCTTTGTGTTTCTTTCTTCCCTCTGAAGAACCAGAGGAATCCCAGGAAAATACACAAATTGAGCAAAGGCTGCAGGATGGCAGGAGAAGCTGTGGGCATAGGCATGAGATTCAAACCTCAGCACTGAGTCCCCGCTCGCCCTGCCTCCGCTCAGTAAAGCCCCACCCTGTCTGTAGTACCGTGTGTAGCGGGGAGCAGCCCCTCCACCTGTCAGTCCTCACCCAGGGCTTCCTGAGCTGATCAACTCTGCACGCAAGGGACACCCTGAAACTCCATACCCATCGAAGATCCCCAGTATGAGCACAGTCGCAGGGGAGGTGTCCTTGACAGTCTCCAGCACGCTGCACTGTTTGATAAGATTCTTCTGCTTGGGTGAGGGGGAGGTTTTTTCTCTGTGTACGTATTGATGTGACTGTAACAATATCAAAGGGAACTGTTGTGAGGCCCCCTCCCGCAAGAATGCACTTACACGCCACTCGTGCAGAAAAGGGCAGCTTATTCACTCCAGCTGGCCAGCGACCGTCTCTCAAGGAGCAACCAAGGGAGAATGGCCTCAGGCCTCGGTCTTGTGGGGTTTTTAAAGGCAAAAACTACATCCCGTTGGCACACGGGTTTGTCCAGGTGCACAAAGCAAGCTAGGGAGCTAGGTCACAGAGGCCGAGAATGAGCGGTTTGAGTAATCAGGCATACAAGTTTTCACTGTGTATGTTCCCATGTAATAGTTCACCGTGTGTGGCTCCTGTCCCCGTGTAATAGTTCACTGTGTGTGGCTCCTGTTTCTATGCAAGGCTTTTGTTTCTATGAGAAGGTCAGCGATTTCTCATGCAGAAGCGGGGGAGGGGGATAATCTGCAGGTCCAAAAGGGGGCAAAATGGAATTACTTAGGTTAAACAAGCAATTCTACAGAAGCAGATAGCGTACGCTAGGAGGGTGTAGGGAGCTCTATTTCAGGAGGAGTTTCCTTTGAAAGATGCGTCTGCCCCCTTTCAGAAGAAATGAACGAATGAGGATGCCGAGGTGCTTGTGGTCAATGGAACTCCTATTTTGATTCATTTCAAAGACTCACAGGAGGACAACATCCTCTGATGCTGTGAAAGCACTGGCTCCTTAAGAGAAATTCTCACCCCAGCTGGGCACCACACGCATGGACCACCCTCACTCCGAGGCTGGTGGACCTCATCAAGTAGCCTGACTCCTCTCTGAACTCCTGGAGAGGGACTGCGTGCGCATAGCTCCACTCTCTTCTTGGTTGAGGGCAGGTGGGGTAGAGGAGGCTGCAATCAGGCTTCAAGGTCATTAGGATGGTCCTGGGATGGAGAGAACAGGGATAGGGAGGATAGGCCAGTTGCTGCAGGGACAGTGACCCAGTAGCCACACACAGGGAGCTGTCCAGACTGAGTCCTGGGAGGATTGACAAGCCACACCAGGGCCACACCCAAAGAGGCAGTCCCAGGGCAAGGACTTCCACCTGAGCAAGAAACCACAGAGGAAGTTCCTGAGGCAGCTTTACTGATAAGAACTTGTGAAACAGAAAGAGACTGTGCTAAAGCACTAACAATAAACATTTCAACCCATCAGGGCGGAAGAAACACTGCCCTATCTTTCTATTCCCTCTAGAGAGAGCTGTGTTACAAAACACACCTCATTGTCACGTGAGCATGTCATCAGAGAGAATGCAGACAAAATGTAGGGGAAAAAATTTGTAATTTGTTGTGATTTCTTTTCTTTAAATATACACTTTTGTAACAAATTTTATATTCTTTTTCTTAAAGAGGGACCCCAAATTGTATAAAATGGTGGATCTGCTTTCCTGTGTACATGGTAACCTGTTTAGAAATTTTAAATAAATAAAAGAAGTTGATCTTGTGGGGATGAAACCATCATTTTTTTTTTTTTCTGTGCACAAAGGTAATTTCTAAATGCTCAAAACAGAAGAGAGAAAAATTAATAAAATTGTAGAATTTTTGGTTATTACACTCTAATAAATAAAAGTAAAATATTTATAAATCACCATATAAAACCAACTAGGCTATTAGTAAAAGTCTAAACAGTAATCCTGTTTCCCAAGTACACTCTTTCTCTGAAAGTGTTTTTGGATGAGAGAAAATAGAAAACCGGATTCTTTTTCTTTCATTACCATGATGTCCTGGTTGCTAAGTCACAAGACAAGAAACAAGGAAATGCATATTGCTAGCAGGCCCAAACTGAACAGTTATGAAGAAGCTTCAGAAATCCCCGTAGTGAACATGCTTACCAATATTTAAAGGGCTTTCACAACGTAGGAGAGACAAATGGGGAAGTTGCCCAGACCCTGATGGGAAAGGGAAAGTCCAGAGGAAGTCTCTGACCCCTAAGGTTTGCCCCACCCCTTCCGCCTGCACTAGGCCAGTGGACGTGCACCAACAGCTGGGGAGATTCCGTGAGTCTCCACCAGTCATGGAATTCCACGGACGGTTAAGCCAGAAGCTGGGTGGCTTTGGGTTGCAAATGCCCTGATCATTGCATTCATCTCCAGATGACACAACTCCTCATTTTTTGTGATTGGAATTTTTGGACTCCGCTTATCAAGTTCTGGCAGAGGTTGTACTCCACTGGCTAAAGTAATGGCAAGAAAATGATCTAAAACTCCAAGTTCCTTCACTACTTCTTTGCAAGGAAAACCCTTGAATGAATTAAATGTAGTTAATTTTCATTTAAAAGATAGGTCTATGTCTTCTCCACAATTTTATCTGACATGAAATATAATGAAAATACCACATTTTGGCTTTTGCAAGGTTTGAAATGTATTTGTTGTTAATTTCTCACAAGAAACTTTATTAAATGGAACTTCCTAAACTCATGATACTTTTCCCATAGCTCATGGATATTACTGTTTCTTACACTAAACATCTAAGGTTATCTAAGGTTATCTAAATGTAAACACATGAATGGAACTAAATTGAGTTATAGTAATTAATGACTTTATTTTAAAAATTGGGCCTGGCTGGTTAGCTCAGTCGGTTGGAGTGTGGTGTTATAACACCAAGGTCAAAGGTTGGATCTCTGTACCAGCCAGCTGCCACAAAACACACAACAACAAAAAATAAAAAAATTGAAAAAACATAAAAATCGATCCTTTCTAACAATGGCAGTAATTAGGTAACTGTACAAAGTTACAACACTTTATAAAGTTTTAAAGCATCACATTTCTCTGTCAAAGTTTTGTTTTGTTTTGTTTTGTTTCGTTTGGCTGGCCGGTAAAGGGATCCGAACCTATGGCCTTGGTGTTACCAGCACCTGCTCTCCCAAGTGAGCCACTGGCCAGCCCCACTCTCTGTCAAAGTTTTTATTCATCACCTGTGACCACATTGTTCTTCAATGTCAACCTGCTATAATTTCTAAGATTCCTTAATCTATGGACTTTGAGACCTTGGGTGAATAAGGAATCGAGGTAATTAGTGAGTGCTCTTTACCTGGACCATCTCCAAAGGAATGAAAAGTCATAGAGACAGAGAGGCAGGGCAAGATGGCAGACTAGAGGTGCCTGGTACATGTTCCTCCCACAGAAAAGGGCCGCTGCAACTAACAGACAGCTAAATGTTGACAGGAGCGTCTGTGAGAGAGTGCAGGAGAGCAGCAGGAGACTAGCAAGATCCCCGGGGAGCACAAAAGCCCAGGATGGCAGCGTAGAGAGGAGAGAGAGGCACACAGACTCAACCGCCACATCTCCGCCACCAGGACGGGTGCAGGAGGTATTTTCCCTTGCGGTGAAAAGGTAGGCAGAGGGCCCATACCAACCCCATCCTCATCACAGAGACCTGCAGATGCCTTGGCAGGACAAGCCCAGAGCCAAGTGTGGGGAGCGTCCTAGAACACACACGCTGCATTGCTCCAGAACAGGAGCACAAACTGTGTTCTCCCCACCTCTACCCTCGTGACCCAAGCCATCGATGCAAGACAGCACCATCTTGAAGCCAGAGCCACTGTGGGAGCATGCCCTGCCCTGGGGCCAGTCGCGCTTGCCCAGCCTCAACGCTCTGCCCTCGTCCCAGCACACTCACAGGAGAGGCTACAACACCCTAATTCCAGAGGCTTGAAGCCTGGGCTCACAGCGGCTGTGATTCTACTTCTGCAGTCTGGGAAGCCAACCCTAGTCCTGCTGAACTGATGCACCCCCATGTCCCCAGCCAGAGATCAGACTGGCAGACTCACCTCTGGTGGTCTGCCCCTCTGCCTCCCCCTGCCCCCAGCCCCTGCCAGCTGGCTGAGTTCTGTGAGCCTGAGTCCCCAACCCAGAAAAACAGCTCAGAGGTCTTTAACCTAACTGGGCTGGTGGAAATAAAGCACATCTGCATCCTCCCACAGAAGAGCCAGGCAGTTTCATCCTCAACAGTCTAGTCCAGCAACCATCCTGCCTAGCGGCCTCGCTTACCACTGGAGAAGCTGCTGCCTGGGCCCGCTCTTGGCACGTGAGCTCCCTGACCTTGCCCACAGCCCGAGAAGTGGCTGGACAGGTCCCCTCGTTGCAGGCCTGCCTAGTGGCCTTGCCCACCACCCAAGAGGCGGCTGGCCAGGACCCCTCCCATCAGGCCTGCTTCCCAACCTTGCTGACCCCCCAAGAATTGGATGGTTAGGCTCCCTCTCTGCAGCCCCACCTAACGGCTTCACCCACCACCCAAAAAGCGGCTCAGCAGACCCGCTCCCGCACCCCCAAGTGAAGCATGACCTTGCACCTGGCTCCAAGAAGTGGCACAGCAGAAGGGCCAATGGCAGACCCATACCCTACCAGCTAAGTCAAAGCACACCCACACACCTGGCTCACAGAAACAGCTCAGCTGTCCCACCTCTGGAAGACCCACCCTTGAGTCTTTGAGCCACCAAGCACACATGCATCCGAGTGAGAAACAATTTGGTTGATGTGTCCCTGGCAGGCCCACCCTTGGTCAGAGAAGCACCACGGTGACCCTGCCACTGGCAACCCAGCCCCGGAGACACTGACATGCCACACACCCGTACCCCCAGCCTGAGAATTAATCCAGCAACCACATCCCCAGTGAGCCAGCTCCCGAGATGACTGACCCACAGGGTCCATGTGCACACCCCCAGCCTGTGAACTAAACAGTGGTTCCTCCCCCAGCAAAGATGTGCCACAACCTCCACAACCTCCCAAGCACAGGTTGCTGAGTCACTCACAGACATAGTGAAAGTGGATTACAGCTGAAGAAACTACACAGAGTCTACATCCTGAACAAAGCCATTACACTCTACCCAATCAACACTTTAGGATGCATTTGCAGGTAAAAGTCTTTCCCCACACAAACCACTCTACAAAACTCAGTGAGGTGACAGTTCCACTAGATGCACAGATATCAATGCAGGGAAATAAGACACATTAAAAAAACCATAACATGACACTACCAAAAAAAACAAAAAACAAAAATAATGCTTCAGGAACTGATTCCAAAGAATCAGAAATCGCTGACTTGCTGAAAAAAGAATTCAAATTAATGATCTTAAGGAAACTCACAGAGATACAAGAGAATACAGACAAATGGCTCAATGAAATCAGAAAAACACTTCACAGACTAAATGAGAAATTCAACAAAGAGATAGATATTATTTTTAAAAATTAAACAGAAATCTTGGAATTGAACAATTCATTGAATGAAATAAAAAATATATCTGAAAGTCTCAACAACAGACTAGATCAAGCAGAAGAAAGAATTTCTGATCTTGAAGAAATCCTGGGTAAGCACTAATGAGAAGCAGGATGACTTAACAAGGTAGGACATTTATAAAAATAAAAGGCACAATTTTTATGTATTAGGTTACTGAAAGAAACACATAAAAGATAAAGGAAATTGTGCAAAGAGTTTGAGAAGTGAGCCTAGGAAATGCCTATGAGGGAGCAGGACTATGAGTTAGGGAAGAGGGTGCTGTACAGCCACTTCCCACTGTGGGCAATGGAGTCTGACCTCACTGGGGGTTTCTCAGAGACAGTGTGGAACACACCTCAGAATGATCTTAACTAAGGGGCTACGAAGCTAGGATATTCATCCACCAACTCATCACCTATCAGTGGCTAAGGTCTACATCCAAGGGCATCAAGTTTAAATATCACAGGAAGACAAAAACAAAAAGAATAAAAGAATAAAACACAATAACAAAGCCTACAAGATCTATGTGATACTATTAAGTGAGTAAATATTTGAATTATGGCCATTCCAGAAGGAGAAGAAAACAGAAAAGATATGGAAAACCTATTTAATGAAATAATAATAATAATTAGCCTTGAGAAAGACACAAACATCCAAATCCAGGAAGCTCAAAGATCCCAAAATAGATTTAACCCGAAAAGATCCTCTCCAAGATGCACTGTAGTCAAACTCTCCAAAGTTAAAGACAAAGAGAGAATTCTAAAAACTACAAGAGAAAAACATCACTTATAAAGGAATCCCCAGTAGTCTAACAGCAGACTTCTCAGCAGAAACCCCACACAACAGGAGAGAATGGGATGATATATTCAAAACCCTGAAAGAAAAAAAACTGCCAGCCAAGAATATTATACCCAGCAAACCTATCCTTCAGAAATGAAGGAGAAATAGGGTCTTTCTCATACAAGCAAAAATTAAGGGAATTCATTACCATCAGACCAGCCTTACGAGAAATGTTTAGAAGAGTCCTACATCTAGAAGAGAAAGAATAATAACAACTATCATGAAAACACCTGAAAATATATAACTTACTGGTAGAGCAGATACACAAATGAGAAAGAGAAAGAAATCAAACCTTATCAATACAGAAAACCACCAAACCACAAGAATAAACACTAAGAGAGGAAGAAAGGAACAAAGGATACCCAACACAATAGAAGACAACCAACAAAATGACAGGAGTAAGACCTCACATATCAGTAATAACATTGAATGTAAATGGATTAAGTGCTCCAATTAAAAAACAGACTGGCTGAATGGATTTTTTTAAATGACCCCTCTACATGCTGCCTACAAGAAACACATCTTACCTATAAACACACACACAGACTGAAAGTGAAGGGATGGAAAAAGATATTCCATGTAAATGGAAAACACAAGTGAGCAGGATTAGCTATACATATATCAGATAAAACAGACTTTAAGTCAAAATCTGTACTAAGAGATGAGGAAGGGCACTATATAATAAGGGGATCAATACACCAAGATGGTATAACAATTATAAATATATATGTACCCAACACCGAAACACCCAGATATATAAAGCAAATATTCTTAGATCTAAAGGGAGAGATAGACACAAATACAATAATAGCTGGGGATTTTAACACCCCACTCTCAGAACTGGGCAGATCATCAAGACAGAAAAATCAATTAAAAAAACATAAAATTTAAATGGCACCATAGATCAGATGGACCTAACAGACACTTACAGAGCATTTCATCCAACAGCTGCAGAATACACATTCTTTTTTGTTTGTTTTTGGTGGCTGGCCGGTACAGGGATCAAATCCTAGCTGTTGGTGTTATCAGCACCACACTCTAACCAAGTGAGCTAACTAGCCAGCCCAGAATACACATTCTTTACATCAGTACATGGAACATTCTCTAGGATTGACCATACGTTAGGCTACAAAATGTCTCAACAAGTTCAAAAAGAAGAATAAGTTCTGGTGCTCCAGGGTGACTATAGTTAGTAATATTGTATTGCATATTTCAGGATAGCCAGAAAAGAGGACCTTGAATGTTATAACCACAGAGAAATAATAAATGTTTAGGTGATAGGTATGCCAACTATTCTGATTGGGTCATTATACAATATATGCATATATTGAAACCACAAACTCTACCCCATAAAAATGTACAATGAAATCAATTAATTAATTTTTAAAAAGAACAGGCATTAAACTACTAAAAAAAGAAAACTCATAGAGACAGAAAATGCAAAAGTACATAGCTACTTTTTATTTATGTATTCTTGTCTATGCATAAACACAATTGTCTCTTGTAAGGAATTAAATCCAGAAAATTGCTGTAGTGATTCTTTTTGTGCCATGTGTGATTTTTAAATTTTTACTTTAAAACCTAAAGTCTTAAAGTTTTAAATAATATCACATCTTTCACTGTGACGGTATATAAGTGTATAGATACATAAATACACATAAAGGTGTATTAAGTAAATAAATGCTTTTAAAGCTTCTGTATATGAAAGATCAGCTGCCCCCCAAAATACCACACAAAAACCCAAAACAACAACAACAAAAGAGTAGAGAGGCCTGGGTGCACAGAAGAAAAAAGGTCTTATAGTAATCAATATCTTTTCAACACCAGGTATTCTACCCAGAGCCAGGGCTTTTTTCTTACCTACTAAGAACTCACAGCTCCCCAAATTCTGTTAACAGAGGTGCTTTTATGCTGCTCCTTGGCATGGTTATTTCACAGCTGTGGCCAATTATAAGAAAACAAGCAATCAAACAAAACAAAGAGCAAAGGCTCTTCCTTTATGGAGGAACTAAAATTCCCACTCGTTATTCCACTACTTTCTCCTGTGGGTTGTTATCAAACATTGTGACTCTGGTTGCACTGTCAAAGCCATGGGCATTTCTTGTTTTAGGGTGGCTGTGCTCTTATCTTAAGCAACTGACCAGTCTCCTCTGGCAACTCTCTTTGATACTGACTATATTAGTCCATTTCTGTTGCTTTCAACAAAATACCTGGAACTGGGTAATTTGTAAGAAAACAAAATTTATTGCTTACATTTTCAGAGGCTGGGAAGTTCAAAATCCTGGGAACACATCTGGTGAGGGTCTTCTTAGGTGGTGGCTTTACCGCAATGCAGAGGTCTCACATGGCAGAAATTGGTGGAGCAGAGAGAGAGAGAGAGAGAGAGAGAGAGAGAGAGAGAGAGAGAGACTCTTACATGCTCTCCGTTTAAAGCCTTCAGAACCACACCCCTGTCCACTATCATTAATCCATTCACTACTGCACAGTCCTACAATCTAATCACCTCTTCAAGGCCCTACCTTCCAATTATCATAATAGGATTTCCCATGCTCTTAACACTGTCACAGAGGGGACTAAGTTTTG
The DNA here is from genome assembly GCF_027409185.1 of Cynocephalus volans. Lineage (NCBI taxonomy): Eukaryota > Metazoa > Chordata > Mammalia > Dermoptera > Cynocephalidae > Cynocephalus > Cynocephalus volans. The sequence goes on from NC_084478.1 coordinate 178,487,259, forward strand.
GGGGACATCAATCTACAGCACTGGCTTTCTGCAAGACCAGTCCTCAAATTAATAACAATGCTGATAAGCATCCTCATGCCACCATCTTTGGTGGATGGCTGCTTGGAAGCACCAAGGTTTGCTTGGGAAACCCATTGCATGGTGCACGTGAATAAAGGCGGTGTCAGGAATAATGTGGCATGATCAGAATGATCCAGTTATTAAAAGTGACTCTATGAGATTATGAGCGCTATACTGTAAATTTATTAAAATGTCACTAATTTAGATATGTTTTAGTGAAAGGGAATGAAGTACCGATACATGCTACAATTAGTATAAATCTCAAAAACATTATGGTAAGTGAAAGAATCCAGACACAAAAAGTCACATATTGTATGATTCATTTTATATGATATATGGGGTTGCCAGAGGCTGAGGGGGGTGGGAAATGGGGAGTGACTGCTTAATAGGTGTAGTGTTTCTGCTTAGGATGATAAAAATATTCTGGAACTAGATAAAAGTGATTGTCACACAACATTGTAAATGTACTAAATGCCACTGAATTGTACACTTTAAGATGCTTAATTTTTTTATTTTTTATTTTTACTATTTATTTACTTTTAAGATGGTTAATTTTATGTTGTGTGAATTTCACTTCAATTAAAAAACACACTTACAATATGCTTTGGTAGTTGTATAATTTCTTGGAAGCAATTTTTTAAATGCTTACATTTTTATGCAAGAGCTAGCACAAGCACTTTCAAAACGATGACTTTTTTCTACCTTCTGAAATACTGTATTCTGAGCTTCTAAATCTCCTTGTCAGTTAATAGATTTAGTGACACACAAAATGGACAGATTGTCAGGCCCAAGGTAGCTGTAAACAAAGTCCTGCAGGACTGCATCATGGTGTATTACAGCCTGGCTATTACATCCACACCAAGGCTTATCTAGTGGTGACAACGTGGACACCAATACTTGGAAAGTGGCAGTGCCACTGTCATAGACCCACACTCTTCCCTATCAGAGATCCCAGTGCCAACTGAGTAACAACTTCTTCAAGTTCCTTGGGTTTTCTCTTAGACATGGGGATGGACAAAGCACTTCTCACTTGACGAGGTAGACTGTTTCCAATGATGGCCACACAATTGTTCCCATTCTGCATGTCCTTTTGCAATATGAGTTGGCACTCTTCTCAACAGGAAGTGGAGTCTATTTCCTCTTCTCTTGACTCAAGGCTGCCCTGTGACTTGTTTTGACTAATAGAAAGTGGTAGAAGTGACTTTGGGTGAGTTTCAGGCCTAGGTCATAAGAGGCTTTGCAGTTTCTGTATTTGCCCTCTTGGAAGTCAGCACCACGGAAAGAAGTTTGGGCTATCCTTGAGAGCCTATGTGGACAAAAAGGCCCTGGATGATGAGATGCCACGTGGAGGAGAATAATACAACCCAGCTAACTGCCAGCACCAACTCCCAGACACGGGAGTGAGGCCATCTTGGATGATCCAGCCTTAGCTAAGCTCCCAACTGAATAAAGTCACACGAGTGACCCCAACCAACAGCATGTGGAGCAGAAGAACCACCCCTCAGAACTTAGTCAACACAAACCCATAAGAAATAACAAATTGTTATTATTTTACACTATGAAGTTTTGGGCTGGCTTGTTATGCAGAACTACACCTGAGACCCAGACCAAATGGTAGAGTGTACAGTAATCTCCCCGGAAAAGCTTGCAACTACCTGAAAAACCTGGCAGACTCAACTTGCAGAGAACCTAAAGCTCAAGTTTCCTATGACAAAGTCCATCCAGAAACAAATAACTTCCTGGGGTAGGCTGCGGGGCCAAGACCACTGCAGTAAGAAATAAGTGCAAAGGACTGTCAATGAGTAAGCGAAACTGATGAGGGAGCGCCAGCTGTCGCGATCTGTCCTGGGATAGTTTTTGGCATCGCCCTTGGCATTCTATTTCTAATAGTCGTGCCATGAAAACTTTTCTGCTTGCTCTTTCTCTATTTCTCATCTAACAGGTCAGACTTGTGCAGCCTGGACGGCACAGGTCACTGACATGCTGTACCACATGGGAATGTTTAGATGCCACATGGCAAGGGGAAGTATTGCAATGGAGAAAATGCTTAAGAAAATCTGAAGGCAATGACTATAGATCACAATTCAGATGAGCACTTGTGTCACAAATGGGTTAAGTTTTGGAAAACCACAACTGTCTTTTGATAGAAGAATCTGGGATGAGAGTATATTAATCTTGACTTTTACTCATTCAAATTATAACACATTTATAACTAACCTCAGGCAGAGTTTTATAACAGGTCGGCAGGGAACTTGACCAACGTGGGTTGGCTCAACTCATCCCTGAGCGCTGTGGTGCCAAAGCGTGTGCTGTTTCTCTTTCCAGGGGCTGCTTGGATTCAGAGCAAAGCGGTTATTTGTATCAGTCAATCTGAGATGGTCCTCTTGCCTCCCAAACTATAACTGGATACACTGAATTTGTAATTACAACCTCACCAGAAATATTATTATTATTTAAAAAAATTTTTTTAAAGATTACCAGTAAGGGGATCTTAACCCTTGACTTGGTGCCGTCAGCACCACGCTCTCCCAAGTGAGCTAACCGGCCCTCCCTATATAGGGATCCAAACCCACAGCCTTGGTGTCATCAGCACCACACTCTCCCGAGTGAGTGACAGGCCAGCCCCTCAGAAATGTTATTTTTAAAGGTAAAACTCAAATAACCAGATTCAAGACATCCAGACTTTTGAAGAGTGATTGAACTTGAGAAGAGGAGGAAATGGGCTGGAGCCTGCCCTGGTGACTGGGAGGGTCACAGCCTTACCCAGAGGCAAGCAAACAGGGGCACCTTACACTTAGAAGGGCTGCAGTCGGACCAAGTGGGAAGCAGCCTTCTGTCCTGTCTCCCAGAATCAAAGGCACTAAAAACTCTTAGAATAATGGAAACAAGAAAACATCTGTCGTTACACTGTGTACAAAAGGCGGGAAAGATAAAGGGAACACACAGGACAAAAACACCAGGGTCCTTGTGCTACAGGAAATAGCTACTGTTCAAATAGATTGCCTTTGGGGTTTTGTTAGGAATTTCTTTCCTAACAGTGGAGAACAGTTCAAGGGAATCATGTCATTGTACATATAAATCTCGTTGATAATTTTAATTGCATATATCCCATATAAATTAAGCTTTTGCATGACTTCCGCTGTCTGTGAGAGTTAAAATACAATTAGCAGACCACAAATTGAATTAATGATCTTAATACAAAAATGATAATAAGACAATGTGGATGTAGTCATTCCACTGAGCTGTACCCCTAAAAATGGTTAGGGTGGTAAATTCTATGTTATGCATATTTTACCACAATTTCACAAAAAATTTTAAAGGAAAAAAAAGATAATGAGATTAATGGGTTCAGGCAGGAGTCAGAAGGCAGTGAAAACCCGAATTTCCACACTTCTCCTAAAAGCCAGAAAAACACGAGGAGGAGGAGGAGTGACTGCCGCCTGCCCGTAGATCTTTCGTGAAACCGGGAAGCAGAGACAACTGGCAAAGTCCAAACCCTGGGGAGAGGCGGGGAGCAGAGGAAACCAGAAGAATCTGCGGGATCAGAAGGCACTAGGGTGTGGCAAGGCAGCGGGCGGCACGAGGGTCCCCGCGGTCCCCAGGACGCCCCGCTCGGGACCCAGCCCCGCAGGCCGCGACCGGCCCCGCTGGGAACACCCGCGGGTGGACCTGGGCAGGCGCGGGCGGCCGGGCCGGCAGGGGGCGCCCGGGAGCCGAGAAAGCGGCGAGCCGCCCCGCCGTTCCGCGTCCCCAGGCGTCCCGGCGCTGGGGCTGGCGGTCACTTACGGCGAACACGCGCCTTCAGATACCAGCCGTGAACACAAAAGCAAACAAAAGGGGAAGCGCTGCATTGGCACAAAGGCAAAGCGGAACCGCCAAGCCAAAGACTCGGCAGCACGCGCGCGTCCCCAGCCAAATGCTTCGCTACCTTCCAAGTCACAGGCTGTCACCGAGTCAGTGTGTTCGAGTCCGTTCCCGGCACCAGTTCTGTCTGATGCTCAATTGTCACCTGGTCACCGGTGTGGCCAGTGAGCGCCCCTTCAGGCCGGCTCCCGCACCCTTTCGCTGTCCCCGCTCCTGACGCAGCAGAGACGCTCGGCTCCCCGGGCGCTTTTGTGCCAGGAAAGTCGCGGATTTCAAGCAACGAGTTCACACTGAATTTCCAATTAACGCGACCTGCCACACTTCCTGCCTCCCTCGCACACTGCAGATCAGGCCCCACGAAGCCAGTTTCTTTCTTTCTTTTCCATTTCGTGTGCGTGTGCGTGTGTGCGTGTGTGGTGCGTGTGTGCGCGTGCGTGCGTGTGCGCGCGTGTGTGCCTGTGTGCGTGTGTGCGTGCGTGTGTGCGCGTGCGTGCGTTTGCATGTGTGCGTGTGTGCGTGTGTGGTGCGTGCGTGCGTGTGCGCGTGTGCGTGCGTGCGTGCGTGTGCGTGCGTGCGTGTGTGCGCGTGCGTGCGTGTCCGCGCGTGTGTGTGCGTGTGGTGTGTGTGCGCGTGTGTGGTGCGTGCGTGCGTGTGCATGTGTGCGTGCGCGTATGTGCGTGTGGTGTGTGCGCGCGTTCGCGTGCGTGTGCGTGTGTCCTACAACATGAAGAGCCCACTTTGAACATAACGCCAACGTGAAAAGAGGTGCCCGCACCCTCCTCCCACCCACCTGCCCCGGGCTGGGGCTTCAGCTGGGCCTCCCTGGCCAAAGGCTTCCAGACAAAGCCCAGGTAGTTTAGGACAAGTGACTGGCCCTGGACCAACTCAGCTTCAAGCTCAAAGCCAAATACGCGGCGGGCCTGTTTGGAGTTGGACAAGAGCATAGCTCACACTTTCTGACTTTGCGTTCATCGAGTGGTGACAGCAGGGGCACCCATACTTGGGAAGTGGCAGTGCTGCTGGGATGGACCCACACTGTCCCCTCTCAGAGACCTTGGTGCCGACTATGTAACATCTCATTCCTCAGGCGCCCTCTCAGACACGGGGACTGGCAGAGCACTGCTGCTGGATGTGGTAGCCTGTGGCTAAAGGCAGCTTTTACCATTTTTATTTTGCTGGGCAGGAACATGCATTCACCGTGGGCCGTGCTGCAGCTGTCAGTGTAATGGAGAATACATCTTTTTAAAAATACATTTAAAAAAATTTTAATTGTGGCAAAACACTCATAACAAACTTTAACATCTTAACCATTTCTAAGTGGACAGATCAGTAATGTTAAGTATATTGACATACTATGATTCACTTATTATGTGACTATACTTCAGTTGTGCAATCATCAGAGCCATCCACCTCCAGAATGTTTTCACCTTCCCAAACTAAAATTCTGTCCCCATTCAACACTAACTCCCGGGGCCGGCCCGTTAGCTCACTTGGTGGGACGTGGTGCTGATAACACCAAGGTCAAGGGTTCAGATCCCCATACAGACCAGCCACTAGAAAACATACTAAAAAACCCCCAATAACTCCCCCCTATCCCCTCCCCCCTCCAGCCCCTGGCAATCAGCATTCTACTTTCTGTCTCTATGAATGTGACTACTCCAGAGAACTAATGTAGGTGGAATCACACAGTATTTGTCCTTTTGTGACTGACTTTGGAGAATATATCTTTTTGAAGGCTCTTACAACTAAACACTAAATGGTTTAATTACAGTGGAAATTCCGTACAGTTTTGTTTTTTAATAAGCTGCTTCTCTTTCCACTGTTTCTTATTAATATACAAAATATACAAAACCAAAAGAAAAAAAATACTTGTCCTCAAATCCATTGTGGCTCTCACCCAAGATCCTGTACAAAACCCAACCATCCACTGTTTTCAGAGAAAACAGCTGATGCCAGCACAGGCGAAGGCGAGGACTGGGAAAAGGCCAAACTATCTGGTTGAATCCACCCAGGAAGGCACGTGTGGGGGTTCGGAGGTGGCTGACCGGGCAAGGTTGCTGGAAGCCTCACACGGGCAAGTGTCCAAGCGAGGGCAAGGACGAGCTAATTCCTAAAGGCCATGCGTGTAATGCGATCGTCAGGCCCAGCGAGCCAGGCTGAAGTTGATGAAAAACTGGTCTCACTGAGTGTCTTTGGAAGTCTCCAGAATGGCTGTAGGTAAAGGGCGGACCGACACCACTGGCCTCACCTATGCCCGCTACAACTTTCACTGGGTGCAGACGTGAATTTGCCATCATCAAGCCTAGCAGACCCATGATACAGACTTGGGCGTTCTCAGGACTCACAATGTACAGCCCATGGGTCAGGGGAGGGGTGGGATGATGTTTGTTCCAGAACTCAAATCCTGCCTGATTGAGTCCTCTCAGTGCGCTGGGATATGCAGCACCCCTTAGACCATCTCCCCACCCCGTGAGGAATAATGAACTGGGCTGGGATGATTCCTAAGCGCAGCCGATCCCGTGTCAGAGTTCTGCGTGCGTGTGGAGGACGCACAGTAGGAGTGCAGAGGTGCTCTCCAGGATAACCAGCTTTAGGTCTCAGGCTCCAGGGTAGTACTGGAAAGGGGTTTGGGGTAACAGGGCAAATCGCCTCAAAAAGGGAAGGCAACTTTTCAAGCAGCCCAGGGTACGGAATGTGCCCAGTCTCTCTCCTCCCTGGACTGGAGGGAAATACGTATATCTGTGCACCCCAGTGATCAGAGGGCCCCCAGGAACACACGCAGGTGGGAGTGAGGGCGCCGGCTCCTCATCAGCTGGGGACAGGGGGAAGTGGGCTTCACAGAAGCCATAACGGGTACAAGGAGCAAGGGCGTGGGAGGTGAACAGAACAGGCAGGTAGTCCCCAGGGCAGGGAGCCTATTGACACCTGGGGATAGAAGGCACAGTTGTTCTCATAGTGGCAGCTGCCCTTCATCATGAAATGTCTGCAGACAGGGTGGTTTGACATGTCTCCTCCGTGGCTGTTGCTTCCATCATGTCCTTGGTGGCCCCCTCCCCCGTGGCCAGGGCCATCATGACCACTGTGCTCATGAGGAGGTGGCCCTCGATGGTCATGGCCTCGGTGACCGGGGACATCATGAGGCAGGTGGCAATGGGCCTCCCATGTCTAGGGCCTTCGTGGGGACAATGTTCAGTGCCTCCAACCATGCCCCCTCCAGGGCCTCCTTGTCTATTTGGGGATCCTCCTCCAGAGCGACCTCCTCTGGCCTCTGGGAATGGAGGAGGAGGAGGAAGAGGTCCATTTCCCCCTTGGCCTCCACAGTCTCTATGGTATGGTCCACCTCGCATAGGGTCACCCAGGCCATCCCAAAAGGGATCCCCCCCCGCAGGGAGAGGGTGAGGGACTCAGGAGACATGGACCTGCTGGCCCACCAGGGCCTCCATGGGGACCTGTCATAGGTCCCCCAGGTCCAGGGGGAGGTGCTGCATGCCCTTGGGGTCCCTGGGGCCTCCCAGTGGGAAGCCATTGGCTATCGGACCAGGGCCTAGGAGTCCATGTGGCACTAGCATCTGCTTGATCCTGTCTGAATAGTCTGGCTGTTTCAGCAGCTCCTCTGAGGGATGGCTGTTTGGGCTACCCACCATGGGGTGAGGATCTCCTGCCCCCATCCCCTCCCTCCCAGGCTCCAGTCTGGACAGTTTAAAGCCTGGTTCTGAGCTAGATTATAAATACACATCAGATTTTGGAAATAAATACTTCTTTTTCCAAGTAAAAGAAGAAAAATCAGTTAAAAAATACAAGGAAACAGAAATGCAGAAAGAAAACAAAGCAACAAAAGCCCAACAGTTTTTTCTGGAGTAAAATGTCACAATACTGTAACAAAACTTTGTCTCTCCTGCACGGAGCAAGCAGATTAGGGCGCAGGCACGCCCAGCTTTCCTACATTCAAATCTCCGCTATTTGCAACAAAGCTTTCCAGTTATCACTTGTTGATTCTGTTTGTTTGTGTGGAAATAAAGACCTACGGGGATGAGCCAAGAAGGTCTGAGAATTACTGGCGAAGATGATACAAAAAAGTATATATCCAGGCTCAAGGTCAGTTTAAACCTTGGTGTGGATGGGAAATGGAGCAAAGACATTTTCTTTGTGGGCAAGATTGAAATTATGGGTTCAATGTCTTTAATAGCTACAGAACTCTTCAGATTTCCTATTTCTTCTTGAGCTCATGTTGGTAAGTTGTGTTTTTCCAAGAGTTTGTCCAGTCTATGCAAATTTTCACACTGATTGGGATCGAGTTGTTCATAATATTCTGAGTACTGTCTACCGGTCTGAGGTGACAGCCCCCTGCCATTCCCCGACTGCTGAAGCTCACGCCCTCCCTGCAGTGGCCAAACCCACAGTGCCCGCAGCCTTGGAGGTGGCCTTGACTCCTCCCTTCCCCCAACTGCTGCCACCTCAGCCACCAGCAAATCCTGTCGGCTCGACCTACAAAAGCTTTCTGGAATCCGCCGCCTCTCCCCACCCCCCCGACCCCCACCTGCACCCCCTGCTTCTTTCTGCCCTGGGCCCCACACCTCCCACAACAGCAACCAGAGAGAATCTGCTCGGGTCTAAGTCAGATTTGTCACTTTTCGTTCAAAATCATGCAATGCTCCCCATTTCACTGGGAGGAGAAACTTACAAGCTGAAAATGGCCTCCAGCCCCTCCAACCTCTCCTCCTCCTACTGGCCGGTCTGCTCCAGCCACCCTGCCCTCCTGGCTGGTCTCTGAACAGGCCAGGCACTCTCCCGCCCCAGGGCCTTTGCACTTGCTGGGATGTGTCCCTCCCTCCCTCCTTTAAGTCTTTGCTCACACGTCCCTCTCTCAGAGAGGCTCACCCTGCTGCCCTGTGAAAATGGGCATCCATCCCCTCCCCACCCCGGCACCCCCAACCTCCACATCCTGTTTTGCTCATCCTGTTTTCCATGCTGTGTCTCACTGCTTATTTGTTGTCTGTCCCCCACTAGAGTGGCAGCTGCAGCTGTAGGAGGGTGCGGGTCCCCGTCTGCTCACGATGTATCACAGGGGCCTAGAACAGCGCAGGCCCACAACAGCGCTCCATGAGTGTCTGCTGAATTCACGCTGACTGCACTTTCTGTACCAAATGCTGTGCTAAGACTTTTCAAAAAGGTTGATCTCATTTAAGCCTTAGAGCAAGTAAATGGTATCCCCATCTTCCTGACAAGAGCACGGTGCTCTAAAAGTGGGACCACCGTGTTCAAGGTCACAGAGCACCGACATGGCACACACTCTGTGACCCTGAGCAGCCAGAAGGACAGGGACTTAGGAGGCCTGTGGCAGACAGGGTGAGATTACAGGACCGAGCTGAGAACATCGAGACCATACTGAGGAGGGAACATGGGCAGGTTTGTGGAACACGACAGCAGGAGGACCGAGGAAAATCCGACTGTCGTCGGGTTCTGAGGCGAGTGGTTCAGGACACAGTGGGACATTCACAGAAATGGGTGGACAGTCCCACTCCTGTCTTTTGATTTCACCCATGGCAAGTGTTTGCAGATCTCCAAGGAACTTAGGTGGGAAGACCTTTTCAAACAAGGTAGAAAGGCGGCAAGAAGGGAACATAGTTACATTTTACCACATAAAAATTAAAATTCAATGAACGTAAATCTATTCCAAATACAAAGTCAAAGGCGATGGACGATCCTGGAGGACATTATGCTCAATGAAATAAGCCAGGCACAAAAGGACAGATCCTGTATGGTTCCAGTCCTATGAGGTCCCCAGAGTAGTCAGATTCAGACACACATACGGTAGAGCGGTGGGTGCCAGGGGCTGGGGAGTCACTGTTTCACGGGGACAGAGGTTCAGTGTGGGAAGATGAACAAGTTCTGGAGGTGGATGGCGGTGACGGTGGCACAACACCGTGAACGTGCTTAATGCCACCGAGCTGTGCACTTCAACGTGGCTAGCGTGCTGTATTTTATGCTGCATGTATTTTACCATAATTTAAAAAAAAATGTCAAGGGCAAATAGCCAAATGGTTCCCTGTCTTGTAGCTATAGCAGCCACTGGCCGTTAATGACAAAGCCCTTGCCTTGCTGGACGGAGCTTGAGAGCTGAATCAAGAGGACAGGCAGCCCCCATAATGCCTAATCGGCTCTCCCGCCTGGAGTCACTTAGGCGTAGTCGGATTAGAGACAAGTCCGACATCTAATCTTCCAGCCTGGCCGGGGCCCCAGCTGGCAGCGAGGGTGGGAGACCCCAGGCTTGACAACACGGCCTGGCCTGGCTCAGGTCCGTGTTGCCTTGGACTGAGGGTCCCCTATTCTCCGAGCAGGCTGGCCCAGCTGGGGCCCAGGCGATGAGTCCCCGTCTTTCTTTCCCCATCCCTGCTGCTGCTCTCACTCCCCTTCACCCGTGCTTTCGCCCACCCCCTCGTTCTTCATCTCCCCATCCACACCCGTCCTCTTTCATCCACCCTGCTTCAAGAGGGTGGGACCCCGAGCGAGCCTCCACTGGGCCTGGGGAGCCCACGTGCCCTCGCAGGTGCTGGGTGACTTTCCAGGGCAGTAATCTGCTTTAGGCTAAAATGGGACTTGATCTTCTGTTAGCCCTAATCATCAATTAGCACCCCACTGTGCGGAGAGGTGAGGTCCAGAGCTCACCGCCTTCCCGGCCCTCCCGCCTCCAGCACCTCCACTCCTTCCCCAGGACCTTGGGGCACATGCGTGTCTGGCCCAGAGCGTCGGTGGAACTGTGCTGAGCTCATTCATTAGCGTGATGCTGGGCAAGGGCAGACGGGGCAAGTGGAGGGCCAGCTCCAGGGCTCAAGCCAGGCTGGTGGCTTCCCTCAGATGCCCCACTCCTCCTCTGCTGGACCCCCCCTTAGATGACAAAAGGCTTCCAAACAATATGGCAGCCCTGGATGCCCCAGGCAGCTTCAAAGTGGGGGGTGTGGGGTGGCAGAATTGGCTATCTCCCTTTAGACAGAAAGGAAATGGGTAGAGAGGGAGGGATCGCCCTGTCCTAGGCACCCAGCCAGTCCATGGTGGTGCTGGGACAAGTTGGACCAGCCGTCCTGTGCTTGGAAGGGATCTGGTTGGACATGTGATTTCAGAGGAGGCCCACTTCTGGATCTCACATTCTTGGGTGGTCTGATTCTTTGACCCTGGTGGAAACAGGTAGATAAAGCTCTCTGGGACCCAGGAGGAAGGAAGAACACGGACTTGGAAGTCGCAGTGACCTGGGGTTGAGTTCTAGGGATCTGCCCTTGCTACATCAAGCTGCATTGTGAGGCTTATGGCCTTAACGCACCTCAGACATCTTATGCATGAAACAGGGACAACAGCCACAGCTACCTTGCAGTGGGGACTGGGGGCGCCAGACACAGTAACCTGGGACCTCACTCTGCAAGCACAGGGCTCTCTCTCGGCAGGCCCTCTACAGTTGCAAAGACCCCAGACCCCAGAAGAGGGGCTGCCAGTAGGTGGGTGACGCCCTTGTCATCAAGCATCCATTACGTGCCTGCCCCGTGTAATCTACTGTGAGAGACTATGGTGTTCATGGGCAGGTGGGGAGTCGATTTAAGGGGTCCCAAGTGAAGTATAGCCGAAGTCTACAAAACCTCATGGCAGCCCCGGCTGCAGGCTGTGATCCAGAGAGGGGGCTTTGGAGTAGGGTCCGCTGGGTCAGGGTTGTCAGGGAGGTCTTTCTGCAGCAGGGACCTGACCGGGCCCTAAAGAGCACTTAGTGTAAAGACAGTTCAGTGGCTTGTGCGAAACCATCACCACTGTCCATCTCCAGAACTTTTTCACCTTCCCAAACTGAAGCTCTGGACTCCATGAAATACTGGCTCCCCTTTCCCCTCCCAGCCCCTGGCAATCACCACTGTACTTTCTGTTTATGAACTGGACTATTCTAGGGACCCCATGTGAGTTGAATCGTAGAGTACTTGACCTTTTGTGACTAGCTTCTTTCCCTTAGCATAATGTGCTCGAGGTTCATCCACGTTACGGCCCATCTCAGAATTTCCTTCTTTCTTAAGACCGAATAATATTTCATTGTATGGATGGGCCACGTTTTGTTTATTTATTTGTCCATTGATGGACACTTGGGCGGCTTCCACCTTTCGACTATTGTGAATAGTGCTTCTATGAATGTGGGTGTACAAATATCTCTCGGGGACGCTGCTTTCAAGACTTTTGGGTACGTACCCAGAAGAGGAATTGCTGGATCTTATGGTAATTCTATGTTTAATTTTTTGAGGAGCTGCCAAACTTTTCCCCAGTGGCTGCACCATCACAATCTAATTTTAGAACATTTTTTTCACCCACAAAGAATGCCCTGTACCCATTAAGGAGTCACTGCCCGTCTCCCCTCCTCCCACATCCTGGAAACCACTCGCCTGCTTTCTGTCTCTATGGATTTACCTTTTCTGGACATTTCATATAAATGGAGTCATACAATATGTGATCTTCTGTGTCTGGCTTCTTTTACTGAGCATGACATTTTTGAGATTCATCCACATCAAAGCATGCATCAGCACTTCATCCCTTGTTACAGCCAAATAATATCCCATTGCTTGGATAGACCACGTTTTGTTTATTCATTCATCTGTTGATGGGTTGTTGGGCTGTTTCTGCCTTTCGGCTTATTGTGAGTAGTGTTGCTATGAATACTCATGTACATATTTTTGTGTGGACATGTTTTCCATTCTCTTGGGTAAACAGGAGTAGAAGTACTGGGCGCACCTTCTCTTGTCGTCAGTGGAAACACAGCTCACCAGGTGCCCTTGGGCAGCCAGTACAGCTTGCCAGGCTGCTGATGGGCCCCAGCAAGGCTGTGGCCAGGACTCTTTCCGTCTATTGCACATAGAGCCCCTAGCCTGGCACCTGGCCTGTGGCAGGCAGTGATCGATGCTAGGAGCCATTCTGGCTATGGGTGATCAAGCCGGGCTCCATATATTCCAGCCTTCAGCTGGGCAGCCAGGGTCTCCCCTGTGCCTGAGGAGAGGCCACACTGCTGGGAGTCTCAGGTGTGCAGCTAGGAGGGCTGAAGGATCATGGCACCGAGAATAGGGACGTGAAGGCCACGAGGCCACGTCTTGGCGCTACTGAGTTTAAGGGGTCAGCCCAAATGAGGTCTCTAAAGGCAACTGGATTTGGGGACTGAGTAGAGGGGAGCTGGTGGAAGCCACAGGGAGGGGGCCTGTGGAAGGGGGAACAGGGGTCCTAGGTTAGAAACTGAGCTGAGGCTACAGAATTGGGCATTAGCAGGTAATCAGCGCCCCTGCCAAGTGTGGAGCCAGCAGCAGCCAGACTGCTGTGGGCAAAGAGGGGCAGAGGAGGCAGCCCGTCTGGAACACTCTGTTGAAAGGAAGGCTGCAGTCCAGGCAGCCCAAAGAAAGGTAGTGAACTCAGGGGAAGTGAGACTTGAACAGGCAGGAGCTAAGCAGCCCGTGGGCACCTTCAGGTGTTGCACCGGGGCTGCTGGGAGGGCCTGGATGAACATGCTGCTGACCAAAGGAGCTGCAGCTCATGGGGAAGCTGAAAGCAAGGTGCACGGTGGAGACGCCTGGTGGGCCACACGGTCAGAGCCCCCCACCCCGGGTAAGAGCCCCCACTGGCCCAATTGCATCCGTTCAAGCCCATTGAGATGGCCTGCCCTGCAGGAGGCTCCAGTTCCAGGCCTCAGCCCTGAAAAGTCTCCCAGAACTTTAGGAGAACCGGATGAGAAGGGCAGATTTGGGCTTTGGGCTGCTTCCCCACCACACCCCATCTGAAAATCCTGACCCTTGGGTCCATCTGACCTAAGAGCAGGCGCTGGACAGTAGAAGGGAACATGAGCAAGGGCCATGGCAGCTCCCACAGGCACCTCTGCGAGTCCAAGGGGGGGGTCCGAGTTTGGTTCCCAGCAAATCCCTCTGAGCCGCCCTCGTGGGTTTGCCTTAGGGGCAGGGAAGCAGGGGGTGGGAGGAGGAGGTCTAAGCCCCGGGCCCAATTAAGAGATCAGATGGTGAAGGGTTTGGGAGCTTTTAAGGTGACGAGGCCCAGGCTGATCCTATAGGCTGGTATAAAGTGCCGTGACCCCCCAGGCAGCACGTCAGGGTTGGTGGGCGTCAGGGACAGGGACTTCTGCAGCTATGGCCCAGCGGTGGGGCACCCAAAGGTTCGCAGGCGCACAGCCACAGGACAGCTATGAGGACAGCACCCAGTCGAGCATCTTCATCTACACCAACGTCAACACCACCAAAGGTGAGCGAGCAGGCGCTGCCCACCCCACCCGAGGGAGTCTCTCTTCTGCACATCGCCGCCAGCCGAGAAGGCCTTCCCCTTAGCTTCTAAGATGACACGAATGGGGCGGGGTGGGTTCCTTTCCAAATATAGAAGGGCACCATGATAGCCAATATGCATTTCCCAAGCACTTAGGCTTCCCGAGCCCTCCGAGAATCTGTGGCCCAGGAAGAGTTCATGAAGTCTCTCTGCGGCTCCCTGACCACTGTTCATACTGTCGGTGAGGCCTTGTTACATGACACTCCGCTGGACCTATCTGGCCCGCACTACCCTGAGCTTCCTGGGCCAGGTCCGTCTTTGCATCTCCTGAAGCCAAAAGGAGGCAAACACCCAGAGGCCAGAGGGGCGGCCCGGAGCAGCGCTCCGACACCCAAGGGAGGCAGGAAGCTGGGGAAGACAGCAGCGGAGGGCGAGTGGCTTCTAGAAACTCAGGGTTGGAGGAGACTGCAGCGGTCGTCTCGCCCACCTCCACGCCTGGGCACGCTGCAGGCTTCCGGGCAGGAGGGCTCACTCGGCGCCTGAGCAGCCTTTTGGTTTGGAGCAGTCCTGGGAGAGAGCGCTTAGGCTCAACAGAAAGCTGAAAGCTCCCCCCAGGGCAGCCCGTTCTGCCCTTGGGAGTTGCCCAGTCAAAAAGCTTTGCACGTGGGCCCTTCAAAGAGCTGAGAACGCTAGTGATCCCCCAGCCCCTGGCCCCTCTCCCCAGGTCTCTCCTCCAAACCAAAGACCTTCGGTGCCTTCAAGAACATCTTACAGGCTGTGGTTTCCAGAAGCCATACTGGCTCCTTAATTGCAACATCCCACTGTGGGACGGCCAGGGCCGAGTGCTGGTTAGCTACAGAGTTCTTGGGCCGAACTGGCTGAGTACCCGGCAGTTCACCTGCGCGACTGCTTGTGCCGCAGAATTTCCTCGGTGGAGATGCAGCACCGCTCTCCCTGGAGGCCCTCGGGCCTCACTGACGCATGAGATTCCTTTTCTCAAGTGTTGTTTTCTTGTTTTGGTTTGGTTTGGTTTGGTTTCTTTGCAAAACTTCGAGCATCTACCAAAGTAGAGAGAAGAATGTAATGATTCCCACCACCCGCTCCTTGGCTCCCAAGTGCGTCGTCTTATTCCATCTGTAACTCCTGTGCTACCTCTCAGACACATCACCACGACGCCATCACCACACCTAATAGTGTAACCGCATCTCCTGAATGTCACTCAATATCCCAGTCGGTGTTCAAAAAATTGCTCGACACAGGGCTCAGATAAGGCCCACATGCCCACATTGATAGATAGATCTTGATTCTCTTCAAATTTAAGTCCCCCCCCCATCTCCTTGCAATTTATTTGTTGAAGAAAACAAGTCCTTGGCTCTCCCACACTTCAGACTTTGCTGATGGCCTCCCCGTGATGTGGCTTCACATGCTCCTCCAGCCTCATTCATTATCACTTTTTCTGTAAACTGGTAGTTGATCTGAAGGTCTGATCAGAGGCAGGTCGGATTCGTTGGTGTGTTTTGGTAAGACTGCTTTCTTATTAGGCAGGCGTCTCTTTTCTGGGGTGTTGGCAGCTGCTGAAACTCAATTCACAGACCCATTCAACCATTGGAGATGCAAAACCGTGGTGTTCTGACTCTTGCCTGGCCTTGGTCTATTAGCTGGACCACTTTGATCAACAGAAACATGCCCTTGGCCCTGCTTTTGGGTCCCCAGGTGTGCCGTGTGTACGAAAGATAGGGTAAAATGCTTGAGTCTTGCATTTCTTTGTTTTCGAAATAATGACTTGGTTCACCAGCCAATAGGTTCTACTTCTGTGTCTCCTTCCCTCCCACTCGTGAATGAGAACTCGAATTAGAGTGTCATGTAATCACTCATTTGTTTTCTCTCTCTCTGTCCCCACTCCTCATTCCCTCCCTGCCCATATTTCTTAGAATCACTTTGCCTGGGAGCCGACTTTGATACCCTTCTCTTGCTTGTTTCTTCATGAAATCAGTTCTAGAACTTTCAGGAGGAAGGGGCAGGCTGGGTCACCTGCTCTGGTTGCACTGCCCGATGTGGACTCATCAGTTATCCAGGAAGGGCACTGACTGCCTTGTTTTGAGAGGTTGTTCCAGTCCCTGCACTTGCTACAAACTGAAGTGTTCCAAGCACCTCCCAGTTTCACCCGCTCTCCTCAGATTAACTTGCTGTACTTTCCGGGGAAGATCTGCTGGCAATTGGAGCTGTCCTCTCTCAGGTCCGTCAGCAGCCCCACTGTTTCACTCTGCTCCCTTCTGCACAGAGATTGATACCGTGAAGGTCTTCAGTTGTCAATGGTCTGTCCCTACTGCTTATATCGGGAGCTCCTGGGGACCTGTGCCATCTATCGTGGCTGCAGCTATTGTTAATGGGTTTCTGGGAGCTCCCCATGTTAGCAGGGGCATCATGGGGTGCAATTGTGCTGGAGGTGAGATTTATCCATGCCTCCTAGCCATAGCCAAGAAATCCCCATTTTTCTTAAGCTAGGTTAAATTGGGTATTTGTAGCACACAACTAAGGAATCCTGATAAATCCGAGGGACTCTCCATGGATGCTTTACTAGACATAATGAGGCTTTATTATATGGCAGTGGAGACTGTGGCTTGTAACCTCTTCAACTATTCTGCCAAAAGTGATGGTGGCAAAAAGGTCCTTCCACACAAAAGGGTGAGAGCCACTGTATTATAATAGAGATGCATTACTCCCGCCCCCACCCCTTTTTTTTGTTTTTTTGATCTTTTTCATCTTTCTTTTGGTGGCTGGCTGCTACGGGGATCCCAACCCTTGACCTTGGTGTTACCAGCACTGTGCTCTAGCCAACTGAGCTAACTGGCCAGCCCCCTCCTTTTTATTCTACATGAGTGTCCTAGGCCTGCCATGACAAAGTACTGCCATCTGAGTGACTTAAACAACAGAAATGTATTTTTTCACAGTTCCGGAGGGCACAAGTCTGAGATCAAGGTGTTAGCAGGGTTGGTTCCTACTGATGGCCCTGAGGGAGAATCTGTTCCACGCCTCTCTCTAGCTTCTGATGGCTGCCAGCAATCTGTGGCATTCCTTGGCTCATGGAAGCATCACCCCAGTCTCTGCCTTGGCATTCTCTGTGTGTGTTCAAATTTTCTCTTTTTAAAGGACTCCAGTCCTATTGGATCAGGGCCCACCCTAATGACATCATTTTAACTTGACCACCTCTGTAAAGACCCTCCCTCCAAATACAGTCACATTCTGAGGTACTGGGGGTTAGGACTTCAACATATGGATTTTGGGGTGACACAGCTCAACTCATAACACATTCATTCATTCATTCATTTACTCATTCACTCATCATACATTCTCTGAGCTGCTGTGTGTTAGACACCATATGGGAAGAAGACAACACTTCACACTGGTGTCTCAGTCCAGGCTGCTACACGCAGTTACCACAGACGGGCGGCTTTGAAACAGAAGAAACTGCTTTCTCACAGCGCTGCAGGGCAGGGAGGGTTGCGGAGGCTCTGACGGGGTGGGGGGTTACAGGTGGGCGGCGCTGCTGCCAGCCCCTCTCTCTACTCTGTACCTCCTTCCTCCAGACCCCTTTGAAGGCCCCAATTACCACATTGCTCCCAGATGGGTGTACCACCTCACCAGCGCCTGGATGATCTTCGTGGTCATCGCATCCGTCTTCACTAACGGGCTTGTGCTGGCGGCCACCATGAGGTTCAAGAAGCTGCGCCACCCTCTGAACTGGATCCTGGTGAACTTGGCGGTTGCTGACCTAGCAGAGACCATCATCGCCAGCACCATCAGCGTTGTCAACCAGATCTATGGCTACTTTGTGCTGGGCCACCCTCTGTGCGTCCTGGAGGGCTACACCGTCTCCCTGTGTGGTAAGCTGGTCAGGGCCCAGGCTTGGGGGAGACCCAGCCTGGTGCACGTGAAGAAAACACCCACGCGGCAAACCCCAAAGCGCGCCCGTGGTGTGTGTGTGCAGGAGGGGACACGGGCTCACAGGAGAAGCTGAGCCAGGTCATCACAGGGCTGGGAGGAAGGGTTCTCAGGGTTCTGGAGGCTTCCATCTGAGTGCCCACCTTAAATTTGCCTCACTTAAGTCCAACACATCCTGAGTCCCAACTCTTGAGACAGGCTGTGCCCAGGAACAGCTGGTTTGGGGCTGTGGGACTGGGGTAGGAGGAGAGAGATATAGAGCCAGATAATCCGAGAACAGCACGGGAGGGGAGGGCTTGGGGAACGCGGGACGGAACTCCCACACAAATCAGGGACACTCACCCTTGCAGCTCACCTGTATCAGCTCTTCCCAGAGAAAGGCAATTCCCAGTAGAGTTTTCGGGATATTGGAATCAGATCCCAGATCCCTTTCCCCATCCCCATCACGGATATTCCTCCCAGGTCAACGAACAGAGGCTGAGAAATAGCAGTGTGCCAGGCTCTGTGCTGATGTGGGAGCCTATGCCCAGAGAGTGGCCACACAGTGCCATTATCAGTCCTCTTGGATGAGAAGGGGACTGGGGCGAGGTGGCCGAGGAGAGACCAGGAGTAGTTGGTGGGCTGGGCGGGCAGAGGACCGGTGAGCAGCGTGGTGCTGCTGAGCACACATGGGGCAGGCAGGCCGGGCCTCGGAGGCCTTGGAAGTCATGCTCAGGAGCTGGACTTTGCTTCAGGAGGAGGAGATTGGAGATGGGACACCCACCCATGGGCCTCATTGCAACCACACTCACTTTGCCTGGTGCCCGACACTGGACAAAAGCAGCTCCTGCTCTGGCCCCGTCTCCACTCTCCCAGTCTAACCACCTCTCATAGTACAGACATGGCCCAGACCAGAGAGGGCACATGCCGAATCCCAGCACTCTCCCAGAACTACAGGAGGGGAGCGACTTGGGAAGATCCGGTAGAGAAAGTGCAAGTGCTCTCGGCAGCAGGCATGCGCCTCGGTGGTCACATGGCCCTTCTCCAGTGGCCCCCTGTGGCCCCACCCGTGTCTGTCTCTGTTAGCCTTTGCCTCTGTTCTGTTCTTGGGTTGCTGAGGTGCCGGACAGCCAGCACTTCCGCCCAAGTTTTGCTGCCACAAACACCCTCGGCCCTCTGGGAAGCCTGTGGATCACATCTGAGATGAATGTTTGCAAGTGCATTAAATGAGCTCCATGGGATTACAAAGGCAGCCAATAATACTGAAAAATATGTACCAAAGTATAGTGTTCCATTAAAAGTATTAGTATTAAAAGTATTTATCAAAAGTATTAGTGACACCGTTTCGCACTAAAGTTTTAAGTAACAGGATCTGGCCTGACAACCACTGAGATTTCAAAGTAGTGATGAATCTAAATGATATTTTGAAGTGTCTGCCACCTCTGTAAAGTGATATGAAACATCTGTGACTTCTCTTGCTGACCAAATCATGGGTACTGCTAATAGTGTCACGCTCATAGTGGAAAGAAATACCAAGTGTGCATTAGAGGTCAGTGGAAAGAAAGATGTTTTTTCAACCCCAGGTCATGGATCCTTGAATTCTATGCACAGGCCTGGGGGGTCTATGCAGGACAGTGCAAAGCTGTCCCCACCCACTGAACAGTCGGGCTGTGGGGAATCAGAGTGGTGGACTGGAAAGAGGGCACACGTTACTCGCCGCGTCTTGTTTCCTTGCTCTTGGCTGGGACAACAGCACCTCAGTGTGGTCATGCTGGTGCAGACATGACCATTGGGAGGACGGCATCAGCGGAAGGGCTGGTGGCCAAGAGGGCAGGAGGACTAACAGGGCCCCTGTGGGCGAACAGGTGCAGGGCCGTCAGCCACCGCGGCTCTTCCTTGCTTCCTTTTGGGTGTCGAGGCTGAGGAGAGAGCTCCGTGAGTTCCGACTTCCCAGTTTCAAGATTCCATGTCTGGGTCAGCAAGAAACTCAGTGGCCAAACTGAGAGCTTGGAGCGCCTGCTCCAGAGGGAAAGCAATTGAGACTAAGAGGAAAGAAAGGGGGAAGAGAATAGGAAAACCAGGGGGTCGGGGGGAAGCAAGGCGGGCGAAGAGGCAGAATGCGATGGGGAAGGACAGTGGCAAGCAGGTGACACAGATGTGAATCAAAGAGCCGGCCACTGACCAAGACGCCCACGGTGCCCTAGACCGGAAGACCCTTTCTGGAGAATTAGGTGTTATAGCTAGGTAGGAGGACATCTCCTGATCTTGAAAGCTGTTGGCTGGTCCAGGAAGGAAGAGGTGATGTTGGAGACCGTTCCTCCTCTGCCTCATCTGGCTGCTCTCCCCCACAGGGATCACAGGTCTCTGGTCCCTGGCCATCATTTCCTGGGAGAGGTGGCTAGTGGTCTGCAAGCCCTTTGGCAATGTGAGATTTGACGCCAAGCTGGCCATCGCGGGCATCGCCTTCTCCTGGATCTGGGCTGCTGTGTGGACGGCCCCACCCATCTTCGGTTGGAGCAGGTAAGGGTGCAAAGGTGCCAGGAAGGTGGCTTGTTTAGGACTGAGTGGGAAGGGTCACACTTTGTGATCTCAGGGCAAATCACTCCTGTCTCTGGGCCTCTGTGGCCCCACGCGAATAGCAAGGAGATGGATGAGACTCTCCCCAAGAACCTTGGAGTGTGCCATGTCTATGAATGTATAAATCTGCTTGGCTGCAACATAGAAATGGGCCTCATGGTCCCCAAGCCTCTGGAACATCTGTTTCTCCCAAGCGTGAGCAGCTCGTGGGAGCACACGGAGAAATGTCAATGAGCTGGGGCCATGGTCGGGGCTGTTAAGCGACCAAGGGGCACGTTTGGATCCAGGGCCCGCTCCCCCACTCTGCGCCAGGCATCTTTCTTGCACATTCTGGGGGGTGGGGGTGCCCCTTTCAGAGGCTGCTTGGGTTGTAGTTACACACGGGTCCTGGCCAGGCTGATTCTTTGGGGGAAGACCCAAATTTCCGAGGAAGTGACTCAGTTGTCTGGGAGGGACGAGATAGGGACAATGTATTTCACTATGTCACACGGCAAGCTCGTGAGTGAGTTCTCTGTGGTGCTTGGAGAGCGAATGCTCTTTCTTCAGGAAGCTTCCTTCATTCTGGGAAGCCAGCCTTGGGAGACCTTGGCTTCATCTCCCGCCGCCTCACACCGCTGTGCCCCCCGTGGCTGCTGGTCACTGAGCACGTGCCACGTGTTGGCCCCAGCAGAGGCGCTCCCACGGTTACCTCATTTAATCCTCACGGCCACCCAGTGAGCAAGTCGCTTTACTAGTTGTGGCCTAGTTGACCTCAGAAAAAAAGATCCAGGTATTCACAGGTGCTCTTAGAAGGTCAGAGCAAGAGGGAGCCTCACCCACCCTTTGTACAATGGGGATGCAGACGGGGGAATGAAAATGCTCTGGAACCAGAGACTGGTGATGGCTACGTGACATTGTGAAGTACCAAATGTCATCATGGTAAAACTTATGTTATGTGCACTTTACCACAATAAAACATAAGAGGGGACACATCAGACCTAAAAAAGGACAAGGATTTACCAAAATCCTACCCAAGGGGTTTCCGTTTGGGCTGATGAAAATGTCCTGGAAGTAGGTAGAGGTGGTGGTCGCACAACATGTGAATGTACGAAATGCCACTGAATTGTTCCCTTCCAAGTGGTTAATTTTATGTAATGTGAATTTCACCTCAATTTTAAAATGCCCTTCCCAAGTCAGTGACGTGCCTGGGCTGGGGGGTCCCAGGTTGCCCACCCCAAATCAGGGTGAGCTGTTGGCCCCTCTCTCCAGGTACTGGCCCCATGGCCTGAAGACCTCGTGCGGCCCAGACGTGTTCAGCGGCAGCGCGTACCCCGGGGTGCAGTCTTACATGCTGGTCCTCATGACCACGTGCTGCGTCATTCCACTCAGCATCATTGTGCTCTGCTACCTCCAAGTGTGGCTGGCCATCCGAGCGGTAAGCCCCCCGTGCCCTCCTGGCCCTGCTCCTGGCTGGTAGGATGTCTAGGCTGCCTCCAAACTGCTCTGTCCCCAAACCAGTCCACTGAGACTCCTAAACTATTTTTTTGAATCCTCAGATAAGAGGATTTCACATCTGTAAGAAAATAGTACGATGCAGCAATTCCTGTGGGAATGCACTCTGGGGTTCTTGCTCCTAGCTGCAGTTTCAGGACAGGAAGGACTGCCCACTCCTTCCTGGAGGAAGCAGCCCAGCGAGGGAGCAGAACTGCGCCTTTCCCCTGACCCAGGGCAGTTCTCCCTAGGGTGGGAAAGCCTGCGTCTCCCATGGAGTGCAGTGGAGCAGCAAGATCAGCAAACGAAACCTGCAAATCGAGGGGTATTTTTAAAAAGCTGCCACCAGAGCACCCTTGTCCCTTCATGGGGCTATTGGGGCAGACCAAGGAGTGGACTTGAGTGTGCCATTTGCCCCCCAGACCCACTTTCCACCCTGGGAAGCTGATCGTGTCCACAGCTGCCACCAGCACCCATAGGCTGGGCTACCACTTAGGGAGCCCCCTGCAGGAAACCAGAGCAAGGGAGAAGAGCAAGGTTGGGTCTGGGGGTGCTGACAGCGCCACCTCCCTTTGTGGCCCCCCACATACCACAACTTGTCCCTTGTTAGTCCACTCCCCTACAATTAACTTGATCTGCAAGTGCCATCTGTTAGCTGTTGGGACCCTGCCTGGCACAAGCGGTAGAAGGCCCTGCAGGGTGGTGCCTTACCCATGTGAAGCTGCTGTACCCACGGTCAGATCAGCATAACTCCCTGTCCCTGGGTCACCTGCCTCTCTCTGCCTCCCTGACTCACTGCCCAAGCAATAGCAACATGGAGTCCCTTCAGATGCAGAGCCTGGGTGACTCCTGCACACATTGTCCCTATCTCCCCCAGGTGGCAAAGCAGCAGAAAGAGTCCGAGTCCACCCAGAAGGCTGAGAAGGAGGTGACGCGCATGGTGGTGGTGATGGTCCTCGCGTACTGCCTCTGCTGGGGGCCCTACACCTTTTTCGCATGCTTTGCTGCTGCCCACCCTGGCTACGCCTTCCACCCTCTGGTGGCCGCCCTGCCAGCCTACTTTGCCAAAAGTGCCACTATCTACAACCCCATTATCTATGTCTTCATGAACCGGCAGGTAAGCAAGGCCTTGGCAGATCAAACTGGAAATACACCCGGGAAGAACTCAGTCATGGCTCCCGCCTGGAATCGTGTCTCTGACGAGGAGCCCACGCGGCATCTGGGGGAGTCTCAAAATGACCTTCGGGGAAAATGACCAGGAAAAGGCTCAGCGGTGACCCAGCCCCAACCAGATCTCCATCTGGCCATTAGCAGAAGGCTTAGGTATACCCTCGGGAATCCTGTTACGGTCTCAGCCTGAGTGTGGCATTTCCCACAGTGCCTGATGGCCCTAGAACTATGGTCGTCAAGCTTCAGGGAATCTCCTGGAACCCAAACACTCTGGCATTTAGAGAACACGTCTGCACTTACAGACTCGCTCTTCTCTCAGTCTTCATCTTTCCATTTGCAAACCCTAGCTTCTGGAATTTGTTTTCCTATAAGAACAAAAACAGGCCCTTCTTGGCTGGGCTGACCAAGAATTCAGGAGCTTTCATAAGCTCATGGCTTAGCTCGGGGGGGAACACACTGTGGTCTTGCCCACCGTCTTGCCTGCAGCCATCATTAGCTGGCACGTTGGGCTTCAGATGCCCACGACCCCTAGACCCTCCTGGTGGGTTACAGGTGACCTCGCAAGCTTCATCATCTTCTGAGTGCAATTTGCCTTACTCTTCCTTGAAGCCATCATTGAGTCGCAGCTGCAAAGTGATTTGATGATGAGCAGCAAGATCTGCTGGGGCCTCTCATTGCACCAAACCCAATCCATTCCTTCCGTTGGACTCTTTCCTCCTCCACCTTACAGCCGCCCCATGGCTCCATGCCCTTAGGCTTGGCCCTGACTCACACAAGCCAGGTGGCAGGTCCGCAGAGCTCATTGTGTGCGTTCTTCCTGGGAACTTTTAAACAGTAAGTAGGACCCGTCCTGCAGTTGATTCCTGGGAACTCCACTGTTGGCATGTCAGGGCCCAGAGAGTGGAGTTTTATCCCTGACCTGTGTCTTGTCTTTTACAAAGATCTCTTTTCAGGTCTGGTTTTGGTTTGGGGATCCTAAACTATCTCGCTAAGTACTGTTTTTACTTGATTCTTTCCATCCTCCATTCCAGAACCCCCTCCTGGACAGAGATCTGCACTTCCGGACCTTGCCAGGCTTTGAACTTCGCTTTCTCCCTTTCCATATTGTTATCCTGTCCTGCTGCATTCCCAGAGGATTTTCAGGAATGAAAAAAAAATTTTTTTGAGAGTTTTGATGATAGAGGGAGGTGGGAGTATCAAGAACTGGCCCAAAATATTTAGGAAACACCTCGGGTCTGTGTTCTCAAAGCATTGTGGTTAGTTCGGTGGATATGAGACATCATCTGAGAAGTTAATATGGCCCATATCTCTTTAGGGGTCTACCAGCAAAAAGCAGACCCCTCTTGGTACCAGAAGCCTCTGTTGGACAAAGAGATGAGGCAGGTGGCTACACTGTCATTTCCCTAGTCCTCACCTTGCCCCCAAATTGATGGACTAGAAACAAGGTGACAATCACACTCCTTTTCACTAAAATGCCTTTGGGCCTCTTGCCAGACCTTCTGGAGACAGGTCACTGTATGCATGGGCTCCTTAGTTGGCATTGTGTTTGGTCACTGTATGAATATCCTGGGGCTGCCATAACAAACTACCAGAAACTTGGTGGCTTAAAAAAACCAGAAATTAATTCTCTCACAGTTCTGGAGGCCAGAAGTCTGAAATCAAGGTGCTGGCAAGGCTCATTACTTTGGGAGGCTCTGGGGGAGAAGAGCCCCATGCCTTCCTCTTAGCTTCTGGTGTTTGCTGGCAATCCTTGGGATTCCTTGACTGGAAGACGTGTTACTCCAATATCTGCCTTCATCTTCACGTGGCCTTCTGCCCTCTGTGTCTGTGTCTCTGTGTCCAAATTTTTCTCTTCTTATAAGAACACCAGTCATTGGGTTAGAGCCCAAACTAATACAGTATGACCTCATCCTAACTACGTCTTAATTACATCTGCAAAGACCCTGTTTCCAAATAAGCACATATTCACAGGTTCTAGAGGTTAGGACTTGAACGTATCTTTTTTTGGGGGGGTGGGACACAATTCAACCAACAATCGTCACCATCAACTGCTAAATTAGATGACTTAGATGACCATCCCCATGTGCACGGAATAGCTGGAGCCTACCTCCCTCCTCCAAATGGGTTCTGGATGGGAGAGGGGAAGGTGTCCAGTCATCAAGGTGACAATAGATGCCCTAAGCCTTACCTTTAGCACAGCACACTGGCCCTGCCTGCTCTGCTGAATAACGCTTTCTGTCCTTCCAGTTTCGAAACTGCATCTTGCAGCTTTTTGGGAAGAAGGTTGATGATGGCTCTGAACTCTCCAGCACGTCCAGGACGGAGGCCTCATCTGTCTCTTCGGTGTCACCTGCGTGAGGTCTGCCTCCTACCCTTCCCACCCACTGGAGCTTTGGCCACCCCACCCCCCTTCTTCCCCATCCCCATGAAATCAACGAAATTTCTCTTTGCCAAAACCAACAGAGTCATGGAGGCTGCCATCCCAGAGGCTGCCCCTGCAGTTGGGGCCACCTGAGCCTCTGAGCATTCAGGTACTGGGTCTCGAGAGGGCGCGAGGGGTATAAAGAAGAGAGCAGTGCTTCTTAGACTTTAATCTTTTCCAAGCCTCGTGGCTATAGACAGCATGGAAGGATTATGGTGAGATGGAAGCACGAGGCAGGTGGGCGTCCACATACATCTCGCCCGGGCTGGTGGTTATGGAATCAGAAAGCAAGAGCTGCAAAGTGGCCGTGTGGGGAGGGCTCACCGGATGCCCTTGACACCCTGGAGGGAGGGAACTTGCAAACTCAGGCAGAAGGTCCATCTGATGGAGGCCTGGAGTCCTTGGAATACAGTTTCCACGTGGAGGCGACCCACGCCTGCCAGTCTGTACTGGGGATGGTGTGCCACTTCTGCCAGGCCAGGGCCCCAAGGCCGACCAGCATGAGCGTGGTGCCCACGCGCAGGCGGGAGTTGGCCAGCAGCAAGGGGCAGGTACACACGGCGGAGACGCAGATCAAGAGGAAGGTCGCCAGTGTGAGGAGCAGGCTCACAAATCTGAACAAAAACTCCCGGGCATGGCTTCTGAGGTTGTCCGTCATCCTCAGCCGGGTGGCTTGCTGTAAAGTTTCTAGCTTGGATATTCGGCTCTTGAAATTCTCCATGACCTCCTGCAGGCAACGAAAACACACGTGCTCACCAGAAGTCAGGGCAGAAGTACAGTCAGTTAATCGAGTTCCTAAGGGGTGCACAGCAAGTATCGTTTAGTTCAAAATTTTAGGAGGGAAGTGGAGAACTTAGGGCACCTACAGAGACGACACAGACAGCTGCCACGGAGGGCCCCGTCCTGGGAAGGCATATGTCTTCCAGTAATAGCAAAGGTTTCATCTGAGTTGGCCACACTCCATCCATTGTCTCCTGAGACTGAGGACCTGGTTGGGACGGAGCTGACCAAGGACAGGAGGAGGAGCTATGGGTCTGGAAGAGACTGAGAGAGAGAGGCCAGCTTTAAAGCAGAGGTTCTCAGAGGGTGCTCTGTGCACCAGTAGCACCAGCAGAGCCAGCATCCCCTGGGGACTGTCAGGCCCCAGCCCAGATATACTAGTCAGAGAGTCTGGGCTGGGGCCCAGCAGCTGCCTTGGAACAAGCCCTCCAGGTGGTTCTGATGCACCTGCAGTGCCAGAGTCCCCGATGCAGTTAAGCTGGATGACGGGAAGTGGAGCGTGAACGTAGATTGGATGCCGCTAGCCCTAAAATAAATGTGTGGCACTGTGCTGTCGAGAGGGGTACGGCCCGAGGATCTGGCTCTTGCTTTGGTCTGGGGGTATCAGAACAGATTCGTTCATCCTTACGTCCTTCTCCCTGGCCGTTTCTAGAAAGTCCCCCCACCCCCCACCCCGAGGTTCTCACCCATATTTCTTTGGTTGTCTCAAAGGACAGATAAGCCATTCTCTCTTCGGTGCAGACCAGATTCTGTTTGAGGTGGTAAACCTCATTCAGGTGCCCCTGCATGTAGTTCTTCACCTGCTCTTCCAACAGTGTTTGTCTTGGAAGCAAAAGAGAAAGTAATACTCCCTCAGTACCTTGCCCAGAGCTTATGTCGACAGCGAGCAGCCCTGAAGCTACACTAGACTTGGGTCCCCATCCTGCCTTCCTCCCTTCTCCCCAGGCTCTGGTCACAGCCTGCCTCCTCCTCCAGGTCTGCCAGGGAACACCCCAAACACACGTCCCTCACACACTCACCGACACTCCTGTACATTTTACACATAGTCACTCTTTTGTAACAGCTTTACGAAAACACATGTAGATGAGAAGTTGTAGAAATGAAAATCTAAATTATCTGCATATGTTATTAAATTTCATGGATATCCCAAGACAGTGTTTAGCATGCAGTAGGTACTCCCTAAAAACATGCTGATTATAGGGATTGAAGAGTCACAAAGACCACATGTTGTATGATTGCATTGATATGCAATGTCCGGAACAGGCCCATTCACAGAGGCAGAAGCACACGAGTGGGCACCAGGGGTCGGGTGGGGGGATGAGGAATGACTGCCAGTGTGGATGGGGCTTCTTTGGGGGTGATGAAAATGTTACGGAATTAGAGACTGGTGGTAGTTGAACAACTCTGTGAACATGCTGAAAACCACTGAGTCGTACACTTTAAATGGGTGAATTGAATGGAATGTGAATTATATCTCAATAAAGCTGTTATTTAAACAAAAAGAAAAAATTGGCTTGCGGTAATGGTTGCAAAACTCAGTAAATTTACGGAAAAAAACATTGTCATGCGGTTAAAATGGTGCATTTTCTCATATCTAAATTATATCTCACCAGAGCTGTTAAAAAAAAAAAACAACGCAGAAGCAAAACCTCACTACCTGTTATGTATGTAAATATGAGGATATAAGTAGTAAAATACGAAAACATGCATGGAAAAGACAAGCACCCAGGTGAGGGCGGTGAAGCCCACGGCAGAGGCACGGGGCGGGGAGGGTCACGAGAGAGCTTCAGCTGAGTCTGCTGACATTTTACTTCCCCAAACAGCAATATTTGAAGCAAATATGGCAAAAGTTAAAATTAGAGAAAGCTGGGGCTGTTGGTTATGTACATTTTCCCTGGGCTTGTAATGTTTCATAATCTAAAAACTTTTCTGAAGTTCCTCATATAGACACCATGAAGGCTAGGCCAGGAGGACAAAGGCCAGACACCCAGAGAGTGGGTTCGGCACTGTCATTTAGAGCCGAGCTGAGGCAGGCTTGACCCAAGCCGGTGGCGGTGACATTGGAGAAGAGAGAAGGCACCGGAGAGTGATGGGGCCCATAGCATGACGGGGCTGATGCCCTGTGAGGTCCGGGAGGACGGCCGCAGCCCCCGCACGTGCGGGCATGACCAGGGA
Organism: Cynocephalus volans; assembly: GCF_027409185.1. Classification (NCBI taxonomy): domain Eukaryota; kingdom Metazoa; phylum Chordata; class Mammalia; order Dermoptera; family Cynocephalidae; genus Cynocephalus; species Cynocephalus volans. Next base: position 178,515,970 of record NC_084478.1, read on the forward strand.
AGACCTGGACTGACAGCTCCATGGAGGATCCCAGTAGGCTGCTAATAAGCTGACTGCTCATTTGTTGAAAGCCAATTCATCCAAAGCCAGTTCTTAACAGCATTTCAAGGAATATTCCATTGGCTCTGTCCCAGGTCCCTGTTGAGAAGACAGTCAGCTGACAACATGGCCTAGGCTACTGCTCACAGAGAGGGGGCGTCAGCAGCAAGATGCCCACCCGCAAATAGATTCCTCGTGACTGTCTTCCCATCTACATGGAAGAGCTAGCCAGGAGAACACTTAAGATAGTAACTATGCTCAAGCATATATTCATGAATATATTATTCATGAATATGAAGTCAGTGGACAGGTTCTTCATCCATATATTTATAAGAATATGCGAAATTGCATTCTTGAATAGATTATTGAATAAGAAGGACGTTAATAAACAATATTTTCATTAGGATATTCTCTCAGTCTTCTCTCCTCTTTGTCCCCCAGTCTCCTTGCCCTATGACACCAGCGTCCTGGCCATGACACCGCTAGACTCCCCCATCTGTCTTCCTTGGTCAAGGAGTCCTCTGTGTCCAGCAAATGGACCACTGTGGAAAATGGTGACAAGCCAACCAAAACACCCCCCAAATGTTCCAAAGCTGTGAAGACCACCCCCCAGACAAATTATCTTAAACTTCATCATTTTTTTCAAAAGAATACGTTCTTGATCACCTCTGAGAATTAGCCTTCAGCAAACTGAGCCCGAACCCAATGGCCTGCAGCGTGGAGAAGTCCGAGGTGGAGAAACGGGTGGGGGAGGGACCGACAGCAGGCGCAGGCAGGCTAGCGCAGCCGCGGTGCGTGAGCTCACCTGGGCAGGTGTGCGCAGTGAGGGGGAGCAGGCCGGAGCCAGCGAAGCAGAAGTGAGAGTGCTGTGACAATCCCCAGAACGGTGGGGTCACCTGGGAGCCAAGGTTAGGCGGTGCTGGAAGAAGGCAGGATGATACACAGCATCAAATATAACTGGACCATTAAATAAAGCAAGGAGGGTAGAGACGACTGACCACTAAGAAGGACGCCACTGAGGACCCCGGGGCGAGCAATTCCAGTGAGTGGCAGGGGCAGAGGCGGGAGTGGGAGGCCAGCGGGTGGGAAGTGACTGTATTTATTTGTTGAAAGAAAGAGTCCAATAAGGCACGCAGGACGGCAGATACAAGAGAGACTGGACTCCTCAAGTCCCCAAGGAGACTGACGAGGTTGGAAGTGGCGTGTAGGTAGAGGCTGGAAGTCACCCCTGTGATCAAAGGAAAGAAAAAAATACTCCGGGGGGAGATGGCGAGGGGTGGTGGGAAACTGCAGACCGCTACTTCCCCCGAGAAGTCAGAGCGATTGATGGTAAGGACCATGGGTTCCAGGGAAGGACACGAGGCCAAGAGGAAATGGGACACTGTGGGAAAGCTGTTCAGAGGGCTGGTTCTGGGGTTGTCACCCTAGGTTTAAGATTCCCCTGTGGAACTTGCTTGGAGAAGTCCTTTAACCTGTTTGTGCTTCATGGAGGTTGACAATAACACTAGTACTACTAACACTACTGACCCGTTCGGCTTGTTTTAGGTATTATTAAACGAGAGAGCATGTGTAGAGCACTGGCACGCTGCCTGGCAGACAAAAACGCGTACCAGCCGACAGCTGTTGGTGCTGACATCACATAGTGCACTTACACAGACCTAGACGGTGCTGCACACTGCACACCGAGGCTGTCGCGTGTAGCTGGCTGCTCCTACATGAGCAGTGTGTTGTGCTTCAACGTTAGGGTAGCAATAGGAATTTTCCAGCTCCACGACAATCTGATGGAACCACCGTCACATAGGCAGTCTGTCATCGACTACAGCATCGTTATGAGGTGCATGCCTGTATTACTGAATGGCAGGCTCAAAGATCTGGATGTGTTAATGAAGGCTGAAGAGCAGATAAGATAGAAGGGAGACAAGTAAGGACGAGAGCTAGGAGTTGTGGCTGGAGAAGAGGAAGGTGGACTTGAAGATGTCAGAGATAAGGGATATCGTGGAGAAGATGGCAAGGTCTGTGGTGTGGTCATGGAATGAGTGACTGAAATGGAGTCGAGGTCAAGGCCAGTGGGCCTCAGAATCTAAAGTGTTGGATGGCGTACTTGCCCCTTCAGGGCCACTTGGCTCTGACAGTATCTCTCAGCCAGACCATGCTACCTTCACTTACCCCATAGAGATGTTCTGCATTGTCTGGTGGCAGTGGAGAAGTTCAGCCACCCAGGATCCTAAGTCTGTGAATGCCTCCCTAATGACACTCTCAGATGACCCCATCACCAGTAGATGTCTACTATGCATCCCTCATAAGGACAAGTAGAACCCCATGGACCAAAACCCTGAGCCCTGTGGTCTGAAGCAGCAGCAGCAGCAGAACTTGGACACGGAGTGTGGGGTTAAGGAAAAGAGGGGGTAGGAAACGACTCTCAGGTTTCTGGCATGGGCGACTGGTGCCATTTACGGCGATGATGAAGACTGGAAGACAGACAAGACCGGTGAGCAAGTTAGTATAGTACACCCTGAACCTGGGACAGGCGTAGTCTGAGATGCCTGTGAACCGTTTGGGTGGGCGATCTGGCCTGCACGACACGCACTTGGGGATTGATGTGTACGTGGTAGTGGACGGCACGGGGGATTCCCCAGGGAGAGTGTGTAAACTGAGGAAAAGGGTTAGACTGAGGCATTCCCACATTTAAAGGTCAGATGGGGAAGGAGAAACTAGTAAAAGAGACTGAGTAAAACTAGTGAATCGTGGTGTCACGGCAAGTAGAGTTTCAGTGACCTGGAGGACAGTTCAGAAGAAAGTATTGCGAATGAGGCACAGAGAGACAAGAGGCTAGAAAACACGGACAGGAAACGAGAAGACACGGACGTACAGGAAAACGCTCTAATGAACGCAACCGGAGTCTTAGAAGGGAAGGAATGACACAATAGGGCAGAAAGAGTATTTGAAAAGATAATGGCTGAGAATTTCCAAAACTGATAAAACACTGCAAGTCATAGGGTCTGGCCGGTGAGCTCAGTTGGTTGGAGCGTGGTGCTGGTAACACCAAGGTCCAGGGTTCGATCCCTGCACCGGCCAGCCACCAAAAACAAAACAGCAACAAAAAAGACATCAAATCACAAACCCAAGTAGCAATGCAAATCCCAAGCAGGATGAAGGCAAAGAAATCACACCTAGCGTGATCACAGCAAAGCCACTAAACGCCAAAGAGAAAGAGAGGATCTGAAAAGGAGCCAAAAGAAACTAAGACTGACAGTGTCCGACGCAGTAACAATAAGACTGGCATCTGCCTTTTCAATGGGAACACTGGAAGGTGTAAGGAAACGACTTTTCAAAATGCTTATTATTTCTTTTTTGTTTGTTTTATTTTTTTAAATTGAATCATAACTGATTATACATATTTTGGGCATTCAATCTTGACGTATGTTGATCAAATCTATATTACTAGTATGTGTGTTGTTACAAATTGTGCTTATTCTTTATGCCCCTTGTGCAGTCTCTCCCATCCCCCTCTCCCTCCCCTTCCCACCACTGATAACCCTTGATTTCTTCTCTCCTTCTGAAAGTGCAATGGTTATTCTGTTGATTTGTTTCCTAGATGACCTGTCCAATGCAGAGAGGTGTGATCAGGTCCCCCAATATTATCACAGAGCAGATGCTTCTTCTGTCACTCTGAAATGGGCTTTGTGCAGAGAGACATCCTATTCTTTTCTTTGGTCTCTACTGGTGACTCTCCTTGTGTCACTGCACTCCAGTGGCTGGTGGACCATCTGCCTGGTGGTTGTGACATCTAGCCACTTTCACGGCAGCCGTGGTTACTGTGGTGGCTGTGGTGGGCCACCCACATGCAGGTGATGTTTTTGGCACGCTCCTTGGTGCTGGCGGTGTACCTGGTTGTGGTGGTGGGGCCAGTCCCCACTCCAAGCCCCAGGCCCCCAAGAGGGGCCCCGAGGTGCTGGCAGTGTGCCTGGGTGTGGGTAGGGTGTCTGGTCCCCAGCTCCAAGCCCCGGGCCCCTAGGAGGGGCCCAGAGGTGCTGGTGCTGTGCCTGGGCCGGAACTAATTTTTTGTCCTTTGCTTACTTCTAAAACGGGGGAACTTCCTGTGGGAACCAGTACTTGAGCTGTGTGATTGAGCTAAATTGCTGCTTTGCTGCTGTTTCCCTAGGGAAGGCTTTTTGTGCAGCTCAGGGTTTAATGGTTGACCTTAAAGGTACTTCTGGCTCCTGGGTTCTGTAGAATCTCTGATCTGGGCCTGAATCATTTCATCAAACTGCACCCCATGCAATTCTGCATTCCCGACCAGTCTCCTTTGAGTGGTCCCGCACTGATTGGGGGGCAGATGGGCTGTCCTTGCTGTGTCCCAGTGTTCTCCTGGTGGGCCCTTCTCCCCCACCGCCCATGCTCCAAACACTTCCCATGGGACAGGCCCTGTGCTGGTCCCTTGTGATGACTCACCCGCCTCTGAGTGGCTCCCCTTTTTCAGCTGATCTGGTCCCTCACTCCCGCGTGGGTCCACAGGAACCCTATTAGTGGTCTTGCTGTCCTGGGGGCCACCAAGGCCCTCTTCTCCCCTGCCACCTCCAAGTAACTCCATCTGAAAGGCGCAGCTGCAGCTTCTGCCGGCTCCTGCTTTGTGTGCTCAGCAGCTCAAGCCTTAAAGTAGCCTTAGCCGGAAACGCTCAGTTTTTTCTCTCTCATTGAGGTTTCTCCCCCCTCATGCACTCTGTAGGTCTCTCCTCCTCTTCTCCTGAGCTCCAGCAGCCCCAGCTTGGCTCTTGTTACATTTTTATAGTTGTAAATTGGTTGATTTGTGGGAGAGAGTGACGCTGGGGACTGTCTTTTCCGCCATCTTGACTGGAACTCTATGAAAATGCTTACTATTTCAAAGAAATAAATGCCAACCTAGAATTCTATGCCCAGCAAAAAATACCCTTCAGAAACAAAAAAGAATGCATGGCATGTATGAGACCATAAGGTGACACTGACTAGATATTTAATATTATAGAATTGTCCAAAAAAATTAGGCATGGTATTTAGGCTATATGAACAAAAAGATCCATATTTCAGGTACCCACTGAAATATTCATAGATGAAATGACGTCTGTGCTTTACTTCAACACAGTAGGGGAGAGAGGAACTAGTTGAGAGAGCAGCTCAGACCTTGGGTCAGGCCTCTTCAGAAATCCAAAGATTCAGGACGCTCCAACCTGAAGGAGGCGACGTATGGGAAAAAACAGTTCTCTTGCCTTCTGGTCAACACGACGTGAGTCTACAACAGAGGCCTAAGCAGATACCTGGAGACAAGTCAGCCCAAGACTGGATCCCTGTGGCAGAGAGTTCTCAGAACAATAGTAAAGCCTCTGCCAACCACAGCCTTTTATCTCCGAACCTTGTCCCAAAGCAAATCATACTTGAATATTTCTGGGACAGAGGAGCTAGAGTTTGGATGCCCCCAAGCACCTGGTATCCACTAGGGACAGAGAAACACAGAGACCTGGCATTTCCGACATGATGGAAGTCACCTCCAAGACAGGCTGTGACGAGTGCCATCATCTGTGAAGACCGCCAGAAACACAAAGCAAGAATGAGGTTCTCGCCCACTAGGAATTTCAGCAGTTTCTTTTTTACTAAATTTAATTTTTTTATTGAGGTAAAATTCACATAACATAAAGTTAACCATTTTACTTTATTTTATTTTATTATTTTTTTTTAAAAAAAGACGAACGGTAAGGGGATCTCAACCCTTGGCTTGGTGTTGTCAGCACCACGCTCTCCCAAGTGAGCTAACCGGCCCTCCCTATACAGGGATCCGAACCCGTGGCCTTGGTGTTATCAGCACCGCACTCTCCCGAGTGAGCCACGGGCCGGCCCTAAACTTAACCATTTTAAAGTGAACAGTTCAGGGGCATTTAACACATGCACGATGTCGTGCCACTACCACTGCTACCTAGTTCCAAACATTTTCATCATCCCCAAAGAAAACCCCACAGCCGTTACACAGTCACTCCTCATTCCCCCGGATCCCCGATCCCTGGCAACTACCGATCTGCTTCCTGACTTGAACAGCCTCTTCCCTCTGAACCTCTGCCAGCAATTTATGAACGAGAGATGGAAGAAGATCATCAGGTATGTGGAGATGGAGGGCAAGAAGGGGAAAGTGAGGCCAGGTCAAGATTTTGGCCAAATCCCTCAGCTATTCAACCAGGGTGCTCCACTGATGAACTCATCAATGAAAGAACCACTAACAATTTTCCTTTTCAATCTTTCAAGGACTTAAGTTTATAATTAGGAAGCAGAAAAGAATCTTGAATTCAGTTTCATGAACATCTACTTGGGGCTTAAACACAGCGTTAATTCTCACAATAGTCCCAACACTAGTGGGATCATTATCACCTCCATTTTACACATGGGGAAACTGAGGGTTGTACCTGGCAAGAGGAGGCTGGGCCAGAATCAGCCCTTCTGGCCCTGCCCTGGTGTTCTCAAGACACAGCAGATGTGGTCTTGGCACATGTGGAGGAAGAGGAGGGGGCTAAGCCCAGAAGGAGATCTGGGTCCCTTTGAGAAGAGAGGAATAGAAGCACCTGGATTCATCCATCAAACAGGCACTCAGAAAACAGGCATTATATGCCCAGAAGTCTTTGGCAGTGACTCAGACAAACAAGGTAACTGCCCTAAATGGACTAATATTTTTATGAGAGCAATACAACACAAATGAATACCTAGCAAGTGAAATAAGTTTAGGTGGTGAGTAGGGCCGGGAAGGAAAAAATAGGGGAGTGAGGAAAAGAGTGACTGGGGATCTCAAATCACATACCTGACAAGGACTTGTAAGATCCAGAATATATAAAGAGCACTTACAACTCAACAACAAAAAGTCAAACAAATTCAATTTGAAAATGAGCCAAAGTCTTGAACAGTCACTTGACAAATGTCCAATAAGCACGTGAAAAAGGGCTCAGCATCATGTCATCGGAGATGGGATATGAAGTCACATCTACTAGTTTCATGGGGTTATGGTAGTGGTTCCCAGCTGGGGGCAATTTGTCCCCCCCGTCAAAGGACATTTGGCAATGTCTAGAGACATTTTTGGTTGTCGCAAATTGAGAGGGTCATGATAGGCTAAAAATTAGTTCCCTAAAAATACCCACGTCCTAATCCCTGGAAACTGTGAATGTTACCTTTTATGGCCAAAAAAAGGTGGGGGGGGGGCGTCTTTCCAGAAGTGACCAGGTTACGGATGTGGGCCCTAAATGCAATCATATGTACTCTAATAAGAGGAAGGCAGGGGGAGATTAGAAACACAGAGAGGAGTAGGCCATGCGAAGACAGAGCAAGGAGAGATTTGAAGAAGCTGGCCTTGAAGATTGAAATGTGGCCACAAATTAAAGAATGCGCCAGGGCCGAGCCCGTGGCGCACTCGGGAGAGTGCTGCGCTGGGAGCGCCGCGACGCTCCCGCCGCGGGTTTGGATCCTATATAGGAATGGCCGGTGCGCTCACTGGCTGAGTGCCGGTCACGAAAAAGACCAAAAAAATAAATAAATAAAAATAAAGAATGCGCCAGCCACCAGAAACTGGAAGAGGCAAGGAACAAATTCTCTCCCAGAACCTCCAAAGAGAGCATGACCTTGCCTGATTTCAGTCCAGGGAAACGGATTTCTGACTTGTGGCCTCCAGAACTGTGAGACAATAAATTTCTGTTATTTTAAGCCACCAGGTTTGGGGTAATGTCTTAGGGCAGTAACAGGAAACTAATACAGGGTGCTACTGGCATCTAGTGGGTAGAGACAAGGGATGGTACTACTCATCCCACGATGCACAGGACGGCCTCCCACAGCAGGGAATCATGCGGTCCAAAATGTCAACGGTGCGGAGCTTGAGAAAACATAGGCTACGGCAACCAAATTGTGGAGTTTTAGTTCATCACATTGTAGCTGAACTTTAGAGGCTGAAATTTAAAAGACTGACCACACCAACGTAAAGGATCCCATTACCAACCAGCCACCAAAAAAATCAAATAAATAAATAAATAAATAAATAAAAGACTGACCACACAAAAAGTTGGCAAGTGTGTGGAGCGAATGGAACTCTCATACACTCCTGGTAGGAATGTACAATGGTCCAACCATGTTCAAAAACACTTTGTTAGTTTCTTCAAAAATTATAAGCGTACATTTACCTTACTATCTAGCAATTCCACATATGAAAGCACATTTTCACCAAAAGACTTGTACAAGAATGTTCATAGCAGCTTTATTCATATTAGCTCCAACTAGCAGCAGATGAATGGGTAAGGACCCTGTGGTGCATCCGTCCAGTGCTGAGCAATAAAAAGGAATGAAATACTCATACACACAACTTGGATAACTCTCAAAATAATTACACTGAGTGAAAGAAGCCAGACACAATACTATGTACTGTACGATTCCATTTATATGAAGTTCCAGAACAGAAAAAACTAATCTAGAGTGACAGAAACCAGAACAGTGATTGCCTAAGGGGGATGAGCATTGCCTGGAAGGAGGCATGAAGGAACTTTCTGGGGTGATGGAAAAGTTTGTTATTGGAATATCAGTTGCTCAGGCATACACTTTTGTCAAAATTCATTACAATGTACACCTAAACTTAAATGCAATTTCACTGTAAAAAAAAATGTACCTCAATAGAGAAGACATTTACAAAAGAATACATGGAGAGGGCATTGAGCCCAGCAGTGTGGGAAGACCCTTCGAGGAGAGGAGATGGGAGCAGAGCACACAGGACAAGATGAGCGGATGAGTTGCCTGGGCCTACTGTAACAAAGCACCACAAACTGAGTGGCTTAAACGACAGAAATGTATTGTCCCCTAGTTCTGGAGGCCAGAAGTTCGAGATGAAGGTGGCAGCAGAGTGGGTTCCTCGTGAGGGCCGTGAGGGAGAATCTGAGCCAGGCCTCTCTCCGGCCTCTGGTCTGCTGGCGACCTTTGCTGTTCCTTGGCTCCTCCTTAGGGTTTCCTGTGACTCCTCACGGGAGGTACCCGGATGAGATCTGGCCAGTCAAAACTCTGACTTGAAGACTTCCATGCCTTCCTTGGTTGCCATGTCTTCTACAAATGGATGTTTTCTGAATTCTTCTCATCTTCTTCCTTCCTGACCCTCAGAGACATGAGGAGCAGGGGCTTCTGGCTCCCCAGAAGACTGGCCTCCTCGAGCAGCTAGGTCGGTCACTGTGGTACATTCTTGGAGAACTTAAGCACCTCCTTATTTCCACAAAAAAGGAAGAGAAGCCTGGCAAAGACCCCCTTCTGTGCAGAATCTTTTAGTCCATGACACCCACATTGGAGGACTCTGGGGCCTTCCCCACTCCCTGTCTGGGCTGAGGCTTCTCAGCACACAGAGGGTAGAATTTATCAGGGGCCTCAAGCAGCTCCAGAGGAATGACTCTGGGAGGACCCACACATCCGACCTCCTGAAGGAGCAGACTCCAGGGCCACTAGGCTAGCCCTGAGCCCCCCAAGTCTAACTGCCACTGTGGAAGAAACCTGCACCTTGTAGAATCAAGAAGAAAGCCCTCAACAGCTAAGCTGGTCAATTTATGTTTTGTGTTTCTTGTCACAATAAAAAAATTCATAAAAAGTAAAAACTTTTGCCCATCAAAAGACTCAATAAAAACAAAAAAGCCACACTTTACACCAACATCCATTAAAAAAAAAAAGACAATAAAAGTGTTGACAAAGATGTGAAGAAATCGGAAGCCTTGTGTGTTGCTGACAGGAAGGTAAAATGGGGCAGCTGCTATGGAAGACAGTCTGGCAGCTCCTCTAAATGTTAAACCTAGAGTCACCATAAGACCCAGCAATTCCGCTCCAGGGAATAGACCCCAAGTAATTGAAAAACGGGTGTTCACACAAATGAACATACATGAGTGTTCATAGCAAAGTTTGTCACAATAGCCCAAAGGTGAAAACAACCCAAATCTCCATCAGTTGATGAACAGATAAACAGAATGTGGTCTATCCATGCACTGGACTATTATTCAATAAAAAAGAATGGCGTACTGATACATGCTACAACATGGGTGAACGTAGAAAATATTATGCTCAATGAAAGGAGCCAAACACAAAAGGACACATATTACGTGATCCAATTTATATGAAATGTCCAGAATAGGCAAATCTGTAGAGACATAAAGCAGATTAGTGGATGCCTGGAGCTGAGGATAAGATGGAATGGGGAGTGACTGTATAATGGGTACAAGTTCTCTTTTGGGGGTGATGAAAATGTTCTACAACTAGATAAAGGTGATGGTTATATAACATTGCAGATGTTCTTAATGCCACTGAATTCTACACTTTAAAATGATTAATTCCACATCATGTAAATTCCATCTCAATTACAAAACAAAAGAAAGCCCTCATCATAAATATATATATATTTTTTGTGACCAGTAAGAGGATCTTAACTCTTGGCTTGGTGTTGTCAGCACCACGCTCAGCCCATGAGCCAACCGGCCATCCCTATACATGGATCCAAACCTGCGGCCTCGGCGCTACCAGCGCTGCACTCTCCCGATTGAGCCATGGGGTCGGCCCATAAATTTGTTTAATGTAGTTGATTCCTCGGCATCTATTTTTACTCTCTTTTTTTTTTGTAAACTCACCACCATACTAACGAGGATTGGCATCCATTTTTAGGCCTGACATAGTTGTTTGAAACTCGGTTGAACACTGTCACCCTTGGCCTAGTTAAAACTTTCCCTCCCTGCATGGTTGTTTGCAGTGTAGCCTGTTAGTTCTTCATCCACTGATCCAAAACCCAGCACGTCCCACAGCTGCTGACCACTACAGAACCTAATACTCAGTGCCGGAGTCATATAAGTAAGTTACCTCCTTCGTTTTCTTTCTTTCTTTCTTTCTTTTTTAATAATTAAGGACGTTTTCTTTATTTGCTAAAGACTGAAATTCAATGAGCTGAGAATTTTTCTCAATCTTTTTAAACAATATCTAGCAAAATTATCTCTGCATTTTATTACACTGTATTCCTAAGATATTATTTTTTAATTTATTTATTATAAGCTTATTATTATTAAAATCGTGATTTTTTTCTTCATGCCCTTTACCCAATCTATCCCTCCCCAAAGCCCCCTCACCTCCCCCCCCATCTCTAGTATCCTTAGGTTTATTTTCCCCTTCTTAAAGTTCAACATATTGTTTTTGTCCCTTCCTTCCTTTCCTTCCTTTCCCTCCCTTCCTCCCTCCCTCCCTTCCTTCCTTTCTTTCCACCCGGTTATAAGTGAGAACATGTGGTATTTCTCTTTGCTTGTTTGGTATATTTCACATAACATAATTTTCTCCAGACTCATCCATGGTGCTGCAAATGGCAGAATTTCATTGTCTTTTATGGCTGAGTAGTATTCCATTGTGTATATATGCCACATCTTCCTTATCCAGTTGTCCGTTGATGTTCTATCCAAAGCAATCTACAGATTCAATGCAATCCCCATCAAAATACCAATGTCATTCTTCACAGAAATAGAAAAAGCAATCCTAACATTCATATGGAACTACAAAAGACCCAAAGCAATCCTGAGCAAAAAAAAAAAATAAAGCTGGGGGCATAACACTACCCAACTTCGTATTGTATTACAAAGCTATTGTAACCAAAACAGCATGGTACTGGCATAAAAGCAATCAGATCAATGGAACAGAACAGAAAACCTCAGAATCAACCCACATACTTACAGCCAACTGATCTTTGACAAAGGAAACAAAAGCATACATTGGGGAAAAGACTGCCTCTTCAATTAATGGTGCTGGGAAAATTGGACTTTTATATGCAGAAGAATGAAACTGGACCTGTACCTTTCACCATATACCAAAATCAACTCAAAATGGATTAAAGACTTAAATATAAACCCAAAACCATAAAATTAGTAAAAGAAAATATAGGGAAACATTCCAGGAAGCAGGACTGGCCAAAGACTTTATGAATAAGACCCCAAAAGCACACGCGACAAAAGAAAAAAATAAACAAATGGGACTATTTCAAATTAAAAATCTTCTGCACAGCAAGAGAAACAATCAACAGTGCTCAACCCACGGAATGGGAGGAAATATTTGCAAACTAAACATCCAACAAGGGATTAATATCCAGAATATATAAAGAACTCAAACAACTATACAGTAAAAAAAAAATAATAACCCAATTAAAAAATGGGCAAAGGAGACAAAAAGACATTTTTCAAAGGAAGACATACAAATGGCCAACGGGTACATGAAAACATGCTCAGCATCGCTAGTCATCAGAGAAATGCAAATCAAAACCACATTGAGATATCATCTCACCCCAGTTAGACTGGCCATTATTAAAAAGACCAGTAACAACAAATGCTGGCGAGGATGTGGGAAAAAGGGAACTCTTCTGCAGTGTTGGTGGGACTTCAAATTAGCACAGCCATTATGGAAAACAGTATGGAGGATTCTGAAACAATCACAGATAGAACTGCCATATGATCCAGCAATCCCACTACTGGGCATATATCCAAAGAAATGGAAATCATCATGTTGAAGGGAGACCTGCACTCCCATGTTAAACGTTTTCTTTATACTAGCCAATCCACAACCCCTGCAGGAAAGCCTAAGGGATAACACCCATGGACCTTAAAAAGGCATAGTCCCACAGGTTCCCTGCCCCCTCCTCCCTCTCCCTCTCTCCCTCCTCACCCACTGGCTGAGCTCCCTGCCACCTCCAGACTTCCCCTCCACCTCCCTTAAGCACCCCTAACCTCTCTGGACCTGTGAGGAATAAATTTCTTCTGTTTCATGCATTTCAGTTTCACCTGCTCATTGTATCTCACCTGACACACACAGCTGAACCTAACCCTCCCCCTGGTCAGGGCTCTCCTAGAGAGTGGCGATATTGGCTTATGTCCACTCTTGACAGAGATACCTCAAGACCAAATTAGAAAGAAACCATAACAATAAAAAATCACAATAGCCCTCTTAAAAGCAAATGGATGTAACTGATAAGTGTCACAGAACTTTCAGTTTGAAATCTCAGGTCATGGTGCACCAGAGGACACACAACAATCACGTGGGCTGGACACATACATCATTTTTCAATGTCTGTGTCCAGTTCATATAAAGGTTTTGGAAAAGATTTTAAGGAAGTACACGTTTTAAAAATGCAATGAAGTCCCACGTCCCCTCCACCTAGCTTAGGAAGCCACATGGTCAGGATGTGGTGAAATGCTCTCAGGTCTGCACTTACCAGCCACGTGGCCTGCTTGTGCCTCTCTGAGACTCCATTTCCCCATCTATAAAGCGGGTGTCTGAACACTATAGAAGAGCAATGCCACTTGACCTGGTGCCCCAGCTCAACTATGAGCACTTCCTAATAGTGAAAATCATCTTCAGCCCTTTCTCCGTTCCTCCCAAGAAATTGGAGCCCTACAGACCTGCTTTTTTGCTTATTTTATGTGTGTGTGTGTGTGTGTGTGTGTGTGTTTATATACACATACAAGTATTAGGGTAAGCTAACTGCTGTAGCAAACAACCAGAAGTTTCAGTGGCTGAACACACTACAATCTTGTTTCACCCGCATGTCATTGTCCAGTGGGCGGTGCTGGGCCAGAAGTGCAAACCTGCAGGATTCACACTGGGGGAGCAGGGAGAAAGGCGTTGCCCGAGGACAGTCTCACTGGCCTGTGCCATAGGGAAACACATGGGGATGTTTGTAACTGCCATCAGGCTCTGTTCTTGCTTAACATAAATCCAACCTTAGAAATGTTATTTCGACAAAGGGGCGTTTACGACTGCCAAGATTTTAGATTTGGTTGCCATTTCCTGTAAAAACACCTCCAAAAGAAACCTGTGACTCTGACTGGTTATCTCGACAATGGGTTGCCCTGTGATACTCTTTAGTTGCCCCTTAAGGATTCTTAGGCTGGGTAAACGCTGGGAAAATCTCCCAGGGAAAACCGACGCGGAGGATTCCCACTCACCTCTCCCACACATGTGTAGGTACTAAAAGGACTGCAGAGTTCTTATTTTCATGAAAATGCTGAGAATCTTGGTTCCCCTAAGCAAATCACTCCCTCCCTTGCCAGGCCGTTGGAAGGACGAACATTAACAGACTTGTCTGCCACAGTCTGTGGTGAGGCGGAGGGACTGTGGTGCCCCCGAGGGCCAGTAGGAACCCAGAGAAGGGTCTCAAGAGGACTGGAGAGGATCCTTTGAGACATCAGCTCTGCCTTTTTTTAAATTTGTGGGACCTAGTCTTGTCTTAGAGGGAAATAAAACCAAGCCACTGCACAGTAGGGAGAAAGGACTCGCCAGAAAGCCATCATTTTGGGAGCAAATATCTGATACTTGACCTTGTGCCCCAGCTCAGCTAGGAGCACAGGTGAGGAGATTGGGGCTGGTGAGGCGACTCCAGTCCTGACTCAAACCTTCCCGGGAGACTGAGACCAGAGGACACTGCCTCTGTAACTAATGGCAGGTGTCTGCTGGATTCTCACTGCCACCGTCGGTGTCTCCTGCCACTGCAGAGTCAGGGCTGGCCCACTCCGTGTTGGGACTGCCTCACGGGGACCACTCAGCTGGAGCCTTGTTTGCCAGCAAGAGACAAGGCAGGTGTGGGACAGCAGGAAGAGGACCAGCCGCTCCACTGCAAGGCCCGGTCGCTAAGAGAAGCATGGACCTGCTACTCCCAGCTGCCCCTCACCCTGACTGTCCAAGCCCATGTCCCTGGCTTCCTCTCATCCTCCCACAGAGTGGCCCTGGGGGTTGTCCCTTACCTGCTTCTTGTCCCCAGAGCCAAGGCAGGAGAAAGGGCTCCTCCTCACCTGTATTTCTCCTCCTGAAGAGACTGCAGCGACACCTGCAGGTCCATCACATACGTTTCCTTTAGACTATGATAGGACGCCTGGAGGCCGGTGGAGAGCTTCTTAACTTCTTTGAGCTCTTCCTTCTCTTTCTGCAACAGCAGGTTTTGCTGCTGGGCCACATACTTCCCCGGCTTTAAGCCCGGGAAGTGACTCTCCAGAGTGACATGTCTGACATCAGGCAGGCTGGCGGGCAGGCAGTCTTCCCCACCCAGCTTGGGGGCCTTCTCACCAGGCTGCTTGAAGTTGTCCAGGCTGCTTTCCACCTTGAGCACTAAGCCTGTGGGCCTGCAGCACCCCTGCAGCTCCTGGAGCTGCTGGTGACACCGGCGGAGCCTTTGCTCGATCTGGGCGATGGTGGCAGAGGTGCGCTGGTTCACCTTCTCGAAGGCCTCCCGGATGTGCGGGGCCTGGTGCCGGTTGGCTTTGGACACTAGCTTGAGGTAGGCCACGGTGTTCTCATCCCGACTGGCCTTCTCCACTCTCAGCTGCTCAGACAGGTAGAGGATGCGGTACTTGATGCTATCCTGTAAGTTCTGGGAAAGCTTCCCATCCAACATGCCGGAAGGGCCACTGGGGCCATCCTCACTGGATGACAGGGACCTGCACGAAGGCACATTGGAAGGGGGTGCTGCACTTGGGTTCTTGGTATATTCCACCTGCAACGGGAAAAAAGAAATCACAAAATGGGTTCTCTGTGAGCTGCAAACGGTAGGAGAATTGGACATGTTATGGCTTCACTCCATAAAAATACTTACACATCTGGGCGGACACTTACGCAAAATCTGTGCATGCAAGATGGGTCCGACGCAGACTGGGGAGGTCGAGTTCATTTTCCGGGCTCCTCTCCCCTCTATTTCAGCACCTGACTCCTTGCTCCATGGGTGTACCTTCCTATGACCCTCAGACAGCTAGACTCTCCCCTCCACATTGTCCCACCTCTTCTCGGATCTCTCCCTCTATTTTCTCTTCCAAGAATTACCGATTGTGGGTCTCATTTATAAAGAAGTCCTCTTGTAAAGTACGTAATAAACTCATTCCCATTAACCCATATGGCTTGCTGTATTGCTGCTCCCAGGAAAATAGGACATAGGCAGAGAGATCTGCATTTATCAGGTTCATTCATTCATCCATCATTCATTCCACATACATTTCCTGAGCACGTACCATGTAGTACAGAAGCCAGACACATTTCTACTGTCACAGAGCTGACGGTCCAGGTAGAAAATTCCATTGTAACACAAAAGAATGAGTCTCTCGCATGGTGAGGGATAACACTGCCTTCGAAATAGAGCCCAGTTCAAATCCTGTCTCTATCACTTTGAGACCTTGAGCAAGTTAATAAACCACTCTGAAGCTCAGTTTTTTTCACCTCTAAAATGAAGGTGGCATAGCTAGAATCCAAGGCAGAGTGGGGGTGGGGCAGATCAGATGCTGCCTCTGTTCTGTTTCTACTTTGAAACTGTAAGCACCTTCGTGACAGCTTGTGATCTGAAAATGCTCTCCTGGAGGCAAGTCAGGAATGATTTTACTGTAATAGACAACTTGGCTCTGGATATTTATCGTATGTAAATTATACCTGGATTGAAAAAACACATTGTGATACCATTACACACCTGGCAGATTGGCAAAACTTAAACTAACAGTAATAATTGTTGGTAAGGAAATGGAGCAACAGGAACTCTCAATCACTACTGGTAGGAGAGTAAACTGGTACAGCTACTTTGGAAAAGCATTTGGTAGTATCATAAAGTTAGAAACACGCATACTGAATGGCCCAGCAATTGCATTCACAGGCAATATCCCTGGGAGACAGGAGCACTAATGCTCCCAATAACCAACCGCAAGAAACAACCCACCTGCCCATCAGCTGTAGAACGTGTAAATAAGGTGTAATGTATTCAACAAAACGAACTATAGCCTTGAAAAACCTGAATGAATTTCATGAGCATAAATGTTGAACAAAAGAGCCAAACACAGAAAAATCCATACTATGTTTCTATGGTTCCATTTACATAAATTTCAAGAGCAGGGAAAACTAAATGATGTTGTGTAGGGATGCCCACACAGGCAGTAAAGCTATAAAGGAAAGCATGAACATTAGTTGCACAAACGTCAGGATACTGGTTCTCACTATGGTAGAAGAAATGGACTGTGATTGGAGGGGATACGTGGAGGCTGGGGTGCTTGGCCTGAGTAGTAGTTAACTGGGTTTTCACCTTATCATTATTTCTTAAAATATATGTTGATGTTTTTCTACACCTTTATATACATACGCCAGATTTCACAATTTTTAAAGGTTTTTAAATGTTCAATAGATGGATTTAATAGTAGATGAGATATGGCTGGAAAGACTATTAGTAAATTTTAAAACAGAGTTAAAGAAAGTATCCAGAGGGTCAGCCCATGGCTCACTCGGGAGAGCGTGGTACAGACAACACCAAGTCAAGGGTTAAGATCCCCTTACCGGTCATCTTTAAGAAAAAAGAAAAGAAAAGAAAGAAAATATCCAGAAGCGCAAAGGAAGAAAATTTGAAAAACAGAAGATGTGGAAGACAGAGTGAAAAGGTCTAACAAAAATCTAATTGCCAAGCCAGAGAGAGAAGACAGAGAGAATGAAGCAGTGGCAATATTTTAAGAGATACTCCCTAAGAACTTTCCAGAACTGAGGAAAGATACAAATCCACAAATTCAAGAAGCCCAATAAATCCCAGGCATTAAAACAGAAATAGACCCACACCTAGACACAAGATCTTAAAAGCAGCCAGAGAAAAAAAGCTAATTACCTTTAAAACCATGTCTTTTAGACGCAAGCTGACTTCTCACTAGCATCAGTGAAATCCAGAAGACAGGTGAATAATGTCTCAATATGCTGAGAGAATAACTGTCAGAGAGGAAAAAAAAAAAGGTCACATTCAGAGAATCAGAGGTCAGAATGCTTTCAGACTTTTCGGCCACTGCACATGAAACCAGAAGATGATGAAGTAATGCCTTTGAAATTCTAAGGGAAAAATTATTTTCCAACCTAGAATTCTACACCCAAACTGCCAACTGTGAGGTTAAAGACATTTTCAGACATGAAAGAACTCAAACAGCTTACGTCCTTTACATTCTTCCTCTGGAAGCTACTAGAAAATGTGCACCACCAAAATCAGGGAGTTCCCTAAGGAAGAGGTAGAGATGGGATCTAGGAACCAGGGGACCCAGGACAAAAGACAGGCAAATGTAATCTCCAGCATAATGGACAGCAAGTGGAAAGCCTCAGAGAGCTCCGGGGGGTGAAACTACTGGAGTGCCAGATAGCTTAGCACATACAGGTAGGAGATCCAGACAGTTGAGGGAAGTGTTGAACTAGTGACAAGTAATGGAGCAAAAGCAAAAAGGGGGTGAAGGGGGGACAAGTGTTGACTCCAAGGAAAACAGAAAGTTAGGAGAGAAAGGAAAAGCAGTCACAGTAATTACTCAATTGTGACTTGTGTTTCCATGGACTTGATAATGTAAACACCAAGGAATGATCAAACCAAAATCATTATATACTGTGCTGGAAGGAAGGGGGACAGGAAGCACGTGTTGGTTGGGGGTTGGGGGACAGGTAAAAGAGCTACATCATCTCTTTTACTGTAAGTCAATAATTCCTAAAATATAGAAATACAAAGAATTAGCACTATAAACAAGTTATTTAGAGAACTGGAGATAAATGCCAAAAGAAACAGCTAAAACGGTTTAAAGTGCTTTTATTCGGGGGAGTGGACAATTGGGTGGTTGGAGGTCAGGGATTGCTATCTTTTTTGTAATAGACCTTGTAGAACCATTTAAGTCTGTGAACCAGGAGTGGGCAAACTATGCCCCAAAGGCCCACTGCCTATTTTTGTATGGCCTGGGAGCTAATCATGGCTTCTACACTTTTAAATGGTTGGAAAAAATTAGAAGTAGAATGTTTTGTGACATGAAAATTATAGACTCAAGCTTCAGTGTCCATGAACAAAGTTTTATCAGAACATTTGTCACACTCATTCATTTACATATTGCCTGCGACTGCTTCCATGTGACAACAGCAGAGTTGAGTTGCTGCAACAGAGACCGTGTGGCTTAATATGTTTACTATCTGGCCCTTTACATGAAAGTTTGCTGACCCCTGCTTTAAACTATGTTCATGTATACCATCAATAAATGTAAGAACTAAATAATTGTTTAAAAAGCAAGTTGAAAACAGGGAAAATAAAAATTTGCTAAGGACTTGCTCTAAGGGGGAATTTTATAGGTATAATACAAAACTCAAAATTGACAGAAAAATACGCTGGTGAAAAAAGTGAAAGGTAACCAGCAGAAGAATAAAAACACAGTACATAACATCTAAATAACCAAAGGGAGAAAAACCATGGAACTTGATTAATCAGAAAAAAAAGAAGGAAAAGAGGAACAAAAATAAATAGGATAGCAGGGTAAGTAGAAAACAGAAAATAGGATGCCAATAAGATGTGGTTATTAGTGGTTATATACCATGTTCTTGAGAAGAAGATTCAATATTGTAAATACGTCAGCCCTCAGCCCTGTATATATTAATCTCTACATTCCATGAAATCCCAATTAAAAGCCCTGTGGGAATGTCTTAGGTATCTTATATTATCTGGTTCCAAAATTTATTTGGAAGAGAAAATGCAAAAGAATCAATAAGAAAATTTTGAAAAAGAATGCTAAATATGGTTTTGGGAAATGGACTACTTGAAAAATGTTAAGTTAGAGTGCTACCTTACATTATTTATAATAATACAGTCCAGACATTATAAAGAACTACACACACACACACACACACACACACACACACACACACAAACTATAGAAATATTAGAAGGACATAATAAAAATCGTTTTTACAATCTTTGGGTAGAGAAGACCTTTATAAGCAAGACTCAAACCAGAATGCCATAAGGAAAAGATTTACATATTTTATTACAAAAACATTTTAAGCCCTCTGTAAAGGGGAAAGAAGCAATAGTAAAAGGAAGCAACATTTAGGTTTTGGTTCACACACTTGCTTTTTTAAAAAATAAAATACGTACTTTACCATTAATAAAGCAATAGAGAAGAAATGACTTGGAATATCTCTGATAAAGAGCTAATTAACATAATATATAAAGAACTACAAATCAGTAAAGTAAAAACAAATAATTTGATACAAAAACAGTAAGGGAGCCGGTCCCGTGGCTTACTGGGGAGAGTGTGGCGCTGGTAGCGCCGAGGCAGCGGGTTCAGATCCTGTATAGGGATGGCCGGTGCGCTCACTGGCCGAGGTAGTGCAGACCACACCATGCCGAGGGTTGCAATCCCCTTACCGGTCAGAAAAAAAAATAGCTTCTTAAAACTTAGGGCTGTATTGCCAACTTGACCTCATGTTTGTATTTAGTAAAAGAAAAAAAAAAACAGTAAGGGATAGTAATGGACAATTCAGGCAACGAAATATGAATGACAATAAACGCACAAAAAAATGCACAAGTGCAAAGTGATCGGAGAATTGTAAATCACAGCAATGATTACATATAATTTTCTCATCCATCAGAATGCCAACAATTAAAAAGATTAACAATATCCAGCGTTGATGAGATGTGGGGAAACGAGTACTGACATACTCTGCAAGTAGAAGTATAAATAAGTTGAAGTTTTTTGATGGGCAGTTACGCATTCCGTAGTAACATTTTAAAAGCACGTACCCTTTAACACAGCGAGGACGTGGGAGCCTAATGGCACTCACACAGACACTTTCGGGTTCTCACACAAAGACTCAGCATTTTTGAATTATGCTGCAGCACCTGCGCTACCAAGTGGTTGAACTTGGGTATAGTGTTACGGGGACAGAGCCACTGGGAGCCATGCTGGCTGGGAAGACCAGCTGAAAGTCAGAGATTAGAGTCTCTGAGACTGACACTGTGGCCTTTAGGAAGAGACATGGCCGGAGATGGGTCATTTCGGACGGAAAGTGAAGCACATTGTGTATTTATTGAGGGAGTTCACTCAAGCGAGGCTCTGCATGCAGTCAAGTTACAGGCTGGAATTCACCTCAACAGTCACACTGAACTAGTCCTACAGAAGGTTCTAGAAAGGGGAAAGAGGACAGCGCACAGAGACGCCACACGTCTCAGGAGGTTGAGCTTGCGTCATCTGCTGAGAAGCACACCTGGAAACTGGGTTGCTATGGGGGAGAGGGTGGCCATCAGCAAACTATGAAATTCCAGAGTGACCTTTTTTATACTGTGATAACACGCGCACACATAAACTACACCACTGTAACTATTTTAAAGTGTGTAATTGGTCTTTGACTACATTCGCTACGTTGCGCAGCTAACATGGCCACCATCTAGTTTCAGAACTTTTTCGTCATCCCGGGGGAAAGCTGCGCGCAGGGTGTTCCGGTGCGGAGGGCTGAAACGCCGCACGTGGAGGGAAGCGCACGTGGAGGGAAGCGGCCTGGGGGGTGGGGTGTTCTGGCGAGCAGAGGGAAGCAGCACGTGGAGGGAAGCAGCATGGGGAGGTAAGTGGCGTGTGGGGGGCGGGGTGTGTTGCAGCACGGGGAGGGAACGGCACGTGAAAGGAAGCGACACGTCTGGGAAGCGGCACGCGGAGGGAACGGCACGTGAAAGGAAGCGACACGTCAGGGAAGCGGCACGCGGAGGGAACGGCACGTGAAAGGAAGCGACACGTCTGGGAAGCGGCACGCGGAGGGAACGGCACGTGAAAGGAAGCGGCACGCGGAGGGAACGGCACGTGAAAGGAAGCGGCACGCGGAGGGAACGGCACGTGAAAGGAAGCGACACGTCTGGGAAGCGGCACGCGGAGGGATCCAGCAAGCCAAGGACACATGAGGACGGTGCTGATCCAGCCGAGCCGCATTTCCTCCGGGGCCGCTGAAGTCTATGCAGCTATGTCTGATTCTGAGGCGACAACTTCGAGGGTACATGAAGCCATACCTGACCAAAATACGGTCCAAGTGTTGCGGGATATGGCTAACCGCCTGCGCATCCAATCCATCAGGGCCATGTGCAGCTCGCAGTCCAGGTAAGTTCCCCTCGTAAAAGCCCAAGTCATGTGGTGTGAGGGACCCTGCAGTGAGGAGGCCGTAAGATAAA
The DNA here is from genome assembly GCF_027409185.1 of Cynocephalus volans. NCBI lineage: Eukaryota > Metazoa > Chordata > Mammalia > Dermoptera > Cynocephalidae > Cynocephalus > Cynocephalus volans. The sequence goes on from NC_084478.1 coordinate 178,537,991, forward strand.
GGGACCCGTCCAGGCCTAGGGGAATTCGGTAGTAGAGGCCCGTCTCCAGCCCCCCCCCAGACGCCAGCGAGGCACGGTCCCCGGCAGCTGCCTCTTCTTCCCTGTAAGGTGAGGTTTTGTACGTCCTCACCCGTTAGGAGAGAAAGATCTAGAACCTACATACGGTGTCCCTGGGATCAGATTGGGCTAGCCGGAGTTCATCCATTTTTTCTAGGTTGATCAATTTCATTTGAACAATGTTCAATTTATATATTTATTGTGGTAAACACACTATTGTGGTTAGTGTTAGGCAATTATGTTTTAGCCGATGTCTAAGATGGCGGCGGGCGGACGGGAGGAACATCCAAAATGGCTGCGGAGGGCCGAGCCCGTGGCGCACTTGGTAGAGTGCTGCGCTGGCAGCGCTGCGACGCTCCCGCCGCGGGTTCGGATCCTATATAGGACTGACCGGTGCACTCACTGGCTGAGTGCCGGTCACGAAAAAAAAAACGACAAAAAAAAAAAAAAAAAAATGGCTGCGGAAAGTTTCAGGTTTCTAGCACGTTTTCCGAGAATCACAAAAAGCCCCTCCCCCTTCTTCCTCACCACCACATCCCCTTCGCGCATGCGCGAATTTCTCCAAACCCCACCCTCTCCTTTCCCCGCCCATCGGAATAGTCCTGCTCAGCCTAACTGGATATAAAAGGCCCAGCCCAACTCTCCCTGCCGCTACTGCCCCTTCCGAGAGGGCAGCCCGCTTGCTCATTTTGCCTGCCTAATACATTGTGGTTAAGCCTTTGTCTCCTGGTGTGTTTTATTTTCCCGCTCAGGCCAGGGCTTTTCCTTTCAGTTAGTACAATGCCTTTTTTTCTTTTCTTTCTTTCTTTTTTTTTTTTTTCTTTTGGCAGCTGGCATGTTCTGGGACTGGAACCATGACCTTGCTGTTGGTTATAAGGCTGCACTCTAACCAACTGAGCTAACTGGCTAGCCCTGAGTTAACCAATTTGTTGGTATACAGTTGATCATACTATCATAATCTTTATCTCTGTACAATCAGTAGTAAAGTCTTCACTTTTCTTACTTTAATTGGGTCATATTTTTTTTCTTTTACTTAGTTCATTTACCTAAAGTTTTGGAAAATTTTTTTTATATTTCTTTTTTTTTTTTTTTTTTGTGACCGGTTAGGGGATCGCAACCCTTGGCTTGGTGTCATCCGCACCACACCGGCCATCCCTATATAGGATCCAAACACGTGGCGGGAGCGCCAGTGCACTCCCAGTGCCGCCCTCTTCCGTGTGAGCCACGGTTCAGCCCTGTAAATTTTTTCAAAGAAGCAATTTTTGGTTTTGTTAATTTTTATCTATTTTTGTAGTTTGTTATTTATTTCTATTCCCATCTTTATTATTTCTTTCCTTCTGCTAGCTTTTGCTTTAGTTTTTTTCTAGTTCCTTAAGCTAGTTGTAAAGTTAGGTTGTTGATTTGAGATTTTTAAAAATGCGTTTACAACTATAAACGTTCCTCTTGGTACTGCTTTTGCTGTATCCCATGAGTTTTAGTATGTTGTGCTTTTTCCTTTTGTGTTTGTGTGTGTGTGTTGTGCTTTTTTCATTCATCTGTTTTCTAATTTTCCTTGTGAATTCTGCTTTTTTTCCCCTTTTTTTTTAAACCCATTGGTTATTTAAGAGTATGTTGCTTAATTTTCAAGAATTTGTGAATTTTCTATTTTTCCTTCTGTTAACTGATTTCTAACTTTATCCCATTGCAGTCAGAGATATTAGGAGTATGATATCTTTTAAATCTTGCCTTGGAGCCTGGGCTATGAAACTAAAAAGACAGTGTAGGTGCCTTTAAGACCATGTGTTTTCAAGATTTTTTTGCGTGTCCATTTTGTTATCTTCACCTTCAGAATGAATAATAGAGAATTGCACTTTCTCAAGGGATGTCTAGTGGCTTTTAAGTCCATATCATTCACTTAGGGGACACTTGCAAGGCAAGAAGTTTTTTTTTTTTTTTTTTTTTTTGTCTTTTTCGTGACCGATACTCAGCCAGTGAGTGCACTGGCCATTCCTATATAGGATCCGAACCCGCGGCGGGAGCGTCGCCGTGCTCCCAGCGCAGCACTCTCCCGAGTGCGCCACGGGCTCGGCCCTAAGGCAAGAAGTTTTAAGTCCCCATTTTCTTTATTTTTATTGAACCGTAATTGATTACACATATTTTGGGGATTCAATGTTGACGCATGTTGGTCAAATCAATATTACTAGTATGTATATTGTTATAAATTGTACTTATTCTTTATGCCCCTTGTCCAATCTCTCCCAATCCCCCTCTCTCTCCCCCTCCCACCACTGATAACCCTAGATTTCTTCTCTCCCTCTGAAAGAGCAATGGTTATTCTCTTGATTTGTTGCCTAGATGACCTGTCCAGTGCAGAGAGATGTGTTCAGGTCCCCCAATATTATCATAGAGCAGATGCTTCTGTCACTCTGAAATGGGCTTTGTGGAGAGAGGCATCATATTCTTCTCTTTGGTCTCTGCTGGTGACACTGTGTCATTGCACTCCAATGGCTTGCAGACCATCTGCGTGGTGGTTGTGACATCTAGCCACTTTCATGGCAGCCATGGTTACTGTGGTGGCTGTGGTGGGCCACCCACATGGAGGTGATGTTTTTGGCACGCTCCTTGGCAGTAGTGGTGTGCCTGGTTGTGGGTGGGGGGTCGGGTCCCCGGTAAGTTTCCATTTCTATATTGTGAAATTTGAAACAAGGCATTACTAATAGGAATGAGCCTGGCCTATAAAATAGTATTCTTCTGACAGTTGGAGAAGGGCTCCAAGGAGTTGGTTTTGTCTCCTGTCTTGTCCCGGCCCCCCTTTTTAATTAAAGAGGGAGTGACTGGGCTTACATGCAGGCTGCTTTCTAAGAGCAGCATTTATTTCAGCACTCAGTAAGGGCTGAAGTGACTCGCCCATGAGGAATGTTTGTCTTTCACCATTCACTTCCTGAAAGAAGTTCATATTAGGTAAGAGAATGGGACCTTTGTGGTGTTTCTGATTAACGATGATCCTGAAATTTCCTCAGCATGTGTAAGTACCACAGACGAATTTAAGCTAGCGAGAGTACGTGAGTGGGAGTCACGTGGCGACCTTGCCCCCTGTGCACGGTGCTCCACCGAGAGAAGTGGGCTGGTCTCCAGGTGTCTCGCTCTGCTCAGGGTGGAGGTTGTGTGGATACTGGCCTTCAAAGTGTCCTTCAGGGCTGTGAGCTTGGAAGCCAGAGCCCTGCATCCCTTATCTTTGGCTGGATCCTTCTCAGGCTGGAAGAAATGACTCTGCCTCTTCTGGTCTGAGGATACCACATGAAAGACGGCTCACTCACTGTGTTCCTCCAGAGTCCCTTGCCTATGAGAAATGATCTGTGTCGTGTCTGCCTTTCAGCCACTCCATGTCGTGCAACAGCACCGCCGAGATCATGTCAGTGTTGTTGTTCCACACCATGAGGTATAAACAGGCAGACCCAGAGAACCCGGACAACGACCGATTCATCCTCCCAAAGGTACGCTGGCAGGGGAGCTCAGGGGCTGCTTCCATATGTGCTGCTTAAAACCATTTTAAAAAACACTGTGCCAACAAGGCCTGGAATGGGCTCCGTTTATTGTTTTAGTTCTTTCTTTGCACGGTAAAGATCTAAAAGGCATTATAGCGAGGACCGCCTGAAGCCATGTGATGCACGTGGCAGGAGGAGGGGTGGGGCAGCTGGCTGCACTTCCTTTCCTCTGGTGGGACCCCTTGACAAAGTCACGCTGTTACTGCCCTCTGTGCTGCCAGCTGAGTGACATCAGTGGATCAGACTTGCTGAGCCTGAGGAAAATTGAGTGTGACTTGGAGGGACACTCCACCGGTCAGTCAGCTTTCCCTTCCGTTTCTCTGCAGATCTGACCTGACACTGATGAGGTATTTTCTCATTAGGGATACAATACCAGCTGCCCCAGGACACTGGGGACAGGAAAGTAAAAGAATCTTAAAGACAAGGTGTGTCTCAGAACCAGAACAGGTCCAGAAGAACAACAAACAAAACAAAGTGTGTCAGAACGTGTGGCTGGTTTAATGCTATCTGAAGGTGAACTGTGTCCCAGAGCAAAGCACCGTGTCCAAACACATAGCAGATCAGGGCAGTGGGAAGTAGTTTCAGATCAAACTACGGACATGGCTGAAGTACTTAGGGGTCATAATTGTGCCTTTATCTTGGTGTCTGAAACATAATGTCAAATGGTTTGGCAAAAACCAAATAAGTAAAATTTGTGTGTGCGTGTATGTTTAAACAGAGATGAAGTAAACGTGGGCCATGGGTAAAGGCAAATCAAGGTGAAGGGTGGATGGGAATTCATTGCACTAGGCTTCCAACTTATCTATAAACTTGAACATTTTTTATAACAAAAATTGAAAAGTGGGTGTAGAAACACAAATCAGGTGTTCAGATTTCTGGTTTAAAAATAGAAAAAATGCCAAGACTATCACATAATTGCTGCTGTTGGACTCATCAGTCTTAGAGGGATAAAGAGGCTTTCTGGTATACAGTAGCACACTGGGCACTGTTCAGCTGCCAGAGTTTGTGTGTTCGTCAGATTTAGGCACCAGATAGAACCAGAAGAAAGGAGAAAGCGCACAGAGCATCGTCTGTCGTGGCTTTGGCTGGACACAGAGTAAACGGACACACTACAGGTGGAGCCATGAGGGTCTTCGCCATTGGTGCCTCACGGCCATGGGTCTGCCCACAAGCGATCATATCATCAGGGCGTGGGTGTCTAATGCAGAACACAATGTTAGGAGGCAAACGCTAAGGCCTGGTATTGTCACTGACTGGCAGGTTCTTGGGTTCCATTACAGCTGTCACAGTGCTGAAGACTTCCTGGGGTGCAGAGGTTTGTGATGCCTCTGTCTCCCCACTCAGGCTTTTACTTTTGTTTTATTACCTCTTGTATTTTCTCCAGCCGAGCAGACCTAGGAAAAACCAAAAGCCATTTTGTGAACTTGTTCTTAAAGCACGCATTGTGCTGGATCATAGATGAGAAGCAGCATCTGGAAAAGAAGTTTTTCTTTTTTGGGTGCCTGTGGAACCTTGTACGTGTCTTTATTCCAGCCCTCAATGCCCCTGTCAGGTGTTTTTCCCCACAGCATAAGGGCTCATGGGAAAGAGAAGGGTACCCATGTGGGGGCACTGCCTCTGTGCCAGGCATCATGCTGACACACCACACATGATGGGGCACCTAAGTCTATTTTTACAGCCTCCGACTGCCTAAGGAGGGGCTCCCGGCTTCATTGTTCTCATAAAGTGAAGGTGGTCTTGAGTGCTGAGCCCAGGCTCAGTCTATGGCATCGTAGAGCCTTGGCTCCAAGGGCATGCAAGGCAACTGGCCTCCAGAGCTTGTTACAGGAGAGAGAAAGGCACTGTGAGAAGGGAGGTGGTCAGAAGAGACTCCAGTGGGATGGCTCTGCTAGGCTAGAGATGCGAAACTGAAAGGGAGTGTCTGGGGACACAAAGCATGGAGAGAACGCCAAGGAAGATCAGAAGAGCCCGAGGAGGAGTGTAGAGGGTAGGAAGCAAGAAGGGAGAGAGATCTGAGGCTGATGAGGACCTTTCATTCATTCATTGATGGTGGTGATGAACACACCCACCTCATCTCCCCTGGAGCGGATCAGATAAGAAACCTGTAAGTAAACAGATAGTGTGTCAGAGGGGGCTGAACATTCTGGAAGCAAGTAAAAGGGAGGGTAGAGGGGGCACTAGTTGGAAGAGAATGGTCCAGAAAGACCTCGATGTTGACGATTGAACAGAGATTTGGAAGAAGTGAGAATGGGCTGTGCACATCTCTAGGCGCAAGACTGGAGTATAGGGAGCCACCAGTGCTAAGGCCCTGAGGCAGATATGTGGCCCTTGTGTTGAAGGGGTGGGGTAGCAAGGAGGCCAGGGTGCCTGGAGCGGTGGGATGGGGGCTGAAGTGGGCAGACCAGCTCAGGAACCTTAGGGCTCTTCTTAGGAGACTGGAAGACCTTGCACAGTGAGTAATTTAAATTTTAACAGGCTCTGTCTGGTGGCTGGGTTGAGAATGGCTGTGGGGGAGAGGCAGGGAGGCCAGAGAAGAGGCTACTGCAATGACAGAGGCAAGAAGTGTTTGTGTCCAGGCCAAGATGGTGGCAGCAGAAGCCGTTGAATAAATTCAGTGTGTCTGGAAACTAGGGAGCAGGCCCTCTCTTATCAGTGCAGCAGTCCTTTGTCACGGCTTTGTGGTCCTCAGAGGGCCGCGTTCTCTCCATGGGACTATGATAAGCCCGTGCGTACAAACAGGATGGGGCTGGGGTGGAGAGGTGGTGGGAAATGACTCATTTCTAGCATTAGCACTTGTAGGTGACCACTTCTGAGATCTCATTTGACCTGAGTTTTACAAACCAAGGAACTCACAGTCTTAAGTATTTTTCTGTTTAAGAATCCGTATTCTGCAATAGGTTGAACATGTGGTTTGTGCATGGCTGGAAAAAAGGCCCTGTGAGAATGGCAAAGATCATGCCTTACGTTTTCTGCTTTACGTTTAGGCTCCTTCCGCTGTGTTTGCAAAGCTCCAGTCTTTGCACTGCGTGGATGACCTGGGGCTTCCTGGGCACGGGCGATGCGTGTCTTCCTTGTCAGCCCAGTTTGCAGCCAGGCTGAGCCCCGGGCTTGGCTCACAGTGTGCCTCTAACATTGATCTGAGACTTGGGGTGCATGTGGCTGTGGTGAAGAGGAATTCACCCAGCAGGATGGGAGGGGCCGTTCCGATGGGACACCATGACAAGGTCAACAGGAGCCGCCTGTGCTCCGCAGAGGAGGTTGGCCTGCTAACCATGTCGTGCAGCTGTGTTTAGGTTCATTGGGTCCTTTTTCTCTTACAGAAACTGGCTCTTAGTGATGCGGTAATAGGATGGTGTGGGCAGGGACTGGGGGCCGCGTGCGGGATGGCCTACACTGGCAAGTACTTTGACAAAGCCAGGTAAGGCGCTTCCCCAGAAACCACTGCACGGCCGTGTCCTGCACTCCCTCGGCTTGGTGGGGTGGGGACGAGGCCTAAGGGGCCGTGCACACTCCAGCCCGGGCCCCTGCAGGTCCTGCGTGGTGCTTCCTCCACTCCCCAGGCCGCCCCGTGTCCCATGAGCCTGTTGAAATTTCTCATCCTTTGTTGACTTTCTTAGTTCTCCTCCTGGGGTTAATAACTTTTCTTTTAACTTCATAGCATTTTAGTGGGGTCTGGGATGTATTTTTATTGGTATAAAGCTCCACACTCTGCTGTGCAGGAGTTTACTGTGTACAACAGAACATATGCTCCTGAGGTAGAATGTTCCCATTGTGATTATTGTAAATTCATTGTACGAGCAGAAATAGAAGGTGGCAGTGCTTTAAAACAATTTGCCAAGAAAACGTACATGTAAATGTTGTTTAGGCATTTAAGGGAGCCGCTTTCTTCCCATTCCCTTCTTGCCTGTCAACGGGGAGAAGTGTCAGAAGGACCTAAAACTCGCCTTACAGCTAGAATGAGAAAACTAGCCTAGCCACATGGGAAGCCCATCGCACGAGGGGGAAACTTTTAAAGCTTTGTTTCTTCGGCTGCTGAGTTTGGGCAGAGTTGATGAGGAAAATAGTTTTAGGAACCTGGTGCTCTGAAGCAGCTTTTCCAGTCCATTCCTTTGGTTCTCTTTCTGGAATGTCTTTGCTTGAGTGGCCCCGATAACACCCAGCAGGGCTCTAAACCTCCTTTGCTTGTTCCAGCTTCCGAGTGTACTGCCTTGTGAGTGGTGACATTTCAGAAGGCTCTGTCTGGGAGGCAATGGCCTTTGCTTCCCACCATGCTCTGGACAATCTTGTGGTGATCTTTGACACGAACTGCGTGATATATGGGGCTTCCTCACCCCCCGGGCACTGCACAGACGTCTATCAGAAGCGCTGTGAAGCCTTCGGGTAACTGTTCTCTCTTGTTTTACCTTCTTTCTGTCTCACCCCCCCTTTATATCTTTTTTTTTTTTTTTTTTTTGTCTTTTTCGTGACCGGCACTCAGCCAGTGAGTGCACCGGCCATTCCTATATAGGATCCGAACCCGCGGTGGGAGCGTCGCTGCGCTCCCAGCGCCGCACTCTACGGGGTGCACCACGGGCTCGGCCCTGTGTCTTGTAACCCAGTCCCCTCCTCTGTTGGCAGGTGTAATACTTACGTGGTGGACGGCCGTAACGTGGAAGCGCTGTGCCAGGTGTTCTGGCAGGCAGCTCAAGTGAAGAACAGGCCCACTGCTGTGATCGCCAAGACCTTCAGGGGCCGGGGCATGCCAAGTAAGCAAGTGTTTCTTCCCCACCTGTGGTTGTTCAAAACATCTGTCTACCCAACAAAGAGGCAGAAGGAAGCTTAGACTGGCCAGGCAGAGGACTTACTTAGTGAGCAGTGATTATGCCTGTAATACATGCTAGAGGCATCGCGCTCTCTTGCGCTCACTAGACAGCATGTTGTCTGGTAAAGGTAGGAGGGAAGCCCAAACCTGGAGCTAGTGAACAATGATTTTCTACCTGCACGAGGGAGTGGCCAGGAGGACAGTCTATCAGTTAAGAGGACTGGCAGGGAATGGTTCCGCAGTTAGCACAGAGATGGAAGGCGTGCTGTGTGCACAAGCAGGTACGTAGTAAGGTGTACATACATACATGCTTGTCTGGGCCCAGACTGTCCGGAAGAGCACACTGGAAACTAGTAAAACGTTGCCACTGGGAAAGGCAGCCACGGAGCCGGGGGCCAGGGAAAGAGGGAATTTTGAAAGACTTAACACCTTGCACATTTCAAGGCTGACATCTGAAATCATTCGTCTCAAGTTTAAACAGTTGGAAAGGATGGTGGTGGCTGGTTTCTTAAAAAGTTTCCGAAGAAAACTATTCTATAATTCCTTCCCAAAATAGTCTTAACTCTGGTATCCCCAGTTGGATAAGTGTGCTCCTGGCAGAACCCTGGTGTTATCCTTGCCTCTTTCTCGCCCTTATATGCCCCCACATCGATGCGCAGCCCCTTAGAGCGCTTCCCAGATCCATTCACCCCTCCCCGTCTCCACTGTCATGACTGTCACCAGGCCCTCGTCATCTCTCCTGAACAGCAGCTTTGCTAATGGTCTTTACACTTCCCGCCCACTTTCTTCCATGCTGGCCTCTACACTGCTACCGCAGTGATCTGTCCACAGCAGATCTGGTCGGTCATATTTCCACGCCAAACCCTTGTAGTGGTTTCTCATCTTCCTTTGGATGAAACTCAAATTCTTTATCATATCCACAAGACCACTGTCCATCGCCTGTGCTGCCTGTCTCTCCAGTGTCCTCTCCCTCCCTCTCTTCTCTGTTTACCAGCACATGAGCCAGTGGCCCACCGAGGAGCTTCAGGGCCTTCGTCTAGACTGTCCTATCGGACCAGACCCTCTGTGCCAGGGTTTTAACTCCTGTGAGTCCTAGGCTGGCATATTTTCCATCAGGGTGTCTTTTAAATGATCTAATAGGCATTTACTAAATATTTATGGAAGGAACGTCTTTTATTTTGTCGCAGACATTGAGGATGCAGAAAACTGGTATGGAAAGCCAATGTCAAAAGAAAGAGCAGATGCAATTATTGAATTAATTGAGAGCCAGATACAGACCAACAGGAATCTTACACCAAACCTCCCAATTGAAGACTCACCTGAAATCAGCATCGGGGATGTAAAAATGTCCACCCCGCCTGCTTACCAAATGGGTAGCAAGGTAGGCAAAAAGGTGGATAATTGAATAAGCCATGTACATCAACTGCTTTGTTCTCTAATTTTCTTCCTAGATACTCAAGATTTTTCATTTATTCTGATCTCCATGGATGACCAGTTAATAGACAGTGTGACATTTAACAGCCATAAGTAATAAGAATGAGTTATTTTCTTTTATTAGCTCTAGTTTTTATTCTTTGCTTTCACAAACTCACTTAGGTCTGAATTTTCTGATTAGTCAATTGCTATTTATTAGCGCCTGGTGCTGTATGGCTTTTTTTTGCTTCCTAACTTTGGTTTGGTTGTGTGTGTGTGTGTGTGTGTGTGTGTGTGTGTGTGTGTGTGTTTAAAGATGACTGGTAAAGTGATCTTAATCCTTGACTTGGTGTTGTCAGCACCACGCTCTCTCAAATGAGCTAACCGGCCGTCCCTATATAGAGATCCGAACCTGTGGCCTTGGTGTTATCAGCACCACACTCTTCCAAGTGAGCCACGGGCCGGCCCTCACTAACTTTGGTTTGTGACCTGACAGTTTACTGTGCATGATACTGTGACAGTTCTGCAACTACTCTGATAGTGGCCTGGGTGGGCTGATCTTTTGAATTTACCCCCTGGATTACACAGGAAGCAGGCTAGTTCACCAAAAACCAGTTCTTCAAAAAGCAATCAAATTACACGTGAATCCCTGAATATAAAGCCTTTTAATCTTTTGTTATGTAATAGACATGAAATAGGCAGGTCTTCAGGACCTATAGGAAATAAGGTGGCAAGCTTGGGAGGAAGGACATATTTCTGGCCCTTCTTTATTTTCCTTATTTATTTGGAGAAATTTTGAGTGTTGTGTATGTTTACTTAGCCTGGTCATAAGGGTTAAAAATAAATGAGTTCAATACTTGAGAAATTAGAAAACAAATACAAGCAGAAGAAACTAATAAGGAAAAAAGTACATATTAATGAAGGGTACTTTGGCAATACAAGGGTACTTCCAGAAGTTCGTGGAAAAATGAAATTAAAAGATAATACATGAGTGTGGTGCTGGTAACACCAAGATCAAGGGTTTGGCTTCCCATACTGGCTAGCCGCCAAAAACCAGACAAACGAAAAATATAATATAGTCTTTCCATGAACTTTTTGAAGACGCCTCATATGTGCTAACACTGTAATTGTTCACACCCTTTAAATTAGCAGTGTAACTTATAGGAATTTATCTGACAGAAATATATATCTGTAAGTGTGCAAATCTGTTTATAGGAATAAATATTGATTGCAACATTGGTTAGGATACCAAAATTGGAAACAACCCAGCAAGAGAGGATAAGAGCTTGCCCAAATAATTTTTTTTTTTAATGAACCTCACCTTTTAAAGTTTCAAAGCAGCAAAGAGTATAATTCTATTTTATGTACAAAATCTTAAAAATAGGTCATCATACAATATTATAATTACATACAATATTATAAAGCATAGGAAAGTGTATTTGGGGAAATAACACCAAAGTGTTAAATGTTTATTTCTGGAAGGTGGGAGTATGGGAACTTTAAATTTTTTTAAAGTGTGAATAGGAAAAAATTTACTAAGGAAGCAGGCTAGTTCATCAAAAAAACTGAATTCAAAAACTAATGTGCAAGTGTAAGAGTTGGCTCCCTGAATTACTGATAAAGTAGACGAGCCATTAACTAGCCTGCTCACGGAGATACCCGTAAATATATAAAAGTAGTTATTAGAAAAAAGATAATCACAGATGCAGAGAACGTTTAAAGAACTATGAGAAAACTATACAACCGCGTGTTGATACTAAAACATAACAGAAGGGACCATTTTTAGGAATATATAAAATATCAAAATTGACTAAGATATAAAACAGTTAAATAGATCAGTAGCCATAGAAAACTGTCCAAGAGCTATACCTCCACACAAGGCACCAGGCTCACCACATTACAAGAGTGATTTATTTTTAACCTTCAAGGAACTGGTAAATCCTAAGCTATTTGAAACCTTTCCAAGTATGGGGGAAGATGGAAGTGTTATTCCAGTTAATTTATGAGGCCAAAATGTGACAAAGTTAGCCCAAAGAAAAAAACTGCCAACTTCACTTATGGATATTAACGTAAAAATTTTAAATAAAGTGTTAACCGATCTCAACTTCATTAGTACATTAAAAGAAGTATATGAATCAATGGAGTTCAAATTTGTAATGCAGAGGACTCATCAATATTAGGAGATTTACTGATGTAATTCCACTGCTGTATTATTAAAATGTCAAAGGAAGGGGGGGAGCATAATAATTTTTATACATGCCTAAACAAAAGCCATTCATAAAATTCAACATTCTGTTTGAAAAAAAAAAATACTCTTATTAGAGTAAAAATAAGACTGGTGAGATACTTCTTTGATTCAATTCTAGATCTAGATATCTTAAATCTGGGGCCCCACTTGCATCTAATGGTAAAAATATTCTAATTAATCTGGCAAAGAGATTGAGTCCCACTGTGGAAGTGTTTGCCATTGCAGTTAAATGAAAGAATAAAAGAATCAGTGCCAGTAAGAAGGCAAATCTGTCATTATTTGCAGGTGATAGAGTTTTATGTCTGGAAAACCCAAGAGAATCAACCAGAAATGGTCAGAACTAAGACCAGTAAGAGAGCTCGTAGCAAAACTAATTTACGAAGAGCAATTCCTTTCTTACGTTAGCAATAACTAGTTAATAGGTATGATGGTGAGAAGGTGATCCCTTTTATAATGGAAATAGAAGATTAAATAACTAAAAAATAAACATATGTATAAAATCTACATTAAGGTATTTATATAACTCGAAGCCTAAAAGAGGAGCACGTGCCTTGCATGTAAGCGATGCTGGCCGAGCATTCGTGCACGGAGCATTTCTGAATGTGTGCCTCACACACCTGTCGTCGCTGCTTGCCTCTGGGGAGGGGAACTGGGTGGCTAGGGGCCTCATCACTCGATATCCTTTCACCACTTTTTAATTTTGTGTTGTCTACGTGCATTGCCTATTTTTAAAATATTTTTAAGAAAATGTTTTATAGAGTGCTTTGGTGAATGAAGACAAAGAGGCAAACTTTTTTTTTTTAACATGTACGTATAATTGACCCATCAAGAGTGTACATTTCAGTGGTTTTTAGCATATTGACAGTTATGCAAACATCCCCAAAGTCAATCTTAACAACATTTCTATCATCCCCAAAAAGAAACCGTGTACCCATTTGCAGTCACTCCCCATTCCCACCCCCTAACCCCTGGTAACCACTAATTTACTTCCTGTCTCTCTGCATTTGCCTGTTCTGGACATTTCACATAAATGGCATGATACATTATGTGATCTTTTGTGTCTGACTTCTTCCATTTAGCGGTTTTTTTTTTCTTTTTTCTTTTTTTTTTTTGTAAAGATGACCGGTAAGGGGATCTTAACCCTTGGCTTGGTGTTGTCAGCACCACGCTCTCCCAGTGAGCTAACCGGCCCTCCCTACATAGGGATCCGAACCTGTGGCCTTGGTGTTATCAGCACCGCACTCTCCCGAGTGAGCCACGGGCCGGCCGTAGCACAGTGTTTTCAAGCTTCATCAGTGTTGCAGCTTGTACCATTACTTCATTTTTATGGCTAGATAATATTCCATTTTATGGACATGGCACATTTTGTTTATCCATTTATCCATTCATAGACATTGGGTTGTTTCTGCCTTTTGGCCATTGTGAATAATGCTTTGAATATTTTTGTGCAAGTTTTCATATAGATGTATGTTTTCTCTTGGGCATGTACATAGGAGTGGAATTGCTGGGTAAATATGTTAATTCTAAGTTTAATGGTTTTTGAGGGACTGCCACACCTTGTTTTTTAATGGAAAAAGTCAATATTGTACAGGTGTCGATTTTCCCTTAAGTTATAAATTCAGTCTAAGTTCTAATAACCTAAGGGAATTTTTTTCATCATTCTAAAATTCTACGTTTTAATTTTTTGTAATGAGTATTATCAGTTTTAGAATTTGAATTTAAAAGCCGCAAAGGCATTTGCATTTTGGAAAGTAAGTTTTTTAATGAACTGTAGGGATGGGATAGAAAATAAATTTAGTTGAGCCAAATGTTTCAAGTAATGCAATGCCATCTGTCAATTTTTAGACAGTAGATCAATTAATGTGGCAAAGTAATTTGAGGAATACAGTAAGAACTGTCAATGCCTGAAATTTCATTGTTGACTTGTGGAGTGTTTTCCTACTTGGAAAGTAGGGATAGGAAGGTGTTCACTAAAAAGAACGCAATTCAGGAAAAAGTTGGGGACCACATCAGCCATGTGAGAGACACATTTTTGAGAAATTGATATCCAGTGAGCCAAGTATGGTTTAAAAGATTGGCTAGCAATCCATGTTTATAACCCTAGAGGACATGACTGGTGAATCACAAATTTACTTTCTTCAAGATGGTTGGCAATTTGTGAATCTACAAAACTGTACCTTCCTTATAAATGCACCCTAAGAAGCTCTACCTTCTTGACCCTTTATGTTTTCTAGTTGGCTACTCAGAAGGCGTGTGGTTTGGCCCTGGCTAAGCTGGGCCACGTGAACGAGAGGCTCATTATGCTGGATGGTGACAACAAGAACACCTTCTCCGAGGTGTTCAAGAACGAGCACCCGGAGCGCTTCATCGAGTGTTTTATTGCTGAGCAGAACATGGTGAGTACGCTGTGCCTGGGCTGTCTTTCGGGCCTTCTCATCGACTAGCAGTGGCGCACGGGAGGCCCACCCTGTAGTACAGTTTTTCATTCCATTTCTAAGAGCAAGGGACTGGAGAAGAAGTCTCCAGGAAAACAGGAGACAGGTAGCCAGGCAGAGTCTGAAAGGTGGCTCCCAGGTCTCCTGCCCGGGGGGGCCGCCACCAGTGGGGCCTGTGGGCCTAGAGTCATCTGAACCCTGGGCTCCAGACCCAAAGCATCCCGAGCTCTCCCGTAGATCTTTCTGCCAAGTCCAGCCCATCACCAGGCAGTCCTACGCCCAGATGCAAATAGGTTGGGGAGCCACAGGGAATGCAGTTTGTCTGTCTCTGAGCTGTGGCACAGGGCTTAATAGATCATAGACGTGCAAATGTTATCCTAATTGCAGTATCCAGAATACTAGTAGTTCCATCTGCTGCCTGGTAAAGCTGTTCTGCTGCCTCAGTTTCTCCCCAGAGTGATGTTAACACAGGGAATCTCTTCATGCACACTCACACACTCCCCCTCTCAAGAAAGAAGGGGTTAATTCAAGTAAAATTTTTCAACTCTAAAGCTCTGTGCCAGTGTTGAGGGTGATGCCTATTTCCTGTCTTCCCGTTGTAGAGGCTAAAAACGGTACTGGGTAACTCAGTGATTTTCTTCTAGCCAGAAGTGATTTTCTTCTAGCTTTCCTGCTTAAAGCAACAGAATGTATTTTACCAGATCCTGCAGTTTGGAGAATGGTTTTGTGCAGGGAAGGGGAAGGCAGTGAAGGTGATGGTGGCTTGGACCAGGGCAGTAGCTGTGGGGTTGGAGAGAAGTGGGCTTATCCGAATGTGCCTTGGCAGGAGAGCCAGCAGGATGTCAAGTAGATGTCAGGGCAGGCACCAAGGCTGGCACTTGGGTATAGGCCAGAGCACCTGGGTGAGAGTGGTGTCACTTCTTGAGATTGACAAGACAGAGAGGAGTGGATTTGGGGACTCCATCAGGAGCTCTGTTCGGGTTCCTGGGGCGTCAGGGTACCTATTAGATGGGTGGATGGGGTGAGAGGGGAGACGGTGGTGTCAGGTCAGTAGAGGTAGATCCTTGTCTTCCAATGTGTTTTCTCTCCAAACTGCTGTATGTGTTTCTAAGCTATATATCCTTTCCCTAGTTTTAAGTTAACATCTAAATTTTTAATCCAAATGTAAATAGTCTCAAAGGATGTAATTACTCATAAATTGAAAATTTTGATGTTTTAAGTTAATACTCATATCCAATTAAAGGTTACATCAAGACACTTTGTCAGAAATTAAATCTCCTTTTCTACCTGGATCCTTATTTTCATCCCATCTCCCCAGTACTTTGTTACACATGAAAGCCTTTTACTGGTCATATTATTTTTCTCTGCAACTAAAACATGCATATAAATCGATAGCTTTTTAAAAACTTCTTATATCCCATAGGCCTCTGAGCATTAGAATTTTTCTCTTCTAGATCTATGGTTATTATTATTAGCTTGTATATCAATGGGTAAATATACTTGTAATTTGAATAAATTACAGATTCTATTCCTATTTTTTCATTTTAATGATGTAAGTACTAAGAAATCTTATTCACATAAATAAGTAGAAGGAAATGGAAGTTTTGTTGAAGGCATGTCACTTAATTCTTTTAAATCCTTCCCAGTTGTAAGCCAAAAATCACATAGCGGTCTTTCACTTAAAGTTGTTTGTGAGTCTTTCAGTTGTGTTGAAAGAAAAGAATTGGGAACCACTTGATTTGGAAAAGGATTTGTCATTTGGTCATTCAAATTCTTCACTTTCTCAACACCAGTGTGATTATTTCAAATTGTTCTCTTTAGTTGGATCTGGAGGTTTTACACTCCACTGTAAAATTAAAGTGGATGAGACATGCTTTTGTCCATGGGGTCAGGTTGCTGGTAGGTGATTGTTAGGGGGATAGTGGGAGAGGAGGCCATGGGCCCTTTCTCTGTCAGATGAATGTAGAACCAAGTTGTTATGGAGTCAGATTTTGATTTTGAAACCATCCACAGCCATGTCCCCCTTTGAAAAGTCTTTTGTTTACCCCCGAAGATGTTCATATTCTAATTTGAAGCCTATGGGGGTATGTGAGCCCAGAGTTCCGGTGGGGGTGGGGTCACCACTGTAATGCAGATGAGAGTTGGCCCGCATACAACTTCCAGAGCCACAGAGCAGATGAGAAAGAGTGCGAGCATGGAGCCATGAGGACTCACTGCAGGGGCCCATCAGGAGAGGTGCACGATCCAGCAAATCCAGTGAGGCAGCCGCGTGGTCTTGTTGCAATGGCATGGAAACCTAGAGAAGGAAGCGCCCTGGGGAAAGAGGGGGTGAATTGTTGTGCTAAAGGCTTGTGAGAGGTCAGATAAGGTGCCAGCTGCGGTCAGATGACCTCTTGTGTTTGGCAGTCTTGAGGTTCCTCGTGGGGATAGCAGCTTAGGTGAAGTCGGCCGGGGAGAGAGTGGAAGATGAGAAAGCGGGACAGTGACTGTAGACAATTTTTTGAGACGTTTTTGGTAAAGGAGAACGTAGGCGTGGGGCAGTCTCTGGAGGGGAGAGGACACGGTGGAGGTGGAAGTGAAGATGGAAGGTGCTAGCATGTATTTGAACAGCAAGAGGATGAGCCAAGAGAAAGGGAGAGGCTGATCCACAGCAGGGGACGGGGAACTGCTGGGGATTCCTGTGGGAAAGCGAGAGAAGGGCGAGGCTCGGGATGAACCTTCCAGAGGTGCAGGGCTGGGGCCTGGGAGGGCGCGCTGGAGCGAACCGGCAGCTGAGAGAGAGCCCATGTCTTCCCTTCTTGTTCCCCAGGAGGCTGAGGTGAGGGCACCAGCATCGGCTGAGGCAGAAGTGCGGGGAGGGAGGGAGGGAAGTGCAGGAGGTGGGAGGGAGCGGCGAGGGCGCATGCCAGCGCTGCAGAGCACTGCGGAGTGCACACTGGCTCGTCATGGGGGCTGTGCAGTCTCGACTGGGGAAGGGGGTGACCAGGCGGAGTCCAGGGATGTTCTCATTCTTGTTCTTTGAGTTGCAGGTAAGCGTCGCACTGGGCTGTGCCTCCCGTGGCCGGACCATTGCCTTTGCCAGCACCTTTGCTGCCCTTTTGATCCGAGCATTTGATCAGATTCGGGCTGGAGCTGTCGCTGAGATGAACATCAACCTTATCGGTTCCCACTGTGGGGTGTCTGTTGGTACGAGTTCTGAATGCCATCATCTCGATAACCTTTCTCCTTTACAGAGAGTAGCATGGGATCTGTTGAACCATGAACTGACTTAGGGTTCCACAACGTTTGGTCATTCATGACTTTTTTTTTTTGTCTTTTTTTGACTGGCTGCGCTCAGCCAGTGAGTGCACCGGCCATCCCTATATAGGATCCGAACCCGCGGCGGGAGCGTTGCTGTGCTCCCAGCGCTGCACTCTCCCGAGTGGGCGGCGGGGGGGGGGGGGGGGTCGGCCCCCCCTTTTTTTTTTTTTTTTAAACATGACCGTTAAGGGGATCTTAACCCTTGACTTGGTGTTGTCAGCAGCACGCTCTCCCATGAGAGCTAACCAGCCATTCCTATATAGGGATCTGAACCTGTGGCCTTGGTGTTGTCAGCAGCACGCTCTCCCAAGTGAGCCACGGGCCGGCCATTATTCATGACATTTTTTTAACAAGTCATACTGTGTTTTAAAAGTCTCAGACACTCTGGAGAACTTCGGAAGCAAATCTCTTGGTGTTACTGTCAAGTGCCCACTCACAGTCGTTAAGAAACAACTGTCTGGGCCGAGCCCCTGGCGCACTCGGGAGAGTGAGGCGCTGGGAGCGCGGCAACGCTCCCGCCGCGGGTTCGGATCCTATATAGGAATAACCGGTGCACTCACAGGCTGAGTGTCGGTCACAAAAAAAAGACAAAAGAAAAAAAAAAAAAAAGAAACAACTGTCTGTCCTGAGTGCCTCTTGTGTGGGGAGCTGTGTACTGGATCTGAATAGGGACAATACAGAGTCACAGAATTCTATTCTGGCCTCAGGATGGTCACAGCCTAACTGGGGAGGAGCAGCTGGGCAGAGGGGAGGCGGGGTTTGGAGCAGCTGGACAGTCTGCTCAGGGTGGAGTGGGGGCTGGGATCGCCATGCACACCTTCGTGCTTCGGGTGGTGGGAACCCTTGAGGAACATATGCAGGGAAATAACAGCCACGGTAGCAGTGTTCCCCTGGCAGGGTGGACTAGAAGGAAACCGTAGGAAACAGCAAGGGACTGGTATAAAGGTTGTGCATTAGAAAATTACGGGAGGATCTGAAGAGAGGAGTAAACGTTCCTAACAGATGGAGGGATCCAAAATTGTGTGAAAAGAAAAAAAGTCTCCAGGAGTTTCTCACCTGTTAGGGAAATGTCAGAGATTCGTGTTTGTGAATGACAGAAAAGACGTGGGAAAGATGATGAGTCACCTGACTTGCCTGCGGTGGGACAGGTCATCTAGGTAGATGTGACAGCTTCCATTTGCTGCTAGAATGCTGCTGATGCACATTTGGGAGTCATCTGAGCAACTCCCTGAGAGAATGAGACTGGATAAGAAGGTTTGGGTGGAGCTGGGAGTTCAGGCCATGTGCACGCAGCTGAAGGCGCAGGTGGTTGCCCAGGGAGAGAGCAGAGTGAGGACAACAGAGAGCCAAGGCTACTGAGGCACAGCAGCACTGCAGAGGGGGCCAGGCAGGGGGCCCAGAGTCCTTGCCATCAAGTCAGCTATGTGGAGAAGGGGCTCTAAGTCCAGTCCAGATAGGAGCTGGGCTTCTGAGGTTAGACAGTTCTAGGCAAGGCAGTTGCACAGGGATGGACCCCTTCCTAGCTGAGAAGAGCTCAGCTGCCCTAGTGTATTTTGGGATTTCTCTTTGCACAGTGTTTCTGTCCAGAAACTCTGCTCCCAAATACACCCACAGGCACCCTTAGTTACAATAGCACCACCAGGGTCCCTCAAAGGTGTGTTAAGCTCATCTACTTTGAAGGCCTGGAGAAATGAGTAAAGCTACACTTCACCCTGATGGAGACAATGCAGAAGAGCAGAGAAGGAAAAACAAAGCCTCAGGGGACCCTCCTTAGGAGAAGAGGCTTGGTGGGGCCCGCCCAGGCCACCAGTTCTTCGAGAAAAGAGCATTAAGTCAATTGGAACCGTAGTGCCCAGTGACAGGTCCGTTTGTTGATCTGAAAGGTTGGGAGCTTAACCCAAAGTGTTACAGTGAGATCTCAAGGGAGATAGATAGGTGTGCAGAAGTTCAGTTTAAATGATAATGAGTTACGTGCACGTTGTAACTGGGCCATTTTGTAAAGCTGTGCTGCAGTCTTGGGCACCTTGCGGTAATAAGCGTTGATCCTCTAGGGGCTGGGGGGGTAGAGGGTAAGTTCCTAGTGGGGTTGTGCTCACGTTTTTATTGGGCCGTGGCTTTCTCAGGTGAAGATGGCCCCTTGCTGATGGCCCTGGAGGATCTGGCCATGTTCCGAGCCATCCCCAACTGCACTATTTTCTATCCAAGTGATGCCGTCTCCACAGAACGTGCTGTTTATCTGGCGGCCAATAATAAGGTACTTATGGGGCACTGGTTCAGAAAATGCTTCTGGGCTCTGCTACTAGTTTGGTACTTGATGGTTGGGTTTTTTCTGATTTTTTTTTTTTTCAGCATAAAAGTAATATTTATTATAGGAAATCTTGGTGGTAGGATTCTTTCCAAAAATATGACCTTTACAGAAACAGGTGATTATGCACATGAACGTATTTGCATTGTAAGATACTCAAACAATACAGAAGGAAACTGAACAAAACCTGACAGCCTCATTCGGGGCTAAGCACAATAAACGGAGCACTCTGGGTATTCTAAACAGGAAGAGTTTTCACGAAGGGTGCCGACAAAGTCACAGGAGTGAGCTCCAGGCAGGGTCCCAAACGATAAAAGTGTTGGGCTGCCATTGGAGCTGCCACCACTGAGACTGTTAGACTTAAGACACACCCTGCTTGCTGCAGCCAGGGACAAAGAAACCATGCTGCTGCCGCCACCACCTCTTGACATCCAGAAAGCTGGAGAGTGGGTGGGAGGACATTACTGTAGACAGACTCCAGGTTTCTAGGCCCTGGCTTGTACTTAGAAGCAGCTAAGAAGGGCAAGAGTGTGGCTTTGGCCTCACCCCTCCTGAGATCTCAGGTAAGGGCATTAGATGGACAGAATCAAATTCCTATCTAGAAGCTTGTTGTAAGGGAGACTAGGGAACGGAATCATGTAGTCTTTATCTTTCCAATTTCTCCAACTAACGCTCACCAGACTCCTCTCACCACCTGTAGCCATGTCCCCTGCACAGGGAACCCTGGGCACAGTTGGGTGTATCGTGCAAGTTCCTTTTCTAAACATTTACAACACATATAGACACTTCTTTGGTTTTTTTACTTGCTATATCTCAGATATTGTTTTGTTTTATGATTTCATGAATGCCATTGGATTCTATTTCTAGAATGATCGCGTGGTGTAGGCCTGCATCAGAATCCATGGAGCGCTTATCCCTCTCGAGTGTGTGCTTTGTTTTTAGTAAAGTGTTCAGTTCTCCTCTCCCCAATTTTTTTTTTTTTTTAATTTTATTAGTTTTAGATTTTCTCAACTGTGGCTTGAGTTTTCATTTATGCCCTAGGGAATGTGCTACATTCGGACCAGCCAGCCAGAAACTGCAATTATTTACACCCCCCAAGAAACCTTTCAGATCGGACAGGCCAAGGTAAGGATTTGAGTTCTTCAGTGCTATCCAGTGTCATTTCTACATCTAGCACAAGGTATCCCCATAACAACTTGAAGGCACTTCAGTGTATTGGCTGTAATGTATCACAGCCTCTCAAGCTAAACGTAACAGAAACTATTTCAAATGAATAATAGATGTTAGGTTCAGATTTTACAGATCTGAGGCTGGGAAGAAAAGGTAACATGAACCATCTTGGCATTGGAAATTCTGTGGCCCTGAGGCTGGTTTTGCACACAGGATATATAGCCTTGTAGCCTTGCCCACAATCCTGCTGTTAAAATCAGATTGGCATTGCCGAGCACTTCCTGTATCTGATGGTTTTCACAAAAGCCCTGAAAAGCTTGGATTATCAACTCTTTGTAGATGAAGATCAGAGAAGGTAAGCAGCTTGCTCAAGGGTTCACAGCTTGTGAAGATTCAGGCCCAGGCAGTGAGGCCAGCCGATCTGGGCCTGCACACCAAACTGTCCACCTCCTGTTCTGCCTGCCTCTCAGGACTATGCATGGGGAACACCAGAAAAGTCTATAGGAAAAAATGAGTGATTCTACCTATCACCTACTGAGTGAGGTTTACAGACATTTTGCCATGTTGTGTGTGTGGACACGTGAGATCATACTGTGTGGAAAAGTTGTGTGTGCGTGTGTGTTTACACAGTTGAGACCATACTGCGTAGAAAAGTTTTATGTCCTGCTTTTATCTCTATTAATGCCATTAATACTTCTCTTAAATATATGAAATACCTATAGCCACTCTTGGAGCAACAGGTAACATGCAACTTGATTGCTGAGGGCTCGGCTGCTCCAAAATTCATAGTTGCTAGTACTGAGAATAACTGTGTCTTAGCTCTAATGAACATAGTGCCACAATAAAGCAGGTATTTCCAGAACAGTCCACCATGTGCCATTAGGTAGCTAGAAAACACCACTGAGTGGAAAAGGTATAGTATTCACCTTTAGGGTTAACTACAGGTTCTACTGTTCTCTGTACTCACACATTTAATACATTTGGGGGGGCGGGGGTGCCTTGACATTTGTATGATTTGCAAAGCTTTCTTATCTCTTTTTTTCCCTAATATTTCCCCTGTCCTGACAAAAAGAAGTAATAAATTTCCTGATGGTAAAGGATGTGAGTTAAAATGCGCATGATAACGTGCATGGCATGGATAATTAAAGTGCTGGGTTTTGCAAAGGGTACATAGATGTCTGTGAATGTAAATGTGTATACATGTTTATACTTTAAAAGGCTATAACATCCTCAAAGAATGGGGTGGTTTAGAAACCCCTGAATATCTGTACCATCAGCAGTGGTTCTTAAGCTACAGGGAAACCTATATAGAGGGATGAAATGGATAATTCCAGATACCTTTAGTGTGGGTGGCTTTGGAGGAAGCAAAACTATATAAAAGAAGTTTGGGAACTCTGTCTTTGTTTGTTTGCTGGTAAGTTGTTGAGAGCGTGGGCTTTGACCTCAGCCCGCCTTGGGCCAGTTCCTCCTGCTCTGAGATTCTTTCCTTGGCTGCAGAATAGTCCCGCTACTTCACAGACCTTTCAGGGAGGCTATTAGGATTCTCTGAGCTCAGGTATGCAAGGTGCTTAATGCAGAGCATGTTGCAGATGCCAGCACATTCCCTGTTCACATGTCAGGTGTGTGTGCCTCACTCAGTAAGCTCTCAAACCCGGCCAGAGGTGGTACATTTCCAGGCCACTTGGTGGGTGTAAGTTAGGGTACATATCCATGCTCCAGGGCAGATGGGCGGTAGAATCCCTGCTGGTCCCTCTGCCTTTTACTAATCCACCTTCTTTGTCAAAGGATCATTTTGTGTATTATATAAGAACTTAATAATTTAGCATTGTAAATCAAGAGGGAAGGTAGATGAGTTTTTAAAACAAATATTAAAGTGGGGCATATCAAAAGGAACGTGTCCTGGGGCTGGCCGGTTAGTTCAGTTGGTTAGAGCATGGTGCTGATAACACCAGGGTCCAGGGTTCGATCCCTGTATCAATCAGCCAGGCACCAAAAAAAAAAGTGTGTCCTGGCTTCTAAATAAATCTGATTGAGCCCTTTTTATAGTGAACCATTAAGGAGTGAAAATTGTTAGGATTGGGGAATAGGAGCGTAGCAGAGCACCTCCGTTTTGAGATGTACTCTCTACATAGTAACCACAGCATTTTGTTTTGCTGGTGCTATACCAGGTTGTCCGCGAAAATGTCAATGACAAGGTCACGGTTATTGGAGCTGGAGTTACTCTGCATGAAGCCTTAGCAGCTGCTGATAATCTTTCTAAAGAAGGTCAGTTGGTTGTGTCCGAACATTGAAGTTCAAGGTGGGGGGAGGTAGGACTTCAGCTACCTGTGTACTTTGGTCTTTTTATTTATATACCCGCATACTCTATTCTAAGTCTGCTTCATACACCTGCTGGTTATTGCTGTATTTCAGATATTTTTATCCGTGTCATCGATCTGTTTACCATTAAACCCCTGGATGTTGCTACCATCATCACCAATGCAAAAGCCACAGGCGGCCGGATTATCACAGTGGAGGATCACTACCCAGAAGGTGTGTGCAGGCCTTGGGAAGGATTTTGGTTTTGTTTTAATGGGAAGCGATTTTGTTTTCGATGGGAGATGTGCTGTGCTCTCTTGGTCATCACCTCCAGCCTACCACTTGCCCAACATAACCTTTATCACTGCTCTCTGCATGTGTATCAGTATGGAGCCATGCCTGTATGCATTTGTGTGTCCTCAGCAGAGTGCATAGTGCCCAGTCACCAGAGTGGGTCAGTGGCAACCCAGAAAAGTGGCTGACCTCAGCACTGTGCGCAGGGAGAAGTCAGGAAAAGCTTTACAGTTTTTGAATTTTGAATGATTAACAGTTTGCCCCACCCCCAAAAGTGGGAATAGTTCCTTGCAAGCCGAGAACACAGCAAATGCAGAAAAGGGGTGTGTGCCAGGAAGAGGGGCTGGGAAGGTCAGATAGTAGGGTGGAAACCATGATGCGATGAGTCCCTGACAGCTTTGAGAATCAGCACCACAGATTCCCTTCCCCCACCCATGGATCGCAGGGTGAGAGCAGCCCCTGCTGTGGGGGTGGGGGTGGGAGCAATCTGGAGCCTTGGGGTTCAGGATGAGAGTTCTTCAGGCCATTTGTAGAATGACTGTTCATAAATCAGTGACTGATGAAAGAATTTCCCCCTGGGAACCAGCAAATTCAAAGGCCTCTATATAATGGGGCTTGAAGGCTGACTAGCTGCTTCCAGAAAAGATCCTCATGTCCCTTCCTTCCCTAGGTGGCATTGGGGAAGCTGTCTGTGCAGCCGTCTCCACAGAACCTGGCATCGTGGTGCATCAGCTGGCAGTTTTGGAAGTACCTCGGAGTGGCAAACCGCAGGAACTGCTGGACAAGTTTGGAATCAGTGCCAAACAGATCGCTGTGACCGTGAAATGTATTGTAATGGACTAAAGTAGCTTGCCGGCTTTGGTCTGAAAAAACTAGCCTGTTTATACATTTATGCTTGTTCCAAAACTATCCTTTATATACTGCTGTGCTTTGTTCTCTTTAAAAGCAAAGCCAGTTAATACCTTTCTTTAGTCCCAATTCAGAAATTCAAGATAACTACTTTTAAACCATGGCCGCATATACAGATGTTACTGTCATTTTCAGTCATTCAAAGTGTGTTATAAAAATTTAAGTAACAAAATAGCTAACAAAACCACCACCTAATACTGTTTTCTGATAAGACTACAAATAACTGGGTTGAGGATCTGTGTAGAGGTAACAGTTTCTTAAGTGTGTGTATTTTGCTTGGAAGTAAAGAAAATGTGACTTGAATTGTATACTTCTGTAGCCCAGGTTTTGCAGCACTATAACACCGTGATACATACTGCTGTCCCCAGTCTGAGATTCCATGTGCTGCTGTCCTACCTGCAGCCTCCTGGGTAATGTGTGACTGCAGTTGCCCTGGAGTTCCTCTGATGTTTGCCTTCATCTCCCTTTCACAGTTCAGAGGCTGAAAGCTGTCAGGATCTCCTGGGTTGCTTGTAGTGACTGCTCTGTAAAGAGATTACAGCTGCTTCTGGTGTCCACACTATTGTTCAAGTCAAGTTAATAAAGCATTTCAAAACTAACGGCTTTATTCAGTCTGTCCTTTCTATATGATTCAGTTTCTCCTTGATAAAGTCCTAAATAAGGAAGGCACTTCTGCCTAAACCAGGAGGAGAGAGAACAATGGCCCCCAGCAGTAAAGCTGGAAAAGGGTAATAGGCTGCGGATGAACCACTCCCTACAAAATAGTGGATGGCCTGAAAAGCCATCCCTGAGCCAACTCCTTCCTTGCAGCTGTGGGCACATAAATTATGTGGCTGGAATACAAGAAAAGTTACCAGCCAGATAGATGGGCCCGAACTTCAAAACTAAATTTAAAATTATACTGGATATGTCTGGTATGTCACATTTCTTATTTTTATTGCCCCCATTAAGTGGTCATCAGGAGTCTTTGGAGCCATGACCAGTTTGTCTTAGGAAGTGTTCTAGAATGTGTGGTAAAGACTGAAGAACTAGCCTGGGACTAAGAGTTCTCTGGGTCTACTTGTTTATTCCACCCCTTCTAAATCATTCAGCTTGGCCTGTAAATAAAATGAGCATG
The DNA here is from genome assembly GCF_027409185.1 of Cynocephalus volans. NCBI lineage: Eukaryota > Metazoa > Chordata > Mammalia > Dermoptera > Cynocephalidae > Cynocephalus > Cynocephalus volans. The sequence goes on from NC_084478.1 coordinate 178,563,862, forward strand.
ATTGCTCTATTTCATAAGATTCCAAAATTACTTTGTCAAAATAAGTTGATATAGGGTGATTTTAGAAAATGCAAATTAGCAAAAAAATTTTTGGCCCCAAATCACAATCCCAAGGTAATCAATTTCTTACGCTGCATACAATTTGCTCATTTAAAGTGTACCATACAATGGTTTTTAGTGTCCTCAGTTGTGTAACTATCACAATTTTGGAACATTTTTTTTATCACCCACCCCCTCAAAAAAAAAAAAACAACCATACCACTTATTAGTCACTTCTCATTCTCCCATCCCCTGGTGACCACGGGTCTATGTTCTTTTTGTATGGATTTGCCTATTCTGGATATTTCACATGAATGGAATCATACCATATGTGGCCTTTTGTGTCTAGCTTTGACTGAGCATGATGCATTTGAAGTTCATCCATGTAGCCTGTGTCATAATCTCATTCCTTTTTATGGCCAAATAATATTCTTTTGTATGAATATACCACAATTTATCTGTTCATCTGCTGATGGGTATTCGGGTGGTTTCCACTTGTGAATAGTGTTGTTCAGAGCTTTCATATACACAGGATTGTGTGTAGATGTATGTTATTACTTTTCGGGTACCTATATACAGCTAGGAGCGGAATTGCTGGGTCATATGGTAGTTGTGTTTACCCTTTTTGAGTGTGAGGTTTGTGTGTACATGTTTAAACAGTTTTGTGAGGAGTAAATGAGTGACTGAAGATGCTGTGCAGTCTGAAATATTACATGCGAGGGTACTTAAAAAAGTTCGTGGAAAAATAGAACTAAAAGATAATACAAATCATTAACACAGACAAGCCAAAACGTGGGTGGCCCTGCTTGGTTGTATTTGGGTGTAAAACGCCAGATTTGGTGATAACTATAATGGCAGCCCAAATGGAGCCATGATTAAAGTGCAATTCCTAAAGGCAGGAAAGAGCCCCAAAGCCTCAATTCAGGCCTCCTAGGAGGTGCTGGGCAGAGACAGTCGGACAGGTGAAATATAAGAGGGGGGCTCAGGAGCCACGGTCCCAGAAGGGAGTGAGCCCTGTTGCCAGCTTGGCCAGTCTAGCTTCTGCGTAGCCAAGGTGTCATAGGTGATGGGGTCAGACGCACTGTAAACTCGTGGAGGCGCTGAAGTGTGTTTGAAAGTTCCTTCCTTGTTCGGGGGCCTGGTAATGAAGGCCGGTGGAAAATGCCATGGACCCTGGCCTTTGGCGCCAGCGCCGTCGGCCCCGAGTCCACCTGATGTCTACGCGCCGCTCTGGGAGGATTCCTCCCATGGAGAAGCTGTGCAGCAGGGACTCTGGAGCCACACTACCTGGCTTCAAGTCCCCAGATCTGCTGCTGCTTGGCCGTGGGACTTTGGGTCACTAGATAGTGATGGTAGTGCTGATGAGGGGTGACAGTATGTCATAGGGTGTGGTCGGTACGTTAGAAGTGCCATCTAAATAGTCCCACTTAGACCCGCCCTTGCTACCTGGCCAGTTCCGATCTCCAGCCGCGCCCTCGGCCGCGCCGGGATCCCGGCTGTTCGGCCCCGTCGGACCCTGCCCGCTCCTTCCTGGCCTCGCTGGGCCTGTGGCGGGCTCGGCGGCGAGTCCGACCCGCCTTTCTTCTCCCTTTCCCCTTCCTCCTCTGCAGCCCTGACTGTTCGCCTGTCCCGCCACCTTCAAGCCGCCCGTCGCCCGCCGGCCCGACCCGGCCCCGCCCACCAGCCGCGGCCCGCGCCCCGTCATGGGCGTTTGTCCCGTCACTCCGCCGCTGCAGCCAATCAGCCTCTCGGGAGGGCGGGGATCCCGCGGGGCTGGCGGCCGGCCCGGGCTCTCCCTGCCGCTGGCCGTCGCGGAGGGCACCGACGGGGCCAGAGCGAAAGGGCGCCGGGCTGGGGCCGAAGGCGGCATGGGCGCGATGGCGGAGGGGCGCAGCCCGGGCCCTGCTGCGGGGAAGGAAGGCCGCGGACAGCGGTGAGTGCCTCCCACCTCCAGAGCCGGGGAGTCTCCGGACGGAGTTCTCCGACCCCGCACGCGCGCCACGCACCCACGCCCAGGGCTGTGCCCACTGATTGCGGGACATCCTGAGGGCTTCTACCTGTCCACTGGGGTACCTTTCCCTGCCAGGCCCAATTTGGGATTAGAAAAGCTATGGCATTTGGACTCAGGAAACCTGAAATGCTCCTTCGCTCATAGGATTGCCTATTTGGATTAGGAAGACAAGCAAGCAGAGTTACCAAACACTTAGAGCAGGAAGCCGGGCATGCACCAGGTGGTATGCGGGCTGAGATGAGAGATGCCCTCCTCTCTTGCTGTGTATTTATCCTCCTGGAGCATGCTGAGATTGGACCCTAGGTGTGGGTCTAATGGCAACAGGAGATTAATTGTGGAGGGCCTCGAGGGTAATGAGTGCCCTTGCAAGGCTCCTGCCCAAGTAAAGTTATGACAGAGATCTCCAGCAAAGGAACACCAGACAGCAGAGGTCAGGCCACTCCCACTGGCAAGGGATGCTCAGAGGAACTACAGGCTTCCTGAGTCACAGCTTCAACTGAGGCCAACCAGATGTCTCAATTCCAGGTGTCCGGGTCCCATTCCTCAACAACCAATGCCTACATTTCACATGAGACACGTGGAGAGGTTGGGAATTCAACACAGGGGATTCTGTAACCCTAACGATTAAATTGTGTCTGCTTGTCAGAACTGTCAGCCCTGCAGGTAGGAGGAGTAAGAGAACTTTTCTGGCTGTCCTGGGAGCCCTCTGGTTCTCTTACTGTGACTTGAGCTGAGAATTAAACAGCGTGAGCTCCTCATTTCTTCACTGTACATGGTCAGGTACAGTCACAAGAATCATTCCACAGCATGGTCCTCATAGCCATTGCGAGGGCCATGACAGTCAGGTGCACCAGTGACTTGAACTCGCCAGGCACTTGCTTCAGTTCACCCATCATCCCAATCAGCCAAAGGAAATAGGTGGATTAATTGCAAGGCCACTGCAGGCCATGGGTGACTTGTGCTCCACTTCTCTTGACAACATGCTCGGCCCCGCACTAAAGCCCAAAGCCACGACCAGACTAATCCCAAAACTCCATGTTTGTAGGGCCTGTCTTCTGGGACCATTCCCAAGACCAATTCTGGACCAGCCAAGGCCCAGTCAGGGGAAAAAACAAACAAAAAATCAGAGCAAGTATCTCAAGAGAGGGAATTTAATATAACAGTTGTGTACCCAGGGGTTGTAGGGCTGAAAGTACAAAAAGGGACACTAAAGTAACAGAGTTGATAAAGGAAGAAGCTACTATCCCTAGCACAAAGAGAAAAAAGAAACAGGTTGGGGTTGTCGGGATCCTAGAAGCAAGCACGAGGGGCACTGAAGACCTACGGCTCATATCACTGAGGAGGGGCTGCTGCAATTGCTCAGGGAAGAAGGAAGAAGCATTAGGAAGAGGGAGAACAGCATAGGGGAATTACCCTGGCAGCACCTTCCAGTTCGCGAAATCAGTCTTCACTGGCATGTGTTTGTTGTTTAATCCATTGGTTGAGATTTTTATTTTAATGACTGTGTTTTGTTTGTTTGTTTTTTACTGCTAAAAGTTCCATTTGCTTCTTTTTCAAACTTGCTTGGAGTTTTAAAATCATTCTTATCTTTTGATTCCTTCCTTTATATCTTTATTTTGTTGTGTCTCAGAGAAGATTGAAGATCTGAGGAGTGAGAGTATGAGGAGTCAGAGCAGCTTCACATCACAATAACACAAATAATTGGTAAACATTCATGAGACTCGCTCTCTGATCTCATGGCCATTCAAAGGTCAATGTTTGTAATGTTCACCTTGGTCACGCACAGAGGAGGATGGTGGCTCTCCATTTTTTTTTTTTTACCCTCCTCCCTTTTTCCTGGGATGGCCTGAGGCCTGAGGGATATTCTGGCCAGGCTCACCTCTGACTCCTTCCCAACCGAGTGGGGAATGTCAGAGGGAGGGAGGAAGGGAAGAAAGGAGCTGCAGGCAGTAGAGCACAGCTAGGAAGAGAGAGGTCAGGCTCTGGAGCCCAGCTCCCTGATCCACACCCTGCCTCTGTCACTTGCCAGCTACTGATTCTGGACAACCTACTTACCCCTTCTGTGTCGTGTTTCCTTCGTGTCCTTATCTGGAAAGTGGGGGTAATGCTGGTACTAACCTCCTAGGGCTGCCGTGAGGATGGAACGGATGAGTCGGAGTTAGGCACTTGGAACAGCGCCCAGCACGTAGCAAACACTCACGGCCATTGCAGATGATTGTGTTTTGGGCTCTCTGTGACGATTATGCCTTCGGAATGTTGACAAGTCTCCCCTTGCTCTTTGAACCTGCCTGCTGATTCTCGATGCTGGTGGCCGGTGTGGTCAGTGTGAGGTTGTGGGCCCATCTTAAGCTTTACCTCTGGGAGTCCTGCGTGGGAATCCTGGGGTGAAAGGTCCCCTTCTAGGGAGGGTAGGTTCGCTCTACCTTCTTGGGAGGGTAGGATCCCAGTGGTGTGATCACGCTAGGGAGCCGACTTGCTCTCTCAGCCAGGGGTTCACAGAGATGCAGCCCTCTCCCTGTGGCCTGTGGGAAGGCAGTCCCTGCTGGAGAATGCTCAGGGGGCTTCCTCGCCTGCTCACTCAGACCCAAGGGGAGATGGATTCACTTCCTTTCAGACCCCTGTGCCCAGGGGCAAGTTTCGCCCTGTCCTTCCTTTGCCCCTGGAAATCGCTCTTTTAGAGCACTGACTTTAGGTGAGGATCTCTCTGTTCTACTCACTCACCTTCTGAAGGCACAAGGCTTCTTGTCCCAGAGGCCATCAAGACCCAAGTGCCTTGAAAGCCAAGCCCAGCACGCTGCTCCTGCGAGGCCCCAGCCTCAGTTCCTACTTATCTCTCTCTCTGTGGTTTCCTTTGCCCTTTGTTTCCCCCTGAGGATCACACCCTCATTTACCTGTGGCCCAGGTATGCATTGAAATGATGGAACTAATGGTCTTAACATTGCTTCTTTCCTTGCTTTTTCCCAAACTGGACATGGGGGGTCATCCAGAGGACAGGCGCTGGGTGTCTGCGAAGTGCCACCCTCAATCCCTGCCTAGTCAGTGCTGGCTCACGTGACCCAGATCCCTGGCCACAGCTGATTGGGCTGGTGGGGCCAACCTGCCGAGCTTGGGTAAACCAGGAATTTGCAACGGGCACTCAGAAATTCGATTTAGAGTCTCCTCACCCTCTTTCGGGTGTTGACCTGAACTCTCTGTAGCCACTTTAGGCAGAGGGAGGATACAGAGTCAGAAGAGGTCCCCCAGAAGGTTGTGCAGGCTGTTTACTGCATAAGGACGCCTTCCTTGGGACTGAGGGGATGGAAATCCCTCTTGTATCTTTGTCTCCAGTTGAACACCTGTCCAGAGGGCAGAGTGCCTTTTGCTGATTCCCACACAGGCCTGCAGGGAATCCTGGGGGCCCCGGAGCCCACACAGGCGCCCAGGAATGTTGCAGCCCTAGACGGCAAAGATGGGCAAATGCTGACTTTCCACCTGCTGGCTCCACTCCCGGGGACGCCTAGCTCCTCTCCCACCTGCCCTTCCTGCCTGTGAGCCACCCATGAATCCTACCAGTAGATGTCCCTTTGATACAAGCGAATTTACCTGGGCTTTTCGACTGCTACCCTCCTTGTCAAAGGCTCTATCGTCTCTCACCTGGACCTAGTCGACGGCCCCACCTTTGCCCTCAACACAGTGCAATGAGCTGTTCGATTACTTCTCACCTGTGAGAAAGAAACTCCCAAAAGTAAGTGACTGTGCCACAGTGCCTTTGGTAGGGAAGGGAACGGGAATGGGAAGCCAGGAAAAAGGGAAAAATAAAAAGCTGTTGTTCTCCCATCCGATCTTCAGACATTTAAAAAGTTGTTGTTGGCAAGGCTATGGGTATACGCTGCCGGTACAACATAGGGAGGGATGATGTAAACCGGTAGGGTTTTCTTGGGAGGCAATTGCTTAGTGTCTATCAACATTTTAAATGCACATTTGTTTTGAGCTGGTAATTCCACTTACAGGTAATTATCCTGGAGAGAGACTGACACATGTTCAAAGCTATTGGCTGCAGCATTCATAGTAATGGCAAAACAAAATAAGAAAAATTAATGCCTCAAGAGTACATTATTGGGGATTCATTATGTAAGTTATAGTTCAGGTATCCTACAAATGCCATGCAGCTAGAGAAAAATGAGCTAGACATTTGCATACTGACAATGAAGATCGGGAAGGTATGTTGCTAAGTAAAATCAGAACAAAAATGTATAGCACGGTATGTTTTTAAATTGTGTGAGTGACTGTGTTGGTGATTGCACAGAAAAGTAGAGTTAGAAGAGGGGAACAAATCAGATAGTCTTGCTTAAAAATGACGTTATTTTGTAAATTTCCAAGGATTTGCTTTAAAAATATGTAGGGTGGTGATGTAAAGTGGTTCAGCCACTCTGGAAGGAAGTCTGGCCATTTCTATTAAAACTGCACTTATGACCCAGCAACTGCACTCTTGGGCATTTCAGACAGAAGTGGAAACACGATGACATGCAAACCTGTAATTGAATGGACACAGCTGGCTTATTTGTGATAGCCTAAAACTGGAAACACCTACGTTGCCCTTCGATGGGCCAGTGCTGCCAAAAACTGTGGTTCGCCCAAGCGTGGACGAGTCCGTGGCAGTATAGAAAAAGAGTTATTGGCACAAGCCACAACTCGGATGGCTCTCGAGGGTACTAGGCTGAGTGAACGTAAGCCCACCCCATTAGGTAACCTACTGTGGGATTCAATGCAGAACATGTCCCCAATGAGAAAATGATAGACATGTCGAAAAAATTACTGGTTGCCGTTGCCGTGGATTGGGAGGAGGGGGGAGGCTGTGTCTATGAAAGGTCAACAGGAGGGGTCCCTGTGGCCAAGGAGGACTGTCTCCTGGCCGTGGTGGTGGTGACAGGTCCCTAGGCAAGTCATGAAAAGCCCAGAGCCGCGCACGGCACACGCGTGCACCCAGAGCGGGCGACACGCAGCGCCGACGTCACGTCGGGTCTGAGACTTCCCTGCAGTAGTGCACGACGCCGACACTCAGGGAACTGCGAGAGGGGGCTCCGGCCTCCTGGGCGCTTCTTGACAGCGTCCTGGGAATCTAACGATCGGAAGAACAAGTCCGTTCCCGAACACCGCCCTGCAGGGATCTGAGCATGTGGACCGAGCGTCCCGCACCACTGCGCAGCGAGCGCCCCAGCGCGAGAACGGAGCGCGCCCAGCCCAGGCGGCCGCAGGTGCGCGCACACGAGCGGGTGGGTTGGATTGGATCGAAGAAGCGTCCGTCAGGACCGAGGGCGGGACTTCGCTCTGACCTGAGCTTGATCATTGGTGAAACTGGCCGGAACAAGCAGGCAGGAAGGCGGGGCGGAGCCTCTGCTTCGCGCGCTGAGCCGACCAGAAGGTGGAGTTCGGGCCTCGGAGTACGTGGGCTGAGGCAGGCGGAGTCGGGGACGGACCCGCCCCGGCACCTCGGACCGCCGTCCGCGAAGAAACGGGTGTCTGCGCCCTTTCCCCGGGAGAAGAAGAGGAAAGTCTCCACCAAGATCCGGGTCTGTGAGACTGTGCGGGGTGCTTTCTAGCTACCTCGCCTTGCCCCGCCCCCGGGGGCCATTGTAGCTTCTAGAAGGTCCCGGAAATAGCCCTTGTGCCCCCCCCCAATGTGGAGAATGGGGAAGGAGCCCCGTCACTCCGTCCCGACCCCGCCCCGCGCGCTCCCTTGCACCGACCCCGCCCCGGCTTCTGCCCGCCCCGCCCCTGGCCCCGCCCACCCTGCGGCCGCCGCCCTCCTCCCCCCGCGCCGTGTGCACAGGCGGCCGCTCCTGGGGCTCTGGCAGACGTGGGGGGAGCACCGACGCCGCTCACGCTCAGCCCCGCACGCCCCCACACACAGCCCACTCCCCTCCGCACGCCCCCACTCGCCCCCACTCTCCTCCATACGCCCCCACTCACCTCCACACGACCCCCACCACACGCCCCCCACTCCCCCTCCCCTCCACACGCCCCCCACTCCCCCTCCCCTCCACACGCCCCCCACTCCCCCTCCCCTCCACACGCCCCCCACTCCCCCTCCCCTCCACACGCACCCCACTCCCCCTCCCCTCCACACGCACCCCACTCCCCCTCCCCTCCACACGCACCCCACTCCCTTCACACACGCACCCCACTCCCCTCCACGCGCCCCACTAACCTCCACATTCCCCCTTGCCCCCCACTCTCTGCATTCCCCCCACTCCACAGCCACCCACTACCCTCTGCACGCCCCCACTACCCTCCACATGCCCCCACACGCCCCCACCACACAGCCCCACTCCCCCCACACCCCCGGCACACGCACCTCCACAAACGCCCCCCCACCTCCACCCGACCCCCCCACGCATCTCCATAAACGCCCCCCACCCCCCCACCCCACTCCCCTCCACATGCCCCCCACACCCCAGCCCCCCCACACGCCCCCAGCCACACACCCCCACACCTCCCACACATGCACCTCCACAAACGCCCCCCACTCTTCACACCCCCCACTCCACCTTCACACGCCCATGTTCCCCACTCCTCTCCACACGACCCCCACACGCCCCCACAACCGCACCTCCACAAACGCCCCCACTCCCCTCTACACACTCCCCCACTCAACCTCAACACCCCTCCATGCCCCCACTCCCTTCCACACGCCCCCCATATCCCCCACACGCCCCCCCACCCCACACGCCCCCACTCCCCAGATGCCCCCACTCCCTCCGCAGCACACATACCTCCACGAACACCCCCCCACTCCCCCCACACCCTCCCACTCCCCTCCACATGCCCCCCACAACACGGCTCCCCTCTACACATCACGCACACGGCCCCCCACTCCCCTCCACATGCCCCCCAAACCCCCACACCCTCCCACTCCCCTCCACATGCCCCAACACGCCCCCACCACACAGCCCCACTCCCACACCGCCCCCGCACACGCACCTCCACGAACGCCCCCCACTCCCCTCCACATGCCCCTCTCAACCTCCACAGGCCCCCCTGCCCCCCACTCCCCTCCACACGCCCCCCACACCCCCCACACATCCTACTCTGCTCCACACGCCCCCCACTCACCTCCACACGACCCCCACCACGCACCCCCACTCCGCCTCCCCTCCACACGCCCCCCACTCCCCTCCGCACGCCCCCCACCCCCCCCCACACACGCACCTCCACGAATGCCCCCCATTCCCCTCCACACGCCCCTCTCAACCTCCACAGGCCCCCCTGCCCCCCACTCCCCTCCACACGCCCCCCACACCCCCCACACATCCTACTCTGCTCCACACGCCCCCCACTCACCTCCACACGACCCCCACCACGCACCCCCACTCCGCCTCCCCTCCACACGCCCCCCCACTCCCCTCCGCACGCCCCCCACCCCCCCACACACGCATCTCCACGAATGCCCCCCATTCCCCTCCACACGCCCCTCTCAACCTCCACAGGCCCCCCTGCCCCCCACTCCCCTCCACACGCCCCCCACTCCCCTCCATACGACCCCCACGCCCCCCACTCCCCTCCATACGACCCCCACGCCCCCCACTCCCCTCCGCACGCCCCCCACCCCCCCACACACGCACCTCCACAAACGCCCACAACTCCCCTCCACACGCCCCACACAACCTCCACATGCCCCCCTGCCCCCCACTCCCCTCCGCACGACTGCGACTCCCCTCTGCACGCCCCCCACGCCCCTCGCCCCCACCACACAACCCCAACCTCCCCCCACTCCCCTCCACACGCTCCCACACATCCCACTCCCCTCTACGTGACCCCCACCACACACCCGCACTCCACCTCTGCACACAGGGTAGGATCCAGGGACAGGTGGACAGCGCTGGGGCCCGAGGCTCCGGCGAGTGTCTGTCCATGCTTCTGGAGGTGGGGTCGCAGTAAGGTGACCAAGTCGTCCCCATGTCACTCGACAGGGGTGGCCCTCCAGGGGGACGTGTGGTTGGGCATCAGCTGCGGTCCCCTCAGTGCCCGGCCTGTCACCCGGGTGAAGGAGGCCAAGGCGAGCCCGCGGAGAAAGCGGGGGACCTCGCTGGCCCGGGGGTTCTCACGCTGGAGGGCGTGTTCACACACCGATGGCACCACGCGGGGCCCAGCCCGGCCAGGTGTCTTTCGGCCCCCCCCCCCCCCCTCCGCACTGCCCTCACCGCGGGAGGCCGCTCTCTGCCCTGGGTGGTCTGTGCTCGGCCCCAAGGGCAGCCTGTCCTTGACTGCAGCGGCCGATGCGCGACGATGGTCTCCAGAAGAGCCGCAGCTGCTGCAGAAGCGCCGCCTTCCAGCGGCCGCTCGTCTCCTCGCCCTGTGCTCTGGCGTCCTTGGCCTTCGCCTTGCTGGTCCCTTCAAGCCCTCTGTCGGTTACAGACGGGAGCCCCCGGTCATGCCTTGCTGCTATTTTTTCCCCACGTTGTCACTTGTCTCGGACTTTGTGGTTTGGGGTTTGCGTTTGGTCAGGCAGACGGTTTTAGTTTTCGTGTCATCGGAATTCCCAGGCTTTTCCTAATGGCTTCTGGGGTTTCCCGTAGGTTTGCTTCAGGCCCAGGTAGAGTGGCCGTCCCCACTGAAAATCGTGCCCTGGTTCCCGACTGCGGCGTGACAAAGCACCGCAAACGTCACCACTCTCCTGACGAACGCTGTCTGCCTCCCAGGTTTCGGAGGGACAGGCTCTCGGAGGGGCTGCTGCAGGGGCGGGGGTTCCAGCTCAGGGTCCCCCCCAGGCTGCAGCCATCGGGTCCCACTGCGTGGGGAGGCGCCGCTTCCAAGCCCATTCATTCGGGTGCCTCTGGGCGGGGAGGCCTCAGTTCCTCCTCACGTCCTCTCCACGGGGCTGCTCTCGGCAGGGCGTCCCCGGGACCAGTGACCCCAGAGAGACCGGGCAGGGGAGAGCAGCCCAGACCAAGCCACGGTCTTTCTATAAGCTCATCTCCTAAGTGACACGCCCTCGCCTCTGCCGCCTTTATTATCGGTGTCACGGGTCAACCCTGAACAGTGCCAGAGTGGATGACACACGCAAGGGTGTAGCTTGTTGCCGTTTGCCGCCAGTCAGAAGGACTGTGCGCCACTCCTGGGCCTGAGCCGTCTTCCTCGGGAATGTGTCGTCCTTGGTGGACACAGGGTGGCAGGGCACATCCTCCGGGCCAAGACTGGGCAGGGCCTGTGTTTGTCAGAGCGGAGAGTGGTTTTTACCTCTTTAAAGGGTTGCGAGATAAAACGCACAAAACCCAGACAGAGAAAGGCGACTGTGCCCCAGAGTCCCCGTGTGGCCCGCAGAGCCTGCAGCACATGCTCTTGGGCGTTTCACAGAGAGCGTTTGCCAGCCCTGTTGGGTTAGTCACCATCCTGCAGCCCTGGGAACAGGGGCGGGGGGGCCCTTTCTCAGCCCAGCAGCCTGTGGGTCCCCCACCTCCAAGGCCCCCACCCCCTGTCTGCTCCTTCCCCACCCAAGCCCCCCTTTTCCTCCATGGCAGGTGGCGGCAGGTAGCCAGGTCCTGGGCTCTGGTGGCTTAAGCAGGGGCAATCGTCAGCCTGCAGGGGATTGGGGGGCTGAGGGGCAGGCGGGGTCCAGGAAAAGAGCTTCCCACTGTGGCCAAAGGCGGCCGTTTAACCCTAACCCTAACCCTAGAGACGTGCCCCATTCTTCCTGGCTGGGACTCGGAGGTGACTTCCTGATGACGCTCTTGGTGGCTCTCAATTTGTCACAGAGGTTCTGTGGGCGGTGAGTGCCTTTCCCGTTGGCTTTTGCCACTGGGCAGTGCCGGGGCTCTTGGTGACAGCTTCTGGCACCTTCCGAAGCTTCCCTGAGCTTCTCAGACTCCGGGAGAGCCCGTTGCTGGGCCTTTCCTTGAAGAACGTGTTCTGGCACGTGGGGACAACCCCTCGGCCGGGGTGTTGGGCTGAGGGGTGCTGGGGCTCCTCGGGACACAGTCAGGCCTGGTGCACCTCCACACTCCTCGGGCCATCTGACCACTCGCTGTCCTCTCTGTCTCTCTCTCCTCTGACTGAGCCCAGCCGGCTGCCCCTGCCTGTGAGGGCCCCGGTGGCCCGGACGGGGCCTGGGTCCTCCCTCCCCCCAGATGCAGGGCACCCTTGGCCAGGGGGTGTTCTCCTAGTGGCCCGCTCTGGGGATGGGCTCACTTGCGACAGCAGCCAGACCCTGTCCTGACCCGCGCACCCACATTGACTTAGCACCTCCCCCTTCGGCCCACTGGCTCCGTGGAGGTTCCCAGAGGGTGTGCCCTGGAGCACCCTGGCTGGGGCTCTGGACCCATAGGCGGCCATCGGCAGCCCCCGGATTGCACCTGCTGCCAGGCAGGATACAGGGGCCTCTTGGGGCAGGGTGACCCCCCCTTGGCACCTGCACCCAGGGCCACCCAGGGCCTCTCCAGCCATCTCCAGTCGGGGGCCTCCGCTCCTGCTCCGGATCAAGGTCCTGCCCTTATGGAGACCTGCCCTTAGGGACTGGGCCCTGGAGAACAGGCACTGGGACGGTGCCCTTTCAGGCCAGCGCCCTGCCTTCTGGGTACCTCCCACAGGCTCTGGGCCACCGTCAGCTAGGGCTGGGGCTCCTCTCTGGTCTAGCGGGTGACCTGGACTGTGAGTGCAGGGGACAGGGAGGGCATTCGGCCCCAGCATCCCGTCTGGGAGCCCTGGGTGGGTACAGCACCTCTTCTGAGAGTTGCCACCCTGGGCAGGTGCCCTCTGCCTGGTGTCCGCCCCCCCCCCTCATGGCTTGACACCCCATCTGGGCACCTCCTGCCATCCACCCAGCACTATCCACTCCTCAGTCAGGTTCTGGCCGCCTGTCCATGTGCCTGGGGCACCCGGCCCCTCTCTTGATGTCCCCGAAAACACCCCCCAGGGATGTCTGATGCCTCTCTTTGCCTGTGTGTTCCTGAGTTGCGGGTGGATGGTGGCCAGGGTATTTCCACTGTCACCTACTTCCTGTTCTGTTTGGCCCCCGGGGGTGGGGTGCCCTCTCTGCCCTTTTCCCAGCCTGTCCCCTTCTCCTGGGCCAGTCCCCTGCACTTCCCCCTCAGGTTCCCAGGTCCACTGAGAGGAGCCCAGAGCCCTGGAGTGGAGCCGAGGCTTCCCTGTGTGCTGTGTGGGGGCCCCACTAGAACCCCGAGGGACTCCTGGCCAGTGTTCCCACTGTTGCTGAAGTGCTGGGACTCTCGCTGTAGGGTGGGTGCCAGCTCTGCTGTGAGGGGCCATTGCTCCCGTTCCTCACCGGGATCCCCCTGAAGGGTGGGGACAGAGACAGGGCTGTGGGGAGGCAGAATGAAGGTCGGGGTGCAGAGGTGTGGCAGGGGCAGAGGCAGAGGCTGGCTGGGTCAAGGGGGCGATCAGCCGGGCCATCTCCCTTCCCCTGCCCTCCCTGGACACAGTCCAGACAGAACCTGCAAGTTCAGGGGCTGCTCCCACCTGGGGCCAACCAGCCCGTCCCCTCCTCGGTGTCGGTGGGTGAGATGTGGCCAAGCCGGCGAGGGTTCATGGCCAGGACCTCCCCTCTGCTCGCGGCATCTGTTGGCCAGCAGGGCTCAAGCGTGGGGCCTGGTGGGGTGGGGCCGCTACCCTGCCGGCTCTGGGCCGAGTGGCCAGGCCACGACACCCTGTGTGTGAGCCCGGCTGAGGGGACCGGACCTGTGCACCCTCCTGGCTCCTCCTGGTAGCCTGGTGGGTCCTCCCGGGATTTACCCAGTGTGGCCGGGTCACAAGGCCATTTGCTTCCTGCAGGATGAGGGTCTCTAGTGCTCCTATCCTTGGTCTCATCTACCTGCTCTGTCCCTGGAGGCCCGTGGCCAGGACGGTGCCGGGTCTTGCTCCCTCTTACCTCCCTGCCTGGGTGGCCTCCAGCACCCCGCCTTGTCTGGCCTGGGGCCTCTCGCCAGGGCTGTCCCCAGGGCCCCGTTTCCCCCCTAGTTGGGCGTGTTCCGCCCTTGCCGCCCCACTTATGTCACGGCCGCTGCCTGGGTGTGATGTGGAGGGGAGGGGACGGCCACTCCTGGTTAGCCCAGCTGAGCTCTGGGGTGGTTCCCCCCTGGGGCCCCTGCCAGGCAGGGGTTGGGAGAGGATGCTGGGTGGGGCCATCTCCCCCAGGTGGGGCAGCACGGGGCGGGGGCAGGAGGCTCAGGGCTGGAGGGGCAGGCCCAAGGGTGCAGAGTCCTGGGTACATGGTGGGCTGAAGGGAGAAGGTGGTGCCTCAGGAGGACCTCCCGTCCTCCCACTGGCGCTGGACCTCTCTGGACCTGTTGCCTCCCACCCCCTCTCCAGCTGGGCAGCATGTAGAAACTTCCAGAGGGCACCTGCCCCCTTCACCTCAGGGCCATTGAGCACGGTGGGAGCAGTTTGGGAACAGTATTGGAACTGGAGGTGGGGGCTGGACTTTATCCAGCTGTGCCCTGCTGGCCCTTTGGGCAGTGTCTCCCTGTGACTGGCCACCCTGGGCCTGGGGCAGCAGCCCAGCCCCAGGTGGAAATAAAAGTGGGGATCCTGCGCTCCTTTTTTGTCCTTCAGGCTCTCGTGGCCAGGGGTGGGGCACTCATCGAGTCACAGGCTCTGCACCGTGGGACTGTCCTCGGGAAGGTTTTACCAGCTGGGTGCCGGGGCCATCCTGGCCCGTCAGGTGCCCTTCCTACCTCAAGCAGCTGTCTTCACCTCCATTAGAGGTCAAAGCAAGAGCTCCCCTTGTGCAGCCTAGTGCTCTTTGCTGTGTCCCCTGGAACCTGTTTGGGAGCCAATGTTGAGCATTCCATTCCGGTCAGGAGTAATGGTTCTGGGCTTGCTTCACCCTGCAGGGAACTCTTCCACTGTCCCCTTACCCTACTGCCCACTTTGACATCCCCCTGCACCCCTTCAGATGCCTGGGCTCCTCCCAGACCATGTGTACATCCGTGTGGTAAGGGATGTGTGGTCCCTGGGTGCAAGGTGCCACAGCAGGCTGTACTCTCACTATAGGAGAGGGAATTGGGTGATTCCTCAGACTGCCCTCAACATCCTCTTGTTGGGACCTAGGGCAGCTGCTGTCCCCTGCTGTGTTCTCCATGCAGCTAGATCCCTGGGGGAGGGGCAGATGGGCCAGAACCATGGGAAGCTGGGGGTGGGGGCAGGAGTCCCAGAGCCCTCAAGAGCCCTGCAGTGTGGAGGACCCCAGAAACCTTGGACGCTTTTGGGAGGGTTCTACAGCAGTCCCTCAAGGCTCTTGGAAAGGACTCCCAGAGCCCTTGAGAGCATTTAGGTGGAGGCTCCAGTTGGGACATACAGAGCACTTGAGTGGTGTCCAAAGCACTCTGGTGCCCTTATGGGGCTCCGAGCCCTGAGGGTTAGGCGAAGCGCAGGTTGGAGATTATAGAGCACTAAGGAGCACTGGAGTGGGGAAGAAGCACTCCAGGACCCATGGAGCCCCAGGGGATGGGGGCCAAGCCCAAGTGGGAGGTCTCCGGAGTCTGAGGGGAACTCAGGGAGATGTGGGGGGTGGAGCCCTGCGAGAGGCCTAGAGCCCTTGGGAGGCAGGCTATTTCAGAGTCCCAGGGCAGGAGGCTCGCAGCCCTTGCACTTCCTGGGAGCATTAGGGTGAGGATTCCTAGAGCCTTCAGGAATCTTCTGTCAGGACCTTGGCCGTGAATGGATGTGGGAGCCCTTTCAGAATGAATGAATGAAAAGTGGGAGAGCATGTCACGTGGGTGTTGTTTCCTTCCTTCCCCTTCTTTCCTCATCCCAGACACCACAGTAGTTGTCAACACCCAGCCACCTCTCCTTTTCTCCCAACCTGATCCAGGACCTGAGGCCTAGAGAGAATCATTTCTTTCTGAAGCCTCAACATCTCTTTCTTCCTCTTTGGATACCCCAAACCAGCTGCCCTTCTCATGCTGTCCCTTCTCTCCTCACCAGTTACTACTCCAGAGCTTTGGGATATCAACCTGGCCACCACCCCATATGGGTTCCTGCTTGGCTCCACCTCTCTGCCCAGTGCCCAGCAGGCTCCACTACAGCAATCTGGGTAGTGAGTGCTTGGTGGGGGAATTGTTCTCAGAGGTGAGTTCAGTACCTGATTTGCAATCAGCTGCTGAAACAGGAGACTGTGTCACTGTATCCTCCTCCGATCCTGGTGGGGACCTGTTTGTTCTGCCTCCCAAGTCCAGGCTCATTGATGGGACCATCAGGTCCCTATCGTCAACCTATGAGGAGGTACCAACCTCTGCCCATGCCCAGCACCTGCCGTGTACCAGCCAGGTCTCAGCCCTGCTGCAGGGCCAACCTTCAGTCCCTTACATTGGGTTTGGGATTGGGATCGTGAGGGACAGAGGGCAGGGGCCTGGGGAGTCCATGAAGCAACTGGCTGGGCTCTGGGGGCCAAGGTATGTGGGAGGGGCCTACAGCAGTGAAACAAGGGAGGCTGAGGTTGCATGAGTGGTGAGAAAATTAGAAGTGACTCATTCCTTTCTGCCTGTTTTAAATGCACAAGAACCATGTACAAGGGGTCTTCAAAAAGTTCATGGAAAGATCTGTATTTTAATTATATTTTTCCATGAACTTTTTGAAGTACTCGCATATTATTTTTAGGATATCTCTCTCTCTCTCTCCTCTCTCTCTCTCTCTCCTCTCTCTCTCTCTCTCCTCTCTCTCCTTCTCTCCTCTCTCTCCTCTCTCTCCTCTCTCTACACACACACACACACACACACACACACACACACACACACACACACACACACACACACACACACACACACACACACACACACACACACACACACACACACACACACACACACACACACACACACACACACACACACACACACACACACACACACACACACACACAGAGACAGCAAAGAGAAATGGTCAAGAGCAGGCAGGGAGGATCCTAGTCCCAGCAAGGAGCAGATCAGAGGCAACAGGGGCCGATGCCAAGGTCCCACCCCATGCTGGGCCTCTACTTTCCCCCTGCCAGGTGTCTCTGTGCTTTCTCGCCCTCTGCTGGCAGCGTAGAGCCAGGTGTGCAAGGTGTCACATGGCATTCTATCCTAGTGAGTTAGCACTCAACTTTTAATATATGCAAACTTTGAAGATTATGGAATAAAAACCCAAGAGGTAAGCAAGAACACAGACAGATGAAGAATTTGATTACCCAGAGATGATGGGGAATTTGTCTTTGAAGCTTTTTCCCGTGTCATGAAATAAGCAATTCCAGGAGCTGAGGAGTGTTCCACTGGCTATGTGCCCTTGGATGGTGAGGTTGGCTTTGGCTTTTCCTGGTTAAAACACCACAGACTACCTGTATGCTGCATTTCCAACTGGGTTCTCTCCACACACTTTTTTGTACTATAGTTATTTTTATAAGTAGTCATCCCTCAGTATCTTGGGGGATTGGTTCCAGGACACCTACCCCCTCCCCCCCATACCAAAATCCACAGATGCTCAAATCCCTTATATAAAATGGCATAGTATTTGCATATAATCCATGCACATTGTAAACACTTTTGGGAATGCGTTAAGGAATAAAACCCACAAAGAAAACACAAACATATCTATGGATAGCATTTGATCCCTAACCCAAGACCAAAACAGAAATGCAAAGCCAGACAGTGATCCTTGAGATCCAAGACCAGAGGCTGCATGCCATGGGAGCCCAACCCCTCCCCCAGCAGGAAGAGCCAATACATTAAAAATAAATGGTCTTTTTATTGTGTGTCCACGAAAACAAAGGGTGGCCTTTGGCCAACAAGGTGACAATGAACAAGAGGCATGCATGACAACAACCATATTCTCTGAAGGAGTGAGGTCTTGCCCTCCCAGGCCTTAAGGGTCACAGGCAAGCAGGGCCTGGAGGCTCCAGAGGAAGGCAAGCTGAGGACCACCTGCTGCCTCCCTGGCAGGACAAGGCAGGGAGAACAAGCACTGCCTTGGGCTAGGCCCAGGCCCCTCCAAGCTAGAACACAAAGCAAAGCCCCCACCCCCCACCCCCATCAAACACTGCTGAAGCAGTCAGCCAGGACTTCTGAGAAGAGCTGGCTCCGAAGCCAAGATCCTCAGGGATCCATCCAGAAGGGGTTGCCCTCCTCAAGCTGCATGGAGTAGTAAACAAAGAGGAGGAAAGCAACTAAGACCAGGAAAAGCAGCAGCTGGCCCCAGAGCGGGACCTGGCGATCCTGGCCCAGACTGGCCCTAGGGGCCTGCTTTTCTGGCCGGATGGCACGTCGGGTGAGCCATGAAGGGGAGGAAGATGAAGATGAGGACACAGAAGAGGTGGAGGAGGATGTAGGATAATAGGACAGGCCCAGGGAGCTCCTGGAGATGTTGGAAACGGGGCGGTAGTGTGCGATGCTCTGGTAGGCACTGTCCCGGCCATACATGGGGCGTTCCCTGAGGCAAAAGAGGAGAGCAAGTGGGCCAGGAGAGCCTGGGCCCAGAACCAGTCCCTGTCCCTAGGCCTCTCCACTACTCACCTATCCTTGCTGTCCTCTTCAGAAGAAGAAAAAAGACTGTCATCACGCATCTGCAGACGCAAGTCAGGGTGGGGGAACTGGTTGGCTGGATCACCATGGCCTATCATATTCCTCAGTCCAAACTTCCTGGGCCAGCCCACTCAGACCATTGCTTAAAGGCCAGGGACCTGCCCCTTCCAGAACCATTCTGGGTCTCTGGCCTTTTGTCTGTGGGGCCTTGCCACTTGCTCAGTGACTGTCCTGGCTACCTGTGCCCAGCACCCTCCTTTCTACCCAAGGATTCTCAGAAAGAGCATGAGCCTAGATCTCAGACCAGGGTCCAGGCCATGTGCCATCCCATGCACTCTAGTCAAATATTTCTGATGGCTCCTCAAAGTAGGGTTTGACCAAACAAGTGTCTGCTGACCCTAACTCTCCCTGGAGAATGAGTAGCCACCATTTGCACCCAGTGTCCCTCCCTCCCCACCTCCCCAGCCCACCCTGCTGTATTTGCCCAAACCCAGCTATGATCCCCTCAGGCTGTATCAAAGTACAGGATGCCTCACAGCCAGCTCACCTGGTGATGGAAGGTGTCAGCATCTAAGAGTGAAGTCACCGGCTGGCGGAAGCCCTTGGATGTACCCATAGAATCGGCCTCCCCGTAAGTCCTGGTGGTCAGGTAACTCTCCTCATAGTACTCGTCATTACAGCCTTAGGAAGGGGGACATCGGTAGCAGAGGAGGCATCGATGTCCCCTGCCTGGCCCAATGTACCTAATCTGAATCCCATTTCAGGGCCTATGACAAAGTTTCTCCCTTCTAGAGCTGCTGAGAGATGGTGGGGGTTGGGGACTCAGGTTCTCCCTGAGACCGGGGTCCCCGACGGAGTGGGGTGAAGGTATCAGGGTGCCCACCCCTCCCTGCTTTACCCTTGCTCTGGTAAAGTAAGGCGTCCTCTTTCTTGGGCAGATCGTACATATCCGAGTCCACGGGTGCTGAATCCAAGTCTGAATGGGGGAGGGGGAACAGTCCATGTGCCCCCCAGGCTTTCCTCCCTTCTCCCCAGTACCCCTCTTGGCCAACGCCCTTGCCACACCCTCCCGACCCATCCTCCCCGTCGCCCGTGCCCCGTTCCCATGGGCGGCCAGGCGGGCTTCTGGGGCTGGGTCTTACCCGAGAACCGATAGGAGGACGAGGAGGCAGACGAGTTAGGGGGCGAAAGCCTCCGCCTCTGGGTCTCGTACTCGAAGATTTTCTTTTCGTAGAGATTGCGAGTGGAGCCTGGCCAGACACGGGGCGCGGGGCGGTCAGAGGCACGGGCCGCGAGCCTGGGGGAGAGCGCAGGGGGGACGCGGGGCGGGGGCCCGGGGGGGAAGGAGCGGGGCCAAGCGCGGGGAGTGGGTCCCGGGAGGGGTCCTGCCCACAGCCCGCCGCCGCGTACCCACGACGGGCCCGTGCGGGATGTTGTACTGGCGCAGCACGACATCCAGCTCGGTGTCCGACAGAACCGCGTAGTCGTCCATGGCGGGCGTAGCGGGAGGTAGGAGGCGAAGGCCTGGGGGCGGCCCGGGCCTGGCAACACAAGCCGAGCGACGACTGCCTGTCAGCACGGCGGGGGCAGCGCGAGCACTCGGGAGCGGCCGCGCTCGCGTCACAGTCGTGGGCTGCGCGCGCTGCACAGGGCGGAGCCGAACCGCTGGCGCAGCCGGCGCAGACCGGTCTGGCGGTGGGAGTGGGCGTGGCTGGAGAGCCCAAGCGTCACGAGAGGCCGTGTAGGCTAGAGGGCGGTGAGGGGCGGAGCCTGCACGAGCCAAAGCGGCACAGACCGGTCTGGCCGTGGGAGTGGGGCGGGCACGGCGTGCGGCGACGTCACGTGCTGGGGCGTTTAGGCCGTACCCGAGAGAAGGATAGGGCCTGCTCGAGCCGAGCCGGCAAAAACTGGCTAGGACATGGGAGCGGGCGGGGTGGGCGCGCTTGGGGTGGCTCACGTCCCTGAGTCGCTTGGGCTCCGCCCCGTCCTTGTATCTCCGACCCCCGCCGTCGTTCCTCGTCCTCGGGCTCCAGAGCCTAGGGTTCCCTAGCCGCACGCCGGTCGGCCGCCCCGGCAGCAGCGGGAAGGGGCCCGATCGTAAGAGCGAACGAACCCCTGGAGAGCGCCGGCCCCGGGCCTGGCGCTGCTGCGAGCGCTTTGCGTGCCCAACGCCAGGAAAGCGGCTGCTGGGCAGGGCCCGGACACTACGCGGCCCCGCAGACCCCCTGCCCCAGGCCGGCCTTCCCAGCCTGCACGGCCCTCGCCTGCGCACCTGCGCCCTCCGCTTCCCACCGCCCCTCCCTCGCTCCACCCGGAGAAAATGGGGCACTGGGCCAGGAGGCCGCCCTCACTCCGGGAGCAAGCAGCCTTCGAAGGGGCCCGGGCGTGCCAATGGGCACGGGCAGAGGGCGCCATGTGATGTGTGCACACAGCATGTGCCCGCCTAGCCCACCACACTGTCCACTTTGGGCACTGAGGGGAGGCGAGTTGGGGGGAGGGTTCTTTTCCTGTCGGGATGGCCCCTGAGTCCGGTGTCACCCAGGATGTGGCCATGCAGGGGCACAGGGGAGTGGCAAACCATGGAAGGTTGCCAAAGTTTGCTCAGGAGCCTGGATTGTGGCTAGGAGTCGGTGAGGGCCTTGACCAGAAAGGGCTGTCCCATGGAGAATGAAAAGCAGGAGACAGCAGTGTTCTAAACAAAGCCAGCTGATGGAGCATGGAGCCAAGTAGCGTGCCCCTTATTGGGCACACCCAGAACTGCGACTATGAAGAGATGACATGCCGTCACTGGTCTCATAGAGGAAGGCTGGTGACAGGGGAAGAAGAGGGGCGAGCGCTGATCAGGTCCAGACTGGCTGGCCCAGCTGGTGAGGGTCACAGACCAGTTCTCCATGGAGGTTTGCTCATGGGTTGGGAAGAGGTAGACATGCCGGGCAGTGGTGAGGAGTTGGGGCCCTGTTTGACCACACACAAAGACCCTATCAAAGAAGAGTTGCTGTTGGCCCAGTTTTAGAGTAAGGGCAAGGCCCTGCTGTGTCCCCAGCAATGTGAATAGAGGTGTGTGGGTCCCCAAAGACACGTGCATGGCAGTACAAGAAAGGAGAGCCTTGGGCAGGGCAAGGGCTTACTCCTTATCTTTCAGAGTGGGGTTGGCGGGGAGGGAATGACAGTTTGGGCTCTGAGCTGTTCAGAGGCTGCCTTGTGGATTTTTTAGTTTTGGCAAAATCCGATTCCCCAGCACCTCTCCAAGCCCTCTTCTGCAATGCTGGCCCCTCTCCCAGAGGCCTGTGTGTACAGAGTGCTTGCTCAGTCCTCCCCCATGCCACCCCTCCCCATACGGATCTGGGCTGTTTCCTTATGAGGTCAAGGAATTCTAGGTTTGCCTTCTCCCTAAGGAACATCCCCCCACCAGCACCTGCCTTGGCACTGTCCCTCTTATGTCCCCCCCCCCATTGTCCCACTATGAGGTCCCACCACAGATGGCACTAGGAAGCTGAACTGTGATGGTCACCCTGCACCCACCTGATGGGTACCTGGAGCCTAAGCCCAGCACCATTGTAGTGTAGCTTCATCCCAGACCACTAGAAATCAGGCGAGCCCTTCACTACCAGAGCTGAGAGGCTCTGCACCAACTCCCATCATATAGAGGAGAAATCAGGGTACTGGGGTGTGGGGAGACTTGGCCAAGGGCCCTGAGTGGAGTAATTCTCTCATGAAACATTTCCCCAGCCACTAACTGGTACTTGGGGCGATGACCTGGACAGCCATGGCCTGGCCTCAGAGAGCTCCCAAGCAGGGGGCTTCAGAGTCCTCAAAGAGGCTGGAAAGGGCATGTACAAGGAAGTCTGAGGGTTGCCAGGGGTTTCTTCCTGGGAAGGGCAGGCAGAAGAGACATCGGGGTGCAGCCAAGATGAAAAGAGTTCAGAAGCAGCCAACTGAAAGTCAAGAATAAGAAAACAGGTTTTTCTTTAAGGATGGGGAATGGCTTCTAAGCAGCATACAGTATTGGACAATTTATGATCCCAGCAAAATTGAAAGTCATAAGGAAAAAAAAATCAACGTGCAAACATTTCTCAGTATGTATGTACAAGGAGATGATTGTTCATTGAGCAGTTACCATTTTATTTAAGATCAGAATCAATGATACAATACTTAGCTTTTCCCTTCAAGGTTATTAAAGATCTTTTGGGTTTTAACTTGTATGCAAATGCTTTGAAACATTTGCTCAGATGGTAACAAAAGTCATAAAATGATGATTATTGTCAGAATTAACGTGTTGAAGATTGTCCCAATCAATATAAAACAGTGGATGGTTAGCTGACCAAAAGCCTCTCAAAGAAAGCCTTGTGTTTGAACCCTAGACACATTGGTTCATCTTGTTACTGTTGGTGTGGCTGGTTGGAAATTCAGCCTGCCTTTTGCAGCAGTAATGGAGCTGATTCTAGCACTTTTCTGAAATCTTCAACACAAGGAGAATATGTCTTTAATTTATTATGATCTCTACCAGGGAACAGTAGTACTGTATAAACCTTTGTTCCCCCCAGACCTGGAAGGAGTAGAGACAAAGAACTGTTTGTGTTTAGAGAGTGTGTGGAGGGTGGAGGAGACCGTAGTGTAAAGAGAGGGTTCAAATACAGTGGGGGTCCTGAGACTCAGCCAAGCAGCCACCACCTCTTTTGGCTCCCTGCTCCTATTGTACCCCTGCCTTGGATTGTGATGCCTAGGGGTAGATAGGTTTCCCTCTTCAAAGTACAGCCTTGGACCGGTTCGCTCACTGGCTGAGCGTGGTGCTGACAACACCAAGTCAAGGGTTAAGATCCCCTTACCGGTCATCTTTAAAAAAAAAAAAAAAAAGAAAGAAAAAAAGTACAGCCTTGGTTGTGAACCTCAGCACAGCCCCCTCATGGGCCCGAGCTCAGGCCCCTCATCTAGCAAGTGGTGATCTACTGGCCTCCCCAGCAGGGGATTCCCACTGGAGGGAGCAGCAGAAGACAAAGACCCGGCGCTGTTGGGAGGCTTCCATAGTGAGTCAAAGTGTGAAATGTCATTGCCAGCAGAACTAGCAGAGGCGCCAGTGGATGCAGCCAGGCCTGGAGAGTGAGCAGCACGTTGCCATTAGTGTTAAACTGTGGATTGCCAAATTAGCAGGTGCGACCAAACTCCTTCCCTCCCTCTTTCTTCCTTCCTCCTTCCTTTTTCCCTTCCTTTCTTCCTTCCTCCCTCCTTTTCTTTCTTTTTTAACAAAGTAGAATAGAGTAGAAAATATCAGAGTACTTTGCAGGTAGTAAGGGAAAGTCTGGTTTTGTGAGACGTTTGTTATGTGTATGCGTCTCTGCGTGTGCGTTAACTCAGGATGTAAAACGTAGTTCTTATTGGGGGTTGTGAGCAAAATGTTAAAACGACACTGCTTTATGTGGCTTTTCCAGAGGAAGTGACATTTGAGCTGAATCTGAAGCTACCAGGAAATGGGTACACAGAAGAGGAAGAGGAGCCTGGCAGTGCCAGGGTGTGGCCGTGCCTACCAGGTTCTCAGACACTTGGCTCTTTGACTGCACCCCACTGCACCTATTCACGCTACTGAAATTTTGGTACGTCTCTGCTGCCTGCTTCCAGGCCAGGCCTGGCACCCAGAAGGGGCCAAGTCAGTGGCAGCCAGAACGCTTGTTCATCCCAGAACTCAGGTCCCTGCAGTCCAGCCCCACTGGGACAGTGTGCGTGGTAGGCGTGGAACACCCGCAACTGCCTGTTGCCCCTCACCCTAGGGGGCAGAATCTGTTTGCTTGGCTAGCCCAGGCTTGGAGCAGAGACGGGGCCATGGCTGTGGGTGGCTCCCTGGAGAAGGTGGCCTTGGAGCTGGGCATTTCCAGCTGTCCAGCGTCGTTGCGGTTGGCCTAGACGTGGGCCCTACAGACCCCGCGGGCGCTGGAAGCGAGGTTCCCCTCCCCCGGGGCCTGGCGGCCCTCGCCTGGCGGTGAGCTCATCGCGGGGGGCGGTGTCGCCAGGAGGCCCGGGCGCCCGAGCTCATGGCGTGCCCCCGGACCCCCCCGCCGCCCCCGGCTCCTGGGCGATTTTACCAATTAAGGCTTTCTCGCCAGGCCGGGCCGGGCCGGGCGCGGGGCGGGCGCGGGCGCGGGGCGGGGGTGCGGCCAACAAGAAGGCGGGCGGTGGCCCATTCGCGTGGAGGCGCGCGGCGCGCAGCGGACGCCAGCGGAGCCCTGAGGCGCCTGGCGCGGGCGCGAAGGCAAGCTGGGCGCCACCCCGCGGTCGCCGGCCACTCGCAGGGACAACAGGTGAGGCCTCTGCGGCCCGGCTCAGCGCTGGGTGGTCGCGGCGTGGCTCAAGGGCCGGGGGCGGAGAGGCCCGAGAACGCAGGCGCCGGCGCGCGCCCAGGCTCAGGCCAGGTGCAGCTGAGGCGCGTGAGTGCGATGGAGGCGCCCCTGGCGTCTGGGTGTCCAGGGTCTGCCTTCTCTAGTTTACCCACGCCTGTGCCCAAGGCTATGGGGGTCGCTGAGGGAAAGAGGATGTCTGAGCGTTTGTCAGGAGATAGGACCACGCACGGATGCCCATGAACCATCCACTGCATGCCTGTCTCTGGGGAAAAAAAAGGGCCCTGAGACCAGGCCCTTGTGTGGGCTGAGGGTGAGTGGCCACCTGAAAGGACACCTCGCTGCCAGTGTGCCCTTTGGGAGGGGATGGTGGGTCCCTTGCTGGTGCAGGACCACAGAGCACCAACTGCTTTGGGCACAGGAGAGTTGGTTCCAGGGCTGCTGTACGCCGTGGAGCTGTGGCGGTAGTGTAGCCAGGCCAGATCCCCCAGCTAGGCCCTGTCCCAAGTTGGCTCTGAGCTGGATGTTCACTGCCAGCCAGGATGTGAGCAGCAGCGTTCCCAGGTTCCCACGCCACCCCGGGCAAGGAACAGTAGGTAAAGTCTGCTGGCAGGTCCATCTGTACGTGCCCCAGGCTGCACGGTCAAGATGGGAGCTTGGGAAATGGGTGTCCTCACCTGCCCCACCTGGACTTGCCTTGTCAGCCCAGGTCTCTTCTCAATAGCAACAATCCGTCGCTTCCTTCCCTCCTGGCGCCCCCTGGCTACGAAAGCCTAGAAAGGGCTCCTTAGGGATCCCAGCTGAACAGCCGCGGGGTTAGGGGACATAGCTGCCTGTGGGAGGGCCTGGCCTGGGGTCTGAGGGCCAGGGGTGGGGAGGTGGGCGGGGTGTGTCTAACATCCGAGAATCTACTCCAAATAAGGGAAAATATGAAAGAACTGGATTTTGGCTCCTGGGACTACCCAATCTGGGGGCTTTGAGATGGGGCGACATCTGGTGGTGATACTATGTCCTCCTAGTGACAAGAACCCTCTACACTCTCATTCCTTGTTTCCCCTAAATAGGGAAAACCTGGGGCTGGAAGCCAGGACACCCAACTTCTGTCCCCCTTTCTGCTGGAGCTGACTACTGGTCAGTTACTCTAAGTTTCCCTGCCCCTGAAGATTAAGGAATGAACCCAGATGACCCAGTTGGATGGCACTTAATGGAGAGAGAATCCATTCTTGATATAATTCCTTCCTTGGGAACTTACTCTCCAGTGTGGCAAGGCGACCAGAGGGACAACTCCAAGTCCACCTTGAATGGGGCCTGACAGGGACGGATCTCTGTGGGTTCCCCCTTTACAGCTCTCCCTCCCACCTCCACCTCAGCTCCCGGACACTGTGCTGCATTTTGTGCAGGTGTGTCTGAAAGCGACCAGGAGCGGGGAGGGTATACAGGGAGTGGGCCTCATTACTGGAAAATGCTATTTGGACCCCCTACCACCACAACTGGTAGGAAAAGCCAGTGAGGTTACAGGCAGCCCCGAAGTGAATGTGCTGGGAGGCAGGGGAGATGCTAGCTAGGATCGCAGCCCCACTAGGGGTAATGCAGACACCCAAGGCTACAGGAGAGTCAACCATATTTGGGCATGACAGTCTGGCTGACCCAGGGCCTCCTTCTCCCACTGGTCTTTAGCAGATAAATTATTACTAGAATCGAGCAGTAGAGACAGAGACCTGCCTTTCTGGAAAAAAAGACATAGAGAAGGGAACATTCTGGAGAACTGGAGAAGAAAGGTACACAGGACAGGGAGGGAGAGAATCCACTCTGGGGAAGAAGCCATAGGTAGGCTGGCTTTCTTTGACTGAAAAGAGTGGCAGTGAGTGTCCCCAACAATCCCCTTACCCCTGTGCCTTTGCTGGTCTCAGCACCATCTCCAGAGTTATCTAGCAGAAAATTAATTTTCAGTGAATAGCTCCCCACTACTCTGGGGACACAGTCCATGCTACTGAGCAAACCTTGCCAACCTTCTGTTTCACCCCCCCCTCAGTCCCCTGGGCTGCCACTGCACCTAAAGCCCGCCCAGACCCATATGCCCGCAGAGCCTGCCAAGCCTTATGGGAACCCTTGAGCAGGCCCCTCTGGATCTGGAAGGCCACTCCCCTGTGCCCCCTGCATGGCCATCTCCTGGGTGATGCTGGACTCAGGGGCCATCCCGACAGGAAAGGAACCCTCCCCCCAACTCGCCTCCCCTCAGTGCCCAAAGTGGACAGTGTGGTGGGCTAGGCGGGCACATGCTGTGTGCACACGTCACATGGCGCCCTCTGCCCGTGCCCATTGGCACGCCCGGGCCCCTTCGAAAGCTGCTTGCTCCCGGAGTGAGGGCGGCCTCCTGGCCCTGTGCCCCATTTTCTCCGGGTGGAGCGAGGGAGGGGCGGTGGGAAGCGGAGGGCGCAGGTGCGCAGGCGAGGGCCGTGCAGGCTGGGAAGGCCGGCCTGGGGCAGGGGGTCTGCGGGGCCGCGTAGTGTCCGGGCCCTGCCCAGCAGCCGCTTTCTTGGCGTTGGGCACGCAAAGCGCTCGCAGCAGCGCCAGGCCCGGGGCCGGGGCTAGCGCTCTCCAGGGGTTCGTTCGCTCTTACGATCGGGCCCCTTCCCGCTGCTGCCGGGGCGGCCGACCGGCGTGCGGCTGGGGAACCCTAGGCTCTGGAGCCCGAGGACGAGGAACCATAGCGGGGGGCGGGGAGATACAAGGACGGGGCGGAGCCCAAGCGACTCAGGGACGTGAGCCACCGCATCCCTTGAAGGGGCCTTGGGGAAGGAAAGTCCCTTGTAAGGCGAGCCGGCTAGAGGCCAAGCGGTCCTGCGCCAGACACTCCTCAGCATTTTCTCGCTCCGGGGCGCGTCTCCTGCAGTGCTGACGCGAGGTCGCGGGGCCTGGACGCATTCCTGCCCTCTTCGGGGCCCAACGACCATCCCGAAAGCCCGGGGGTCGGGTCGCTTCAGCCGGAGCTGGGGGCCAGTGGGAGCATTCCAACGGGCGGGGCGGGGCGGGGCGGGGCGGGGCGGGGCGGGCGCGGCCCCGAAGCCCCACCCGTACGGCCCCGCCCCACCAGGGCCCCGCCCCCTGCTCCGCCCTCCGCCCGCATTTAAAGGGCTCGCTCTTTCCGCAGCGCAACCTCCGCTCTGTGCCTCGCCTGGCGCGCACCGAGGTGCCTGCGACTTTAATTAAAGGGCCGTCCCCTCGCTGAGGCTGCAGCACCGCCCCCCCGGCTCCTCGCGCCTCAAAATGAGTAGCTCCCACTCCCGGGCGGGCCAGAGCGCGGCGGGCGCGGCTCCGGGCAGCGGCGCCGACACGCGGGACGCCGAGATGCCGGCCACCGAGAAGGACTTGGCGGAGGACGCACCGTGGAAGAAGATCCAGCAGAACACGTTCACGCGCTGGTGTAACGAACACCTCAAGTGCGTGAGCAAGCGCATCGCCAACCTGCAGACGGACCTGAGTGACGGGCTGCGGCTCATCGCGCTGCTCGAGGTACTCAGCCAGAAGAAGATGCACCGCAAGCACAATCAGCGGCCCACCTTCCGCCAGATGCAGCTCGAGAACGTGTCTGTGGCGCTCGAGTTCCTGGACCGCGAGAGCATCAAGCTCGTGTCCATCGGTGAGGGCGCGGACTGCCACGGGGCTCCGGGGGGGGGGGCGGGGGCTCCACGCGTCCTCTCATCCCTCCCCTTGGCCATCCCCTCCCAGTCCCCCCTCCTGGGCCGCAGCGCAGCCCCTGGGGCCCCCAGGCCGCCCGGCTCAGCGCGGGCCTCGAGAACAAAGGCGCGCATGCTGGCCGGCTGGGCGTGCAAACCGCTACGCACCCCCGCCCGCTGAGCCCCGGCTGGCCCGCGCCCAGGCTGAGCTCACATCCTCCGCAGGCCGCGCCCCCACCGCTGCGCCCGCCGTGGGAGAGGGCTTGGGGGGGCCGGCACTGGCCAGGCTACTGGCCCTGCGCCCCATGCCCAATTCTCCAAGAGGGGGAAGCCCGGGCTCTCCCCCTACAGAACTTTAGAGAGGGACTTTTGGCCTTCAGGCGCTCCCGTGGTCCTAAAGTGGGGGAGTGGAGTTTGTGAGTCCCATTTTCTAAGGGCTCTCGGCTGCTTCTGTCCCTGGAAGATGGGCCCCCCATTGGAGATGGCTCCATTAGATCTCCCCTGGGAAACTTGGGGGCCAGAGAGAAATATAGCTAGGAAAACTGCACCGGAGGTGAGTTGGGCGTGGTCGAGTGTAAGGACCTGGATTGTAGTCTACTTAGACACCAATTTTGCTGTTCATCTTGGGCCAAACTCTTGCTTCCATGTAGGCCCTGGTTTTCTGCATCTACAGTGCAGGAGTCGGTTGGAAGGTGCTCCAGTGTGCTCGAGGCTCTCTGCCAGTCTAGTGTCCTTGTTACTGGACCGAAGAGGCTGACATTGACCAGGCCTACTGCAGCATCCCAGGCCTTTCTCAGGATAGGGGCTGCTCAGGGACAGGCACCAGAACTGGTGACTTGTGGGGAATATAGAACAGGGATAGAAGAAGGGTGATGAACCTTTTTTTCTTCAGATTTGAAAGGGGCCTTCCAGTTACCCTTATGGCCCTGGAATGTTCCATGCTGGTCCACGCTGAGCCCAAGAAAGTAAGGGACCAAGACTGGGTTCCCCCAGCCACTGGGAAGGCAGGTCGCAAGAGCAGAAGTTCTTTCTTTGGAATGCCAAGTTGAGGCAGAGGCCCACCCCCCAGTCCCAGCCTCAGTCTAGCCAAGCTGAGTCATCTCTGAGTCCTGAGGGGGGGCAACCGGATGTGAGGAGGCGGGCCACACCCCAGCTCTTTTGGGGGGGTCTCCTTCCTCCTCCCTTCTCCCCTCCTTCTTGTGAGCTGGCTGGAGCAGGCCTAGTTCCCAGAGCTTTGCCATATAAGGCAAAAAAATGTTGGAAAGCAGCAATGATTAGGGGAGGGAGGGGGCCGGCTGGCCCCGGGGCTGGGGAAAGAGGGTGGGATGGGGCGGGGCCTTCCAACCAGACAGTCTCCCAGCCCTGGGCCCTGGTCCTTCCCTCACTCTTTCGGGAGGGGGATGGGGATGACATAGGTCGGCCTAATATGGACCAGGGGGAGGGCCCAGCCTTACCTATCAGGGCTAGTGAGCCTGGCCTTGAGTCATCCTGTGCAGGTCACGGAGGGCCACCGGCCTCCAGAAGGCCCTTGTGCTGGAGCCAGGACTCTTGGGGTGGGGGCCTGGTGGGAAGCCCCGGTTGGCCTTACTACCTTAGTTTTCTCTGACCACCCCGTCCTACCCTCCCTCCTGCCACTTGGGGACAGTGAATGGCAGCCACTTGGGGCCAGGACCAACCTGTCTGGGAATAGGGAGTCCGCCTTGCTTTGAGCAGCTCAGCTGATCCTCAAGGCACTGCCCGCTGACCTGGGAGGGCACCTGCCATTGATGGCCCTTTTGATAGTGTCCATGCACTTCTCACGGCCTGGCTCCCCTGGTTGACTCTCACCAGAGAAGTATTTTCTCTGATTATGGGGGAAGGCCAGCAGGGTTTCCAATGATGAGAAAGCCTGCCCCACCCTGAGTCACTCCTCTTTGAGAAGGCTGAGACCCAGAGGTGGCCTTGGGTGGGGCCCAGAGTGCAGAGGGGTTGCCATGGTGACAGGGGTGCAGGGTACCCGCCCTAACCACTTCCCCTGTGGTGAGCATGGTGGCCACCCAAGGCCTAGGGACCCGTTAGATGGCAAGTAGGGCAGGCGTAGGCAGTGGCTGAGCAGGCTCTGCTGAGGCAGCAG
The DNA here is from genome assembly GCF_027409185.1 of Cynocephalus volans. Classification (NCBI taxonomy): domain Eukaryota; kingdom Metazoa; phylum Chordata; class Mammalia; order Dermoptera; family Cynocephalidae; genus Cynocephalus; species Cynocephalus volans. The sequence goes on from NC_084478.1 coordinate 178,594,512, forward strand.
AACCCGGGAACCCCACCCAAGGCCTTTGCCACCCAAGCTTCAAAGCAGGACCCTGAGCAGCCAACTCAGGCTCACCCAGCACCCCCCTCCTCCTCCAGCTGGGCGAGGGGTCCCCCCACAGTGATTTCTGCCTGTCACCCCAGCAGTTGCTGATGGGCTACTGGGAGTCAGGGCCATGCAGCCTGACAGCTGGTTGCTTTGGGCTCCTGGTCCCTCCCCCACCCAGGCCTGTAGCCACCTCCTGCTGCCTAGCTTGGCTCAGTGGGGATGGGTGGGGTTCACACCCCTTCACTCAAAGCATCCTTACCCAACGCCTCCATTTCCTCTACCTCACACTGCCCACCCGCCCACCCACCTTGAAGCAGCAGTTGTATTTCTCAACCACCTTGTGCCACCCCGTCTTCCCGTTTCTCAGCCCCAGCCCAGCTAAAGGTCAGGAGCGCTGGCTTCTAGGCCAACTGGGGCTGGGCTACTCCTCTGGTTCCCCAGAGATCCCTGGAGATGGGCATAGGGCCCTGCTTCGGCAGCTGCAAAGCATTCATCCCCATCATGCTGCAGAGCTGCCTTTGGCAGGGGGGCTTTCCTCCTGAGGCCTCCCCTAGCCCTGTCTGCAGGCTGGTTCTGTCTTCTGTCCTTCCTCTGGGCCCCGGGGCTTCTGGCATGTTCCCCTTATTGCACTGTATTGTCATCGTGTGTCTATGGTGTCTCTCCTCCCCCCCAGAAGTCTCCTTCCCCTCTGAACCCAACCCCCAAACCTCCACAGGGGCAGTGGGCAGAGAGGGCCCTATCCACACCCCGTCCTCCTCCCTGGGACCCCACGCTGCCAGACCCCAACCACACTGCCAGGAGTGGCTTGACTCCCTATCTGTGGGCCCCGCCCCCAAGGCCATGGGAGGGGAAGGGCAGGGATGCCAGGTGAGTCCCTGTGTGCCCGGCGTGGCCACTCCTTTGCCTCACAGACAGCAAGGCCATCGTGGATGGGAACCTGAAGCTGATCCTGGGCCTCATCTGGACCCTAATTCTGCACTACTCCATCTCCATGCCCATGTGGGATGAGGAGGAGGATGAGGAGGCCAAAAAGCAGACACCGAAGCAGAGGCTCCTGGGCTGGATCCAGAACAAGCTGCCGCAGCTGCCCATCACCAACTTCAGTCGGGACTGGCAGAGTGGCCGGGCCCTGGGCGCCCTTGTTGATAGCTGTGCCCCAGGTGAGGGGACATGGAGGTTGGGGGGATTGGACTGGGTCCGTCTGTGGGTGGCCTACAAGGGGGCCCTTTAGCCCGCAGACTCACAGCCTTCCTTGTACCTCAGGCCTGTGTCCTGACTGGGACTCCTGGGACGCCAGCAAGCCCGTGAACAACGCCCGGGAAGCCATGCAGCAGGCTGATGACTGGCTGGGCATCCCTCAGGTACGCCCCCTGCCTGGCCCAGCCCAAGGCTATTGGGGGCCATGTTGACAGTGGGGAGAGGCTTGGAGGCCCAGTGGTTCTTGTTTTCTGCCTATGACAGGTGATCACCCCTGAGGAGATTGTGGACCCCAATGTGGATGAGCACTCTGTCATGACCTACCTGTCCCAGTTCCCCAAGGCCAAGCTGAAGCCAGGGGCTCCCCTGCGGCCCAAACTGAACCCGAAGAAAGCCCGAGCCTACGGGCCAGGTGAGGGAGCCTAGCTGGGGATGCTCTTGTGCACTGATGTTCTCCCCGTGGGACAGTGTCCTCTGGGAATGTGGAGGTCCCTGCGGGTCTTGGAGCACATAAGCCTGCACAGGGCCGGGGGACCCAGCGGGCTGGACTGGAAATGGAGACGAACCAGGTCCCAGCAACAGGGAGCTGAAACCCCATCAGGGAACCACGTGGGAGCAAGGGCCCAGGCAAAGGGTTGGGCAACGACGCCAGTGCAGCAAACCTGAGCGTTCCAGAAGACAGGCACGGGCCTGTCCCAGCAGCAAGAGCACAGCTGGGCCTCAAGGCCAGGCTCAGTGTGCCAGGGTTTACGTGGAACTAACTTGCCCAGTTTAGAACGTGCCTGCCAGTGGAAAGGAGGCACTGAGCCCTCAGAGAGCCTGGGGCTCAAGTGCAGTGTCCCTGGTACTGCAGAAGGGCCAGGGCCACTGCCACTTGCCTTAGCGTCGGGGATGAGGACAGCCTACAGCTTGCCCACCCTTCTTGGCAGGCATCGAACCCACAGGCAATATGGTGAAGAAGCGGGCAGAGTTCACCGTAGAGACCAGAAGTGCGGGTCAGGGGGAGGTGCTGGTGTATGTGGAGGATCCAGCTGGACACCAGGAGGAGGTAGGGACACAACTAGCAGGGGAGGGCCCTGCAGTGCCCCCTTTTGGAGGGGCCATTCTTAGCAAAGTGTCATGGGCTCCTTCTCACCACAGGCAAAGGTGACTGCCAATAACGACAAGAACCGTACCTTCTCTGTCTGGTACGTCCCCGAGGTGACAGGGACTCATAAGGTGAGCCCTCGGCCAGTGGGGAAGCTGGTGGCCACAGGCAGTGGCTGGAGGGCACTGACCCTGCCCTCATGCCCTGCCCCTCCTGGGAACAGGTCACTGTGCTCTTTGCTGGCCAGCATATTGCCAAAAGCCCCTTTGAGGTGTACGTGGACAAGTCACAGGGTGATGCCAGCAAAGTGACTGCCCAAGGTCCCGGCCTGGAGCCCAGTGGCAACATTGCCAACAAGACCACCTACTTTGAGATCTTCACAGCAGGTGAGGGGAGGCTGCTGAGGCCTGGTGGTTTGGGGGAGGGCATTGCTGGGGCCTGGGGGCTGAGCTGGTGCCTCCTGGCAGGAGCTGGCACGGGTGAGGTGGAGGTCGTGATCCAGGACCCTGCAGGACAGAAGGGCACAGTGGAGCCTCAGCTGGAGGCCCGTGGTGACAGCACATATCGCTGCAGCTACCAGCCCACCATGGAGGGCGTCCACATGGTGCATGTCACCTTTGCTGGGGTGCCCATCCCTCGCAGCCCATACACTGTCACTGTTGGTCAAGGTAGGCCCGGCCCTGGCCACCCCCGCTGTGGCACCACAGCCTGGGCCTCCCTCGGGAGGGGAAGCCCACTGGGGCCTGTCGTGCTCCAGCACCGCCTGGGCGCCCTGAACTTCCACTGCTGGGCACACCTGTCTTTCCTGCCCTGCTGGGCCCTTCTTCCTCCTGCTCTGCTCGCCCTCTCCCTCTCCCTCTCTCCTCTCCATGCTTCCACCTTCGGAAGAGCTCGCTCCAGCTGTCTAGAAACCTGCTGCTCTCTGCTCTGCCCACAGGGTCAATGGTACTTGGATCCGTCTTCCTCTTGGAGGGGAGGGCTGGGCGGGGGTCTAAGGGCTGGTGTCGCAGGTGGGAGGAGGCCTGCCACGTCCTGGCCAGGGCTGCAGGTCCTGGGGTCACGGTCCATTCCAGTTCTTTCTTGCATGCCCCTTGCCAGACTGTCAGGCCAAGCTCTCAGGGACCCTCCGATCCTGACAGCCTGGCCCTGTGGGAGGCAAGGGAGGGGGTCGCCCAGCACCAGCTCCCAGTGGCTCAGCGGGCCCCTCTGCCCGCAGCTTGTAACCCAGGCGCCTGCCGGGCCGTTGGCCGGGGCCTCCAGCCCAAGGGTGTGCGGGTCAAGGAGACGGCTGACTTCAAGGTGTACACAAAGGGCGCTGGCAGTGGCGAGCTGAAAGTCACCGTGAAGGGCCCCAGTAAGTTGGTGTGGGGCTAAGGTGGGTGGCAGCAGTCCCCAGAGCCAGTAATGGGCAGGCCTGAGGCCCTCCTTGTCTTGGCAGAGGGTGAGGAGCGTGTGAAGCAGAAGGACCTGGGGGATGGTGTGTACGGCTTCGAGTACTACCCCACGGTCCCCGGCACGTACATTGTCACCATCACTTGGGGCGGCCAGAATATCGGGCGCAGGTGAGGTCCCGGGCCTTTCTCCTCCTGCTTTGCTGTTGGCACACTCTGTGTCCTCCCTCCTGTGTCTCCCCATCTGATGGTGAGGGGCCCAACAGGCCCTTCCTGCCTGGCCTGCAGCAGCCAGGCCCAGGCTGGCTTACCTGCAGGGTAGTGCTCCTCAGCGCTCCCCTGTGTCGTTCTCTTGTTCACAGTCCCTTCGAGGTGAAGGTGGGCACTGAATGTGGCAATCAGAAGGTGCGGGCCTGGGGCCCCGGGCTGGAGGGCGGCGTCGTTGGCAAGTCCGCAGACTTTGTGGTGGAGGCCATTGGGGACGATGTGGGCACCCTGGGTAGGTTGGAGGCTGTGGGGGGGGGGGGGGCGCAGGGATCTCGGGACAGAGGCCAACAAGGGCAGCCCACTCAGGGCACTGAGGCTCCAGGGCACTGATGGGACTGGTGGCTGTTGTCAGGCTTCTCAGTGGAAGGCCCATCGCAGGCCAAAATCGAGTGTGACGACAAGGGTGATGGCTCCTGTGATGTCCGCTACTGGCCCCAGGAGGCTGGTGAGTACGCAGTTCACGTGCTGTGCAACAGTGAGGACATCCGCCTCAGCCCCTTCATGGCCGACATCCGTGATGCACCCCAGGACTTCCACCCGGACAGGGTAAAGAGCACACAGTGCTGGCCCGAGTCTGGGCTCTCTGCTTCTGCCTGGGGGCCGGGTGGGAGTGGGCACGGCCCCTTCCTGTTGGTCAGGCTTGGGGGCCTAGACCCAGGCCCTGGGCTGGTATCCCCAGCAAGTGTTCGCCTGCCTGCCCTGCCTGTGTCCCTGGATGTCCTGCCTCATTTGTGGCTTTGGTGGCCTAGGCTGGGCCCCCTGAGATCTGAGTGCTCTCCTACCAGGTGAAGGCACGAGGGCCTGGATTGGAGAAGACAGGCGTGGCTGTCAACAAGCCGGCGGAGTTCACGGTGGATGCCAAGCTTGGTGGGAAGGCCCCTCTCCGGGTCCAAGTCCAGGTGCGGTGCCCACCCATGTTGGGGCCAGGGCAGGCGGGCATCCAGGCATGGGCACTGACCATCAGGCTGCCTGTTCCTGCCTGCCTTGCAGGACAACGAGGGCTGCCCTGTGGAAGCGTCAGTCAAGGACAATGGCAATGGCACTTACAGCTGCTCCTATGTGCCCAGGAAGCCAGTGAAGCACACGGCTATGGTGTCCTGGGGAGGTGTCAGCATCCCCAACAGCCCCTTCCGGGTAAGCCAGCCCTCCCTGGCCTTTAGCTCATCTCTCTAGAGCCCTGCTTTGTTTTCATAACATTCTAATGAGAGAAAGTCGCATAGCGGATGATTCACCCATTTAAAGTAGATAAGTCAGTGAGTTTTAGTACATTCACAGAGTTGTGCAACCATCGCTACAATCTAAGTTTAGGACATTTTTATCATTCCAGAAAGAAACTGCCCACCCTTCCAACTCCCCTCCCCCGGCCCCTGGCAGTCACTAATCTGCTTTCTGTTTATGGATTTGCCTGTTCTAGGCATGTTATATAGAGGAATCCTGCATCACGTACCCTTTTGTGTCTGGCTTCTTTCAGCCGGCACAATGGTTTCAAGGTTTATTTGTGCTGTAGCGTAGATCAGTACTTCATTTATATTGGCAGCTGAATAACATTCCATTGTATAGACAGACCATATTCGGTTTGTCCGTACACACTTTTATGGTCATTTAGGATGTTTTCACCTTTGGTCTATGGTGAACAGTGCTGCTGGGAACATTTTGGTGCAAGCATTTGTGTGGATGTATGTTTTCATTTCTCTTGGGTGGGTACCTAGGAGTGGAATTGCAGTGTCACCATATGGTCAGTCTATGTTTAATTGTTTGAGGAACTGCCAGACTCTTCTTCCCAAGGTGGCTGCACCAAGTCCCCTTATGGGCTGAGGGCTCTTGCGCAAGCAGCTCTCCTGAGTGCTAGACCTGGCTGTCTGCTGCCCACGCTGCCCTGGGAGGCCTCACTCACTGGTCATGCCCTTGCACTTGCCCCTGTGTCTATAGGTGAATGTGGGAGCCGGCAGCCACCCAAACAAGGTCAAGGTATATGGCCCAGGAGTGGCCAAGACAGGGCTCAAGGCCCACGAGCCCACCTACTTCACTGTGGACTGCACGGAGGCTGGCCAGGGTAAGGCCTGGCTGTGGGTAGGAAGGCAGGTAGGTGGGGTGTCCCTGCCAGGTCCCAGCCTCCACTCCTTCTTCTGCTGTAGGGGATGTCAGCATCGGCATCAAGTGTGCCCCTGGCGTGGTGGGCCCTGCTGAGGCCGACATTGACTTTGACATTATTCGTAATGACAACGACACCTTCACAGTCAAGTACACACCCCGTGGAGCTGGCAGCTACACCATCATGGTCCTCTTTGCTGACCAGGTGGGTGCTGCTGCTCCTGGCCCCTAAGTCTACTGGGGGTTGGGTGCTGCTCTCCTCTTAGCCCTTCTCCTCCCACTACCTGCAGGCCACACCTACCAGCCCCATTCGGGTCAAGGTGGAACCCTCCCATGATGCCAGCAAGGTGAAGGCCGAGGGCCCTGGCCTCAGTCGTACCGGTGAGGACAAGTACCCTGTGGGAAGTAGGGGGGCATCAAAGGCGGGGTTAGGGCAAGGTGCCCCTACGTGGTCACTGTGTCTCCTCAGGTGTTGAGCTTGGCAAACCCACCCACTTCACGGTCAATGCCAAAGCAGCTGGCAAAGGCAAGCTGGACGTCCAGTTCTCAGGGCTGGCCAAGGGGGATGCGGTGCGAGATGTGGACGTCATCGATCACCATGATAACACATACACGGTCAAGTACACTCCTGTGCAGCAGGTAGCTATCTTGATCCCCTGCAGCCACATCCGTCCACTACAGACACTGAGTCATGGGCCTGCTCGTGTGGTGGGCCAGGTGGGCAGCTCCAAGGGGCTTCCTGCCCACTCTCATTTCTCACCTGGGAGAGAGCAGTCATGGAGTCCTGGAGGGGGTTAGGGAGCAAAGCTGGTATCTGAACCCCCCTGCCCAAGTGGGGAAGCTGCAGGCCAGGGAGACTACGGTCCTGACCCATGATCCCTGCCTTTCTGTACCCCTCCCAGGGCCCAATAGGCGTCAATGTCACTTATGGAGGGGATCCTATCCCCAAGAGCCCTTTCTCAGTGGGAGTGTCTCCAAGCCTGGACCTCAGCAAGATCAAGGTGTCTGGTCTGGGAGAGAGTAAGTAGTTGGGGCCTTTGTCATGGTCACTGAGGACCCCCCCCATCACATACACATCTGAGTTGCCCCAGGGGCTGTCTGAGCTGGGTTTCACCGTTCTCCCCCTTTCTCCGTTTATCATTGTATCATCTGGACAGAGGTGGATGTTGGCAAAGACCAGGAGTTCACAGTCAAGTCAAAGGGTGCCGGTGGCCAAGGCAAAGTAGCGTCCAAGATTGTGGGCCCCTCGGGCACAGTAGTGCCCTGCAAGGTGGAGCCAGGCCTGGGGGCAGACAACAGTGTGGTGCGCTTTGTGCCCCGAGAGGAGGGGCCCTACGAGGTGGAGGTGACCTATGACGGTGTGCCCGTGCCTGGCAGCCCCTTTCCTCTGGAAGCTGTGACCCCCACCAAGCCTAACAAGGTAATTGGGATGTGGGGAGCCCTAAGGGTAGAAACCCCTGTGCTTCTCTGAGGGCCCAGAGGGCACTCCATCTTCTTCAGACTGGCCCCACCCTCTCTCTCTTTTGTCCTTGTGACTGATGGATGGCCTAGCAGGTAGGCAGCCCAGGCCAGCTTGTGTCCCTGTTTGGTGGGGTTGGGAAGCCAGGGCAAAAGGAGGTAGGTGGAAGGTCTGAGCTGGAGGTCTGGGGTCAGGGAGGTAGTGGGGCCTCGGCTCCTGACCCTCCTGTCCCTCAGGTGAAGGCATTTGGGCCAGGGCTGCAGGGGGGCAGTGCAGGCTCCCCCGCCCGCTTCACCATCGACACCAAGGGTGCCGGCACAGGCGGCCTGGGCCTGACAGTGGAGGGTCCCTGCGAGGCGCAGCTTGAGTGCTTGGACAACGGGGATGGCACATGCTCTGTGTCCTACGTGCCCACCGAACCCGGAGACTACAACATCAACATCCTCTTTGCTGACACCCACATCCCTGGCTCCCCGTTCAAGGCCCACGTGGTTCCCTGCTTTGATGCATCCAAAGTCAAGTGCTCGGGCCCTGGGCTGGAGCGGGCCACTGCTGGTGAGGTGGGTCAGTTCCAAGTGGACTGCTCAAGTGCAGGCAACGCAGAGCTGACCATCGAGATCCGCTCTGAGGCGGGGCTGCCAGCCGAGGTGTACATCCAAGACCATGGTGACGGCACACACACCATCACCTATATTCCTCTCTGCCCCGGGGCCTACACTGTCACCATCAAGTACGGTGGCCAGCCTGTGCCCAACTTTCCCAGCAAGCTGCAGGTGGAGCCTGCAGTGGACACCTCAGGCGTCCAGTGCTATGGGCCTGGGATCGAGGGCCAAGGTGAGGTGCCCAACGATGGGATATGAGGGTGGGGCAGGGGGCCGGGGAGCCAGGGTCCCTAGAGCCCCTTGCCTCTTCTCTGTGTCCCTCTGCAGGTGTCTTCCGTGAGGCCACCACTGAGTTCAATGTGGATGCCCGGGCTCTGACACAGACTGGAGGGCCCCATGTCAAGGCCCGCGTGGCCAACCCTTCAGGCAACCTGACCGAGACCTACGTGCAGGACTGTGGTGATGGCACATACAAAGTGGAGTACACGCCTTATGAGGAAGGTGCGTGCCGGGCTCCCCTGGGCAGGTGGCAGGATTGGGTGGGGACTTCTGGCTCCACCTGACCTGGCCTGCCCTCCTCCAGGACTCCACTCTGTGGATGTGACCTATGACGGCAGCCCTGTGCCCAGCAGCCCTTTCCAGGTACCTGTGACTGAGGGCTGTGACCCCTCCCGGGTGCGTGTCCATGGGCCAGGTATTCAAAGTGGCACCACCAACAAGCCCAATAAGTTCACTGTGGAGACCAGGTGAGTGAGCCACGTGGGAGGCAGGATGGCAGGGCGGCCCATGGGTCTGGGAACACCAGGCCAGGGAATGACAAGCTGTCTGTTTGGATCAGGGGAGCCGGCACGGGGGGCCTGGGCCTGGCTGTAGAGGGCCCCTCTGAGGCCAAGATGTCCTGCATGGATAACAAGGATGGCAGCTGCTCGGTAGAGTACATCCCCTATGAGGCCGGCACCTACAGCCTTAACGTCACCTATGGCGGCCACCAAGTGCCAGGTGGGGAGGTGGCAGCCAGGGCGGGGCTGGGACTGCCCATTCATCCCTACTCTGTCTTATGCAGCTACCGTCCCTCTGCTTCAAACCCCCAGGCAGTCCCTTCAAGGTCCCTGTGCATGATGTGACAGATGCATCCAAGGTCAAGTGCTCTGGGCCTGGACTGAGCCCAGGCATGGTCCGCGCCAACCTCCCTCAGTCCTTCCAGGTGGACACAAGCAAGGCTGGTGTGGCCCCATTGCAGGTCAAAGTGCAGGGACCCAAAGGTAGGTGTTCATACTCCCTCGAGGGGGATGGGGAAGGAGACTAGAGCCCAGCACATGGCTGCTTGGGCAGGTGTGTGAGTAGGTGGTGGAATGGCCCCAGGTGACAGCAGAGCCAGTGGGGACACCAGGCCAAGGTAGTGCAGACAGATTGGTGCCTTGTGCCACAGGGGCTTGGGCTATTCCTGGGGACACGCAGGTGAGGATGATGTGAGGTCTAGGCCTGGGGTTTGAGCCCTAGCCATCCAGTGTGGTGGGAGTGGGTGCCCAGGGGGGCTGGCTAAGGCTCTGTCCCTGGTACTGTGGCCAGGCCTGGTGGAGCCAGTGGACGTGGTGGACAATGCCGATGGCACCCAGACTGTCAACTATGTGCCCAGCCGAGAAGGGCCATATAGCATCTCAGTGCTGTATGGGGAAGAAGAGGTGCCCCGGAGGTGAGAGGCAGGGCCCACTGCCTGTGGGGAGGGGTCCAGGCTGGGTGCCGAGAGCCTTTCTTGACTGCTCACGACATCCCGGCCCCACAGCCCCTTCAAGGTTAAGGTGCTGCCTACACATGATGCCAGCAAGGTGAAGGCCAGCGGCCCTGGGCTCAATACCACTGGTGTGCCTGCCAGCCTGCCCGTGGAGTTCACCATTGATGCAAAGGACGCAGGGGAGGGCCTGCTGGCTGTCCAGATCACGGTAAGCTCCCAGCTTCCCACGCTGGACTGCAGCTCTGGGCATGGGGAGGGGAGGCAATGGGGCTGGGCCTGGGCGGCCGCAGTATGAGACTACAGGTGGGGCAGGCAGGCCAGGCTTGGTCTCTAGTCTCCCTCGGGAGGGCAGGGAAGGGTAGGTGCCCCACCTCTGGCTCGGTAAGGTTGTGACTAACTTAGGACGGTGGTGATGGCACAAGCTTCCCCGGGCACACACTTGCTCACTGCTAATTTTGAGCACATTACCAAAGCCTTTAGCACCACTCTTCTTCCACCTGTAATATTTTCATGGGGCAGGTATAAGGATAGGACCCTGAGATCTTCCAGGTGAGCTCCTTTTAGTGCTGGTTCCCTGGCCCTGCTCCTCGTCATCTGGGGAAGCATTGGGTGTTTTTAGGTTTCTGTTCTGGATTCTGCCCATGGGAAGTAAGGGACAATGCTGGATGCGGGCAACCGTTTTGGGCCATGGTAGTTGAGAGGCCTAGAGGCTGTCCCTGTAGCAGCAGTGTTCCAGTACTCCCTCAGGAGGGCCTGAGGCAGGCCTGGGCCTGGCTAGGCTTGGG